>NW_021703774.1:141914953-142409673 GCF_005190385.1 Monodon monoceros
AGAGGCAGGCGGGACACTGTCCCCATGTGCTGTCCACGCGAAAGAGGGGGCAGAGCAGGACACAGCCATCCCCAGGTGGAGCCCGGCGAGAAAGAGGTGGCAGGGTCACGCCTGGTCATTGTCATCTCTCTAACAGATCAGTCACTATCTACTTCCTTATGAGGGAGGAAGCAGAAGAGGAAGGAGATTTTCTTCCTGACTCTTCCAGAAGGCTGGGGGCTCCATGGTGTAGGAACACCGGGAAGAGAGGTCGGCTGTCCCCACAAATGTGTCCAGAATCAAACTCATGATCTTCTTCCTCAATCTCAGTTATCTTCCAAGATCCTCTCTCTCAGCGATGGTGCAGACAGCCTTCCAGACGTCCATGCCAGGAGTCAGCAGTAGGATCATCTTACTCACTGACCATGTTTCGCCCACTTTACCCCTCAGTATTTTGGGCTCATCCATTCCCCTCAGCAGTAGGGTCATCTTACTCACTGACCGTGTTTCGCCCCCTTTACCCCTCAGTATTTTGGGCTCATCCATTCCCCTCCATTGCCACAGTCGCTGTTTTGCTGAAGCAACCCATTTGGTTGCTTCATCGCCTCCCAACCAGTTTCCCCGTATCTAGTCAAACCCTTCACTCTGTCTCCATGCTTAAACCAGAGTGGTCTCCAAAAGCAAATCTGAGCATGTCATCCACCCTGCATGATACCCTGCAGTCCCTTTCCACGCCCTTAAGATAAAGACCAAAACCTCTGGTGTGAATAAGGTGCTGTAAGGACTGGGCCCATCCTCCCTGCAGCCTCTTCTCCTCCCTCTCTTTCTCTGGTTTGGCCAAGATCTCCTTTCATGTCCTCAGATACGCCCCATCTCTTCTCACCACCAGCTCTGCACACGTCATTGTCCCCGTCCGGATGCCCCCCTTTCTCTCCCCTCTTCTTCATTCTTGGCTGCCTTCAAATCTCACCTCAAGTACCTTCCACTGGGCAATCACCTCTGACAATCCTTCTCTTCCTCCAAAACCAGGCCACCTCCTTAATCATAGGCCTTCATAGGTCCTCGTTCCTATCTTCAGGGCCCATCTAGACGGTGCCACTAGTCCCTTATGTGTGGGTTGATTAATGTTGGTCACTCTCACTTTTCCTATGCAACGTGACCCTGGGGATGAGCCTCCCGGTCCACCATTTTATCCCCATCATCTACCACATCAAAAGGCAGAGGGTGGGCCTTGGTTAATGCTTGTTGAGTGAATGAATGAATGTGCCCTCCGCCTGTCTCATCTCTTCTGGACCAAGAACCTGCTGGAGTATCTCTGTCCCCTTTCCCTTTGTCTCTTTGGTTCTCTACTGGTTCTTGTCTCTCTGTCTCTGTTCGTCTATATCTCTCTCTATTTCTCTCTCTCTTCCTCCTCCACCCTCCTTCAATCCAGTCCACTATTTCTCTTTCTTTGCTTCTCTCCCTTCCCTCCTTCTTCCCAGAGTCCTAACAGCTTTGCCAAAAATTCCTCCGCCCAAAACTTTTGCAGCCACAGCGCCACCTAGAGTCCATCTGTGAGATGGGCCAAGCCTAGAGCAGTTGACCACGGGTCCAGCCCAGCCCAGCTCTGCCATGGCGAACTCTACCCGGTGTTCCGGGCACATTTGGGGTTCTCACACCTCATTTTTCTGGCTGTGAGGCCATACCATTCATCCAACCCCCTAAGCGCCTAGTGGAGACTTTAAGAGAGAAAACTACAACCCCACTTCCACCAATGGACAGATCATCCAAAATGAAAATAAATAAGGAAACACAAGCTTTAAATGACACATTAAGCAAGATGGACTTAACTGATATTTATAGGACATTCCATCCAAAAACAACAGAATACACCTTCTCAAGTGCTCATGGAACATCCTCCAGGATAGATCATATCTTGGGTCACAAATCAAGCCTTGGTAAATTTAAGAAGATTGAAATTGTATCAAGTATCTTTCCTGACCACAATGCTATGAGACTAGATATCAATTACAGGAAAAAAAATCTGTAAAAAATACAAACACATAGAGGCTAAACAATATACTACTAAATAACCAAGAGATCACTGAAGAAACCAAAGAGGAAGTCAAAAAATACCTAGAAACAAATGACAATGAAAATACGACGACCCAAAACCTATGGGATGCAGCAAAAGCAACTCTAAGAGGGAAGTTTATAGCAACATAATCCTACCTCAAGAAAAAAGAAACATCTCAAATAAACAACCTAACCTTACACATAAAGCAACTAGAGAAAGAAGAAGAACAACAACAACAAAAAAACCCCAAAATTAGCAGAAAGAAAGAAATCATAAAGATCAGATCAGAAATAAATGAAAAAGAAATGAAGGAAACAACAGCAAAGATCAATAAAACTAAAAGCTGGTTCTTTGAGAAGATAAACAAAATTGATAAACCATTAGCCAGACTCATCAAGAAAAAAAGGGAGAAGACTCAACTCAATAGAATTAGAAATGAAAAAGAAATAACAACTGACACTGCAGAAATACAAAGGATCATGACTGATTACTACAAGCAACTCTATGCCAATAAAATGGACAACCTGGAAGAAAGGGAACAATTCTTAGAAAAGCAAAACTTCCGAGACTGAACCGGGAAGAAATAGAAAATATAAACAGACCAATCACAATTGAAACTCTGATTAAAAATCTTCCAACAAGCAAAAGCCCAGGACCAGATGGCTTCACAGGTGAATTCTATCAAACATTTAGAGAAGAGCTAACACCTATCCTTCTCCAACTCTTCCAAAATATAGCAGAGGGAGGAACACTCCCAAACTCATTCTACGAAACCACCACCACCCCGATACCAAAACCAGACAAAGATGTCACACACACAAAAAAAACTACAGGCCAATATCACTAATGAACATAGATGCAAAAATCCTCAACAAAATACTAGCAAACAGAGTCCAACAGCACGTTAACAGGATCATACACCATGATCAAGTGGGGTTTATCCCAGGAATGCAAGGATTCGTCAATATACGCAAATCAATCAATGTGATAAACCATATTAACAGACTGAAGGAGAAAAACCATATGATCATCTCAATAGATACAGAAAAAGCTTTCGACAAAATTCAACACCCATTTATGATAAAAGAAAAACCCTCCAGAAAGCAGGCATAGAGGGAACTTACCTCAAAATAGTAAAGGCCATATATGACAAACTCACAGCCAACATCATTCTTAATGGTGAAAAACTGAAACCTTTTCCTCTAAGATCAGGAACAAGACAAGGTTGCCCACTCTCACCACGATTATTCAGCATAGTTTTGGAAGTTTTAGCCACAGCAATCAGAGGGAAAAAAATAAAAGGAATCAAAATTGGAAAAGAAGTAAAGCTGTCACTGTTTGCAGATGACATGATACTATACATAGAGAATCCTAAAGACTGTATGAGAAAACTACTAGAGCTAATCAATGAATTTGGTAAAGTAGCAGGATACAAAACTAATGCACAGAAATCTCTGGCATTCCTATACACTAATGATGAAAAATCTGAAAGAGAAATTAAGGAAACACTCCCATTTACATTTGCAGTAAAAAGAATAAAATACCTAGAAATAAACCTACCTAAGGAGACAAAAGACCTGTACGCAGAAAACTATAAGACACTGATGAAAGAAATTAAAGATGATACAAACAGACAGAGAGATATAGCATGTTCTTGGATTGGAAGAATCAACATTGTGAAAATTACTATACTACCCAAAGCAATCTACAGATTCAGTGCAACCCCTATCAAACGACCAATGGCATTTTTCACAGAACTAGAACAAAAAATTTTACAATTTGTATGGAAATACAAAAGACCCTGAATAGCCAAAACAATCTTAAGAAAGAAAAACAGAGACGAAGGAATCAGGCTCCTGGAGTTCAGACTATACTACAAAGCTACAGTATGGTACTGGCACAAAAACAGAAATATAGATCAATGGAACAGGATAGAAAGCCCAGAGATAAACCCACACACATATGGTCACCTTATTTTGATAAAGGAGGCAAGAATATACAATCGAGAAAAGACAGCTTCTTCAATAAGTGGTGCTGGGAAAACCAGACAGCTACATGTAACACAATGAAATTAAAACACTCCCTAACACCACACACAAAAATAAACTCAAAATAGATTAAAGACCTAAATGTAAGTCCAGACACTGTAAATCTCTTAGAGGAAAACATAGGCAGAACACTCTATGACATAAATCACAGCAAGATCCTTTTTGACTCACCTCCTAGAGAAATGGAAATAAAAACAAAAATAAATGAATGGGACTTAATGAAACTTAAAAGCTTTTGCACAGCAAAGGAAACCATAAAAAAGACCAAAGACAACCCTCAGAATGGGAGAAAATATTTGCAAATGAAGCAACTGACAAAGGATTAATCTCCAAAATTTACAAGCAGCTCATGCAGCTCAATATCAAAAAAAGCAGGGCTTCTCTGGTGGCGCAGTGATTGAGAGTCTGCCTGCCGTTTCAGGAGACAAGGGTTCGTGCCCCTGTCCAGGAAGATCCCACATGCCGCAGAGCAGTTAGGCCCGTGAGCAATGGCCGCTGAGCCTGAACGTCCGGAGCCTGTGCTCTGCAACGGGAGAGGCCACAACAGTGAGAGGCCCACGTACCGCAAAAAAAAAAAAAAAAAACCAGCCCAATCCAAAAATGGGCAGAAGACCTAAATAGACATTTCTCCAAAGAAGATATACAGATTGCCAACAAACACGTGAAAGGATGCTCAACGTCACTAATCATTAGAGAAATGCAAATCAAAACTACAATGAGATATCACCTCACACCAGTCAGAATGGCCTTCATCAAAACATCTACAAACAATAAATGCTGGAGAGGGTGTGGAGAAAAGGGGACCTTCCTGCACTGTTGGTGGGAATGTAAATTGATACAGCCATTATGCAGAACAGTATAGAGGTTCCTTAAAAAACTAAAAATGGACTACTATACGACCCAGCAATCCAACTACTGGACATATACCCTGAGAAAACCATAAGTCAAAAAGAGTCATGTACCACAATGTTCATTGCAGCTCTATTTACAATAGCCAGGACATGGAAACAACCTAAGTGTCCATTGACAGATGAATGGATAAAGATGTGGCACATATATACAATGGAATGTTACTCAGCCATAAAAAGAAACGAAATTGAGTTATTTGTAGTGAGGTGGATGGACCTAGAGTCTGTAACACAGGGTGAAGTAAGTCAGAAAGAGAAAAACAAATACCATATGCTAACACATATATATGGAATCTAAAAAGATGGTTCTGAAGAACCTAGGGGCAGGACAGGAATAAAGATGCAGACGTAGAGAATGGACTTGAGGACACGGTGAGGGGGAAGGGTTAGCTGGGCTGAAGTGAGAGAGTGGCATGGACATAAATACACTACCAAATGTAAAATAGATAGCTAGTGGGAAGCAGTCACAGAGCACAGGGAGGTCAGCTCAGAGCTTTGTGACCACCTAGAAGGGTGGATTAGGGAGGGTGGGAGGGAGATGTAAGAGCGAGGAGTAATGGTGGTATATGTTTATGTATAGCTGATTCACTTTGTTACAAAGCAGAAAATAACACACCATCGTAAAACAATTATACTCCAATAAAGATGTTAAAAAAATAAAATAAAAAAGATAGAAAACTACAGCATATGGGAGGGTAGTAGATGCAGTTCAAAGTGGTATCTTCCCCTAACCTTTGATCTGTCTTTCCCTTCCCCTCTCCAGCTGTATTCCTCTCTGCTCGACATTATCTTTAATTTCAATTGTTATTAAAATATAGCAAATAGTTCATCAGCAACAACATTATTTAGGTGCCTGTGCAGGGTTCCTCTACCAGAGGAACTTGTAGGGCTACTGGGGAAACGATGTGAATGGAAGCAAGTCTTTCACTTATACTCAGCTGCCATTTCTTCTTCTCTGAAAACACAGGCATTCTTCTGGAAGTTTGGACCAAGTCCTTTAAAAAGTATTCCAATAATCCCATCATGTGTACAGAGTTTTATATACAAAGATTCTTTGTGCATCATTGTGCATAAAAGCAAATAGGTAGAAACAACCTACCCCCCCAACGATAGAAAACTGGCTAAGTAAATCATGGTACATCCTCGTGTCTGAATAGTATGCATTACTAAAAATAATGCAAATCAGTGCTTTATCATAACGTGAGGACATACTCCTAAGCCATTTTGGGGTAAAGAAACAGATTACGACATGTGTAGGAAGTATTATCTCAACTATATAAAATATATACATGGGGAAAGATTATGAGAGAAGACTGAAATATTCCTAGAGGTTGTTCTGGGAGATCCTTTTTTTCCCCTTTTCTTTATTTCCTAAAATCTAAAGAGCTTGGTTTATTATTTATTTATTTAGTATTTGGAATAAACCCCCCAATTTACCAGAATAATCTTAGAGAAAAGAAAAATGGGAAAAAAGAGTAAATCTGGATAAAAATGATTCTCTGAATAGTCTATAAGAGTCCTCATCAGAGACTGGGGAGTCTCTGAAATATTTCTTCTCAACAGCCAGTGTTCTGAGGTCTCTAAGGTCTACCAGATTCAAGGTCAAGAAACCTGGGTCAGTCTGCCCTCTGCCATGGGCTCAGCCAGCATTGCCTGGGTGCTTAGCAATATGGTTGGATCTTAGCAACAGGGATCATATCTCAGACATGGTGCCTGCTGCAGAGCACCACGGTCTGTTGAGGGGAGCAAGGCAGACACAGGAGACTATAGTGTGGAAGCTGTTACCCCAGGATAAATTCCAACTGGATCGAAGATTTAAATGTAAAAACTAAAAGTACTATAAGAGGCATAGAAGGAGAATGATTTTAGAGTCTCAGAACAGGGATGAACTTTCTAAATATGATAAAACTGAGAAACCACTAATGAAGAAAATTGATAAATTTGACTTTATGAAAATATAAATTTTATTCATGACCAAAACACTCAATAGAAATATCAATAGGATTTTTTGAACTATACAAACCCTAAAGTTCATTTGGAAAAGTAAACATGCAAAACTATTCATAATGTAATATTAAAGGGCAAATAATCAACTGGGGGAAATACTTTCAACTTGTATCACAGGCAAAAGTAAATTGCCTTTAAAATATAAGCTCAGAAAATCAATTATAGAGATCACCACCCCACCCTACCCTCCAAAACAAGCAAAGGATAAACGAAATAATTCCTAGGAAAGGAAATATTCCGTAAATTTCTTTTAAACATGTGAAAAAAATATTCATGATCATAATTAAATTAATGCACATTGAGACTTCCCTAAGATTTTTTTTTCACCTATCAGACTGGTCATGATCAAAAAGTTTGATAATATACTCTGTCGACAAAGATATATGGAAGCCAACAGCCCACATTGCTAGGGTCGGGTGGGGGGCAGGGAATGTTAACTGGTTCAGCTCCCTTAGTGGGCAGTTTGGAAACATCAAAGTAATCTGCACCTACCCTGTGTCCCAGCAACTCCACCTCTAGGGTTTATTCTGCAGATGCAATTATACACAAGCATGTGTGCACAGAAATTGTTCATTGTAGCATCACTTATAATAGTAAAGATTTAGAAACAAAGTAAATGTTAATCAATAGGGGATGGTTAAATACATTGAGGTATATTCATCAATGTTATTCTCTGGCATGGAAAAGAATAAGAATGTTCTCTAGGAGATACTATGGAATGATCTGCAAGATACATTGTTAGGTGAAAAAGACGAGGTACAGAAAGAACACAGTGTTGAGCTTTTGTGTGTTGAAAAGGAAGGGAGGAAGACCATGGATACACATTCATTTAAAAATGCATAAAATATCTCTAGAAAGGGGAATAAGAAATTGGTGACAATAGGTTCTCTAGGCAGGGGTGGCTGGGTGGGTGCAGACGGGTGGCATGGAACTTTTCCCTGTGTACCCTTTTGTAACTTCTGAAGCTGGAGTCATGGGAATGCATTACATTTTTAAAATCCATGTATCATTCCGGGGCAGAATATTCAATTATTTTGGGAAAACGCTAGCACTAGCCATTTAGTAACATCTTATAAAGCAAATACTCCCAATTCCTTTTGTGGGGAACGTCTAAGTAGCTTGAAGTAGATATTTGGTCATGTCAGTTGTCACAAGTGTTATGGTGAGTGCTGTGTTTCTGTAGATTTTATTGTCCTTTTTTTAAAAAACAAAAAGATAGAAAAAATGTTTAATATTTCTTTGCTTTGTATGAGTTAGACTTCATTGTGCTTGTGTGCGTGCATATTCTTATTCGATAATAGTTGGCTAGATAGTCTAAGCTAAAAACAGAGAGGTCCAGATGTGATACTCACAGGACCAGTGGTAACGATTATCCGGGCTGGCTTAGACAGAGCTCAAGCTGAACTAATTATGGATGTCCTCCACAGGCTACTTATGCTAAATGACCCAGGCTCTGGCAAACATGCTGATCGCTGTTCAGTTGTTGCTTTCTGATATGATTGTCTTTGGGGCACTTAGGACCAGGCCTCATTGGTGTGAATAAGGCTAGGAAGTGGACATTCCTATTGCCAACCATCCAGGCAGCCATCGAATCTGATACTGGCATCCGATACTCATCAGGCCTTTTGATGTTTGGTCCAAAATTCTAACGAAGACGTCTCAGTGGATTCCTGGTTAGGGACAGGTATTGGCAGGGTGTGAGCTAGCCTCTGCCCTGCAGAGACAGACTAGGAGGTAGGCAGGGAATGCTTTGAAAGTGATCTTAGAATGGATATAGACCTTAGGGCTCTAATTGAAGCCACAGTTAGTAGAGATTATGCTATGTTATTCTTCACTGAATGCCCCTCCATCATCTCTGAGTCTTCAATCAAAAGTTGCAGACAATCTTTGATTTTCTTGAGAAATTAAGAGAAGGTTAAGACAGTATGATAAAGGAAAGAGCATGTCTATCACTTCCTAGAGCCAAGAGCACATCCTAACAGAGCACTGTGGGTCTGAAGCATGATTGCCTCTGGTCCCCATGTGGCGGCATCACATGAGGCCCAAACAGAAGAGCTGGGGCCACAGAAGAACCAAGACTACATCTGTCCACGTTGTGCCCACATTCAGGTCTCTAACACTACCCTCCACTAAAAAGAATCAGTATATTTTAGAGAACAGGTGGTTCTATGTCCTGAAGAAAAAAGGAAAAGTACGGATGGATATGGGGCTCCCTGCTTTTGCCAGAAAACAGCATTGTTTCTGGATAAAGGATATCAGTGTAGTATTAAAAAGATAAGGGGCCAGCTTCAAGAGCCTTCCACTGGCAATGTTGTGATCAACTGATCTTCAAAAAGAAGGGAGGCAAGAAGAGGAAGAAATACAGTTTATTAGAACGAGGTAAGTTAACGAAAGGCTGTGAATTCATGACACTTTAAAAAGTCAGTATAAAGTATACAAAAAGGTGGCTGTAGTTAAAATGTGAATGTAATGAGTTCTATTCATTTCTATCATTTCAATAAGTTGGAGAATATTTACATATGGACATTTTATTTTTCTAGTAAATATATGTCTTTATAAAGCTTTGTCATGTATCTGTTTCTAGCTACATAAACAGGAAAGAAAAATCACAGGGAGGCATGAGTAAGTCAAGAAGCCATGGAAAAGGCAGGAACTGTGTTGAGAACCCAAACAACTAGCCTCACTAACAATCAGATAGAAGACACCTCGAGGTGAGCCAGCCCCACTGGCCCGTGGACCTGATAGCAGAACAGAGGGAGCATTCTGCCAGGCGTCCCACGGTGATGGATTAGCTAAAAGTTTTATAGAGAAGAAAAAACATGCAGGCCCAATCCTTCACCTCCTGTGAAACCTCTATTTGACCCCACTAATTATAAGATAATAAAAAGTATCTAGAAGTCTTAAATAACATTCATGGATCAGATCCACATGTCACAATGACAGGACAAGGGGTTATGTAATGCTAACCAAGTAAGAGTTGAAATGTATGAAGGAGGAGAGACACCGGGTTACAAGAAAACTGAAGACTGTGTGAAAGATCCCAATGTACAGATTCTCCTGATATACCAAGAGAAGATTCAAAAGAAAAAAAAGGAGCCCAGTCTGTTGACCAGCAGCTCTTGTTCAAAGCCTTTGGAAGAAGCAACCACACTCCATGCCCAGTCAAGAACCAAAATGGCTGGAAACCCAGATCCTAGTCTGAGTCAGTATTACTTTTCTTTTCTATTTGGAAAGTTACTGCAACACTAGCTAGGTGTCAAAATAAAGTACCTAAGAAACTAGGAAGGTACAAAGTATAGAAATCATGAAGAAATAAGTTAAGCCATGGAACAGATGCTTTAAGGATGAGGATAAATGCCAACATAGTCACAAGTTTTAATAATTCTGTTTTGTGTATGTTTTATCGGTTTGTTTCATGAGCTTGGAGGACTCAAAAATATATTACAAAATTTGTAATTGCACTTTATGCAAAGAAGTGTGTTTAGTTAAGTTTATAACATGTTTAAATATTTAAGAAAACCTTGTTTTAACATCTTATTATTAGGTGTTTAATAATATATATGTATTTTAATTTTAATACCAGTAGTGGTGGGACTTTCTCTGCAAGCCCAGACAGCCCCTAGTCATTGTTTCAGTTCTCTAATACTGTGTACAAATTATCCCAAAGCTTAGTGGTTTAAATCAATAATCATTTGATTATATCTTTTGATTTCAGATGTCAGAAATTTAGGCAGGGCAATTCCTCTGTTCCACAGAGTGTCAACTGGGATCATGCACTAGTTTTCCGCTAGAGACTGGGCTGGGATGGAGGATCCAAGACACATCCACTCAGATGCCTAGTGTCTTGGCAGGGGGATGGCTAGAGAGCTGGACGTAGCTGGGCCCCATCCATAAAGTCTCAGGATCATTCTGCGTGATCTCTCTTATAGGGTAGTCAGACTTATTACATGGCAGGTCAAGGCTCCTAGAGACCAAAGTAGAACCTGTCTGTTCTTTTGAAAACAGGCCTAGCACTGCAATAGTATCACTTGTGCCATACTCCATTGGCCAAGCAGTCACAGGCCACACCACATTTAAGGAGAGGAGATACAGACTCCATTTCTTTAAAGAAGCAGGACCAAAGAGCTTGCAGCCATTTTGAATCTGCCTCGATCATTAAATATCCAGGAGATTGTGGAACAGGTGAGTGAGCTAAGAGAATCGCATGTAGTTTGATAGAGAAGGAAGGTAGTGTAAGTTGATGATCTTGATGACGATGGTGATGGTTAACCCTGAGTATTTACTGAGCGCTCCCTATGCCAGGCAACTTTATAAGCTCTTTTTACGTTGTTTGTTTTTTCGATTATTGAATCTTTGCAGCAACCTCATGAAGAAGGTTCTATTATTACCCCCAGTTTATAGATTTACAGGTTGGGTAACTTGATCCAGATCATTCTGTGCATAGTAGTGAGGGTAAGATTCTAATCCAGGGCTACAGTCTATACACCAAATAGCCAAAAGAGAGGGAAGCCTACAGAGGTCAACAGGTGTAGATGACAAGGAGACTTTAACCCCCAAAGTAGCTGGCCGATGTTCTGAGGGCGATGGGAGGGCTCTCAGCTGGGCTGTGCCCACATTTGTGTGCGGAGGGTAAAATAGGAGACAGTGAAGGCCAGGAGACCATTGAGGGGACTCGCGCGCTATTCTAGGCGTGAAATAACGAGGCCTGAGCGAGGGCTGAGACCTAGGGGAATGGGTGCGGTGGAAGAGGATTAGGGAGTAATTCAGAATCTGGTGGCCTTTGGGTGTGAGGGGGAGAGTGGAGACAGGACCAGCCCCAGGGGCTAGAGTCTCCACAATCACAGGCAGAGCCCGTGGCAGACACTGTCAGGGAGACTGTGACAGACCTTTCCCTTGTACGTTCCCCTGTTGGCGGGGCAGCAGGGCCTTACGCTGGGCTCTCATATACCTTTATGGGCCTTGGGGAGAGTTGGGAGTGGGTGGGAGAGAGGGAAAGCAGCAGGGGAGGCCCCTTTACCGAGGGGCTTTGGAACAGGGGTTGGGGCACTCCCCGAGTGGTGGCCCACGGGAGCCTGGCTGCCCAGGCCCAGCCAAGACAGCCTAAGGATGGAGCTGGATTCTGGGTTGTCAGGCCTAGGAGAAGACCTGTTTTCTTGATCAACTCGGAGGCACTGAAGCAAAGAATGAGATTGGAGTGAGCAGGAAGCGCGTGCATGGAGGAGGTGTTTTCTAGAACAGCCAGCCTTCTTTCCACCACCTGGCCTTGCTCATCCACAGACCCCATGTGACCTGCATTCTTTTTTTTTTTTTTTTTTTGCGGTACGTGGGCCTCTCACTGTTGTGGCCTCTCCCGTTGCGGAGCACAGGCTCCGGACGCGCGGGTTCAGCGGCCATGGCTCACGGGCCCAGCCACTCCGCGACATGTGGGATCTTCCCGGACCGGGGCACGAACCCGTGTCCCCCGCATCGGCAGGCGGACCCCCAACCACTGCGCCACCAGGGAAGCCCTGACCTCCATTCTTAAAATGACCGCTGTGGTCATTCAAGGCCCAACTCCAAAGCAGTGTGACACAGTGATGAAAAGCAAAGTCTTCGAAATCAGATAGACCCAGGTCCAAATCTTAGCTCCAGAATTCACTAGCTATGTGAATTTGGGTAAACCACTTAACCTCTCTGAACCTTGGTTTGCTCATATATTAACCTCATAGAATTACTGTGAGGATTCTGTGTGATAAAGTGCATCACATACTTAGCACAGTGTCTAGTGCATAGTAATTACTTAACAATTAGTAGCAAGAAAAACAAAGAAAAATTCCCACCTCTGCTTTCACTCTTCCCCAGCCCATACTGGCTTCTCCCATCTTTGTATCCAACCATGGAATGACATCCCCTGTCGTTTATGTTTCTTGGACTGACTCAGCATCTCTGAGCTCCTCGTCGAAGGAGAGTTAAGTAGCTCATAGTCTGGGACTGAGGCGTACGCTCCCCCGTCCTCTCCACGGGCACAGGCTTGTACTGGTTGGGTGCCCGTAGGAGCGCAATAAAGACTGATTGGGCTAAATGGTCAATTTATGACTTTGCTTTGAACAGGCCTTAGATGATTACCTTTTATGAGGCTTACACTTTAGACTTAAGATGTAAAACAGAAGCTCAGGCTAAGAGGCAAATAATGGGATATTTTATGTGCTCCTCTGGAGCAAAAGTCCACAGCTTTATTGCAGTGGCTATAAAAGAACATGATTGGAAAAGCCTTGATTGAGAAACCCACAGTGGAAAGAACACTGGGTCAGGAGACAGGAAAGCCAGGCTTCCCACCCTGTCCCACACCATCCAGCCAGGTGCCTGCCCTCTCTGACCTCATGTGCAAAACCAGGGCCCCCTGAAGACCCTCCCAGCCCTAACCCTATGTGGTTCCTGAGTCTGCAAGTCTAGGATGTTCTCTTCCCGGTATTTCATGATTCTAAAATCTTAAGGTTTTCCAATTCTAAAATTCTAATACCCTACAATGCTATGATACCAAAATTCTGAAGTTTTAGATTGTACTCTCTTAAGATTCTATAATAAAGTGTGGTGGTTCACAGCACGGGCCTGGAGTCCTAAGACCTAAGGTTCAAATTTCAACCGCCTGCTTAACAGAGGGCAATTCTGGACAAATTGCTTAACCAGTTTTCTCACCTATATAATGGAGATGAAACTAATGATGTTGTAGAGAGGTTGAAAAGAAACAGCCTCTACAAAGCACTCACAGTAGTTCCTGGCACAGAGAAAACTCTCTGGTAGTCATTATTAGTATTCTAACGTTCCATGCACACAATGTCTCAAGAATCTAAAATTCCCCGATCTTAAGAGCCTACTTGTTTGTGATTCTAAGAACCTGTGACTCTTTGGATGTCACTCATGAGTCTAAATTCCCAGGGACTGGGACTCCTCCATCCCATTCTAGAAGCAGAGCTGTCAGCATAGCCGTGGCCACCAGATGGCGGGCTCGGGTTATGGGTCCCTCCCTAACTCAGTTACGGATCCAGCGCTCAAGTCTTCTCTGGGGCTCTCATGAAGCTCCTTTCTCTGATGGGAACAGAGTAAAGGAAGCAGGAGGGAAAACTGCAATTACTATGTTTTTCTTATCAATCGAAAGATCAACAATGCAAGAATTAAAGGGGACCCGAGCAGGGAGGTGCTTTTATTGTCAAATGAGCTTAACATGATGCCATATAAAAACTTAACTGCTTGGCCTCAAAAGGTAACTGGAGCCAAGGAGCCATATCCCAGGGCGTCAGCACATTACGAGCTTCTCACGAAGGTTACCCACTGCCTGCCCCGCTTTCTGGGAGCCGTGTGGTCCTCCGTGGCCCCAGCTCAGACACCTATTCACCTGGGAGGGCAGGAATTATCATCGCCACGTTTACAGATGAGAAAGCGGAGGCTCTAAGGGGTCAAAGATTAGCCTCAGATTCTTCCGTGGTGAGGCCAGGATTCAAATAGAGAACCTTCTAGAGTGTACTGTGTCCACGAGCTGAGACAGGCACGGGGGTGTGTGGGGGGTGTGTGTGCGCGGGGTGACACAAGTGGATGCGGACATCTCCCTACCTCACGTACAGGTTAGAGCTGCCACCCCCGCACCCCGTGCCTGCCTGTGAGATTCTGTGCTGGGCACCTGCCCTGCACTACCTCTAATGTGATCCTTTCAACAGCCCTTGGAAGGAGACGTTTACAAACGCCGGGCCCGAGTGCTCAGACAGGTGAAGGGACCTGCCCAAATTATACAGAGATACGAGCCAGGAATCAACCCGAGGTCTCCCCAGGCCAAACTGCCTGCTCTCTCTTCCACCGCAGGCGCTGCCAGAGACTCCGGGCCCTGGGCGACCTAGGGTGAGGCCCTCCGGGTCTGGCTCACAGGCATCTCCTCGCGGCCGGGGGGCTGTTGCGACAGCGAGGACGAGGCCTGAGCGGCCCGGAGGCGGCCCCGGGTTCGGGGAGGCCAGCCAGGGGCTGCCGGGTGCCCTGGGCGGCACGGCGGCCAATATTGACTTTGGTAAACACCATTTTGCACGGAGCGCGGGGCGAGGGCGGGGGCGCGCTGACCCGGGGGGCGGAGGCAGCGGCTCCGCATTTAGACGAGGCCATTAGCGGCGATCGATGGCCGCGCCGCGCGCTCCGGCCGCTGGGCGCTCCCAAATGAAGGTTAAGTTTGCTCTGCGCCCCAGCGCGGCCGGCCATGGGCCCGCATAATGGCCCCGGCCCAGCCAGCCCCGCGCGCCCAGGTTAAGCGGAGGCAGAGGGCCCGCACCGGCGGGCGGGGGAGGAGCGCGGCGAAGCGGGCAGACCGGCGCCGGAGGGCTGTTGGGGGTCTTTGGGCCCCAAGGTGCCCTGGTCTGGGTCCATGTCCCCTGCCGGGCTCCCGTGCGCTCCGGGCCGGGTGGTGTGATGCGTGCGGTGCCGGGGCCTTTCCTTCCCGGACCCCGCTTGCATGGTTGGTCCGCTGGCGCGGGTGCCAGAGTGCCTGGCTGTGCACCTCACCCCGCCCCCGCCGGCGTACGCCCAAGCCGGCCAGTCTGGGGAGAAGGAGACGGTGCAGTTCCGGTTCTGCCATCGCCTAGTCTCCTGGGGCAAGTCCTTTCCCTCTCTCAGCCTCAGACTCATCCCAGAAACAGGTGGGACAGGGGGAGCCTGTTCCCGGACCCGCAGGGACGTGTTCACACCGTGTCTGTGCAGAGCTAGGCCGAGTGAGGACACAGGTGGGCTGTGTGCATGGACACGGGTGTGGCTGTGCCCCTGGTATGACTATGATGCGGGCCCAGATGCCGCAGCAGCAGGTCTGAGTGTTCGTTGCTGGGAATCTGCTGGGACCTTTGATGGCTCTGCATTGGGGGCAGCAGCCTCACACCTCACACCACCCTCAGCAGACCAGCACCTCCTGGCTGTTTCATCTGTCAACTCGACCTGTGAGCGTGAGGACACTTGTCATAGCTCATATCTAATGAATGCCCGGAAGTGCCCAGCGCTGCAGTGAAATCACCTTCAATCCTCACATCTATTCTTTTCTCTGCTTTTTAAAAATGAAGAAGCCGAGGCACAGAGAGGGGAAGCAACTTGCCCTTGGTTGCTGTGCGCGGGCTTTCTCTAGTTGCGGTGAGCAGGGGCTACTCTCTTCGTTGCGGTGCATGGGCTTCTCATTCCAGTGGCTTCTCTTGTTGTGGAGCATGGGCTCTAGGCATGTGGGCTTCAGTAGTTGTGGCTCACAGGCTCAGTAGTTGTGGCTCGTGGGCTCTAGAGTACAGGCTCAGTAGTTGTGGTGCACGGGCTTAGTTGCTCCGCAGCATGTGGGATCTTCCCGGACCAGGGCTCGAACCCCTGTCCCCTGCACTGGCAGGCGGACTTTTAACCACTGTACCGCCAGGGAAGTCCCCCTCCCCACCCCCAGTCTTGATCAGTCCTGATTAGGCACAGTTTAAGAGGCCCGGTTCTTCCCCTGCTGCCTCTGTCCTGGTAAATGAGTGACAATGAGTAAGCACAGAGGAAAGGGGCTTGGCCCTGAGCCCTGTGGGTTTATCCTGGCAAGGCCATGCCCCACAGAGGGCCCACCACACCCTCTCAGAGCTCTGGGTGCTGAGAGCCCACCATCAATGCCCCCTCACCTACTGTGCCATCTCATCCTCCCATCAGGGCCCAGAGAAGCAGGGTGACTTGCCCAGGTCACAACACTGAATCAGAGGGTCTAGACCCCGGCTTCCTGACTCCCCGCCCAGGGCTCTGTCCAGTGCACCTGCCCTGGACACAGCCAGGCCTGCCTTACCAGCCAGCATCTTCCTGGGTAACAACTTCAGAGGGCTGGTTCTGGTCCCAGCTCTGCCATTCATCACCTGGCTGTGTGACCCTAGGGGAACAATTCCCCCTCTCTGAGCCTCAGTTTGTCCAATTGTAAAATAATGATGATAAGTCAAGTGCCTGAGATAAAGAATAAAGGCACACTGTTGGCAGTACTCACCTCTCAGGGAGGCCAGGGTCTCCATCCATCACTGCCACTAACCTTTTATGAACCAAGATGTGAATTCTCTGTCCTAAAGCGACCCTGGAGATGTCTGGGCTGCTCCCCCAAGGTGAGCGCCAGGAGTCATGAGGGAGCAGGGGGAGGAAGGTGAGGCTTTTCAGCGGTTGTCTCCTCATGTGCTGTGGGAGCAGGAAATGGAGCCCCCTTGAGCCTGAGCCCCCAAATCTTCCTCTACCACAGCCTCAGAATCATTCTGCTCTCTCCAAAGCCTTCTGCCAATGAGCCGTCAACATCCCCAATCTCTCTTCCACCAGGACCAAGGAAGGTAGGAGTTTGGAATCTTAGACTGAGTCCGAAGGTCATGAGTCCAATCCCTTGAGTAATTTAAAGCCCAGAGAGGTACAGGATCTTGCCTGAGGTCACACAGTAAGCCAGGATTGAGGCCTGAGCTCATCTACTCCCTGAGATATAAAGAGTCAGTCACAGATGCAATGCTGTTCTCAGATGGGTTCTGGCACCTCCCAGCTGGCATCAGCCTCAGCGTGTACCCACAGCCACCACCCCCAAGCCATACCAGCTCCTGGGCACCCTCATAGCAGATGCAGCTGACTGAGGGCCTGGGCCAGGCTGAGCACCACAGGCAGGACAGAGATGAACCACACGTGGGCCCTGCCCTGGAGGAGCTCACCACCTAATGGGGGAGAGAAAATGTCCAAAAAGGAAAGGGGACTCCACTAAAGAAATATTTATTGTTCTAGGCACCGGGAACAGACAGTGGTGAGCAGAACATGCATGATCCTGCCCTTGTGGGAAAACAGCATGCTTTTTAATCTAATATGTAATTACAGATGGCAAAGTGCTATGAAGGGAAAGCTCAGGGACAGCGAGTGCAGCTAACCGGGTGATCTATCCTGAGGGTCAGGGAAGCTTTCCTGAGAAGGTAACTGGCAGAAACAGAGGAATTAACTAGACTGGGTCTGGCCCGCGGTGGGGAGTGGCATTCCTAGCAGTGGAATCTGTGCATGGGAAGGCTCTTGGGTAGGAGGCAGCCTGTCACATTCTAATAGCTATGAGGAGTCCACTGTGGGTGGCATGATGCTACTACAGCAAAAGGCAAACCTGGAGAAGTCGTAAGCCTGAGATCACCCAGGTCCCTGGGAGCCACGAAGGAGCTGGAATCTTACCCAAAAAGCATTAGCAAGCCATGGATGTAAGCAGCAGAACGGACTGTGTTTTCAGAAGATCCCGTTGGCGACAGTGTTCAGTGAGAGTAGAGCGGGGAGCCCAGTGAGGGGGCTGATGGTACAATCCAGGTGCAGATGACAGCTCAGACGCTGCGGAGAGGTGCGCGTGGGCGGCGTGGATGGAGGGCGAGTCGCCAGGCCCTGGTCATGGTCCTGCTGGGGAGGTGAGGGAGCAGGAAGTGTCAGGCTCTGTCCTGAGGATGTGGCGTGAGGCACAGAGATGGGAACCCTGGCACGGGCGTTCTGTCTGGGGCCTGTTTGTGTTTCAAGTCCCTTTAAGACCTGGAAGTGACGAGATCAAGTAGGCAGTAGGGTGTGCGGTTCTTAGCTGAGAGAAGAGAGACATGTCATTGGCAAAGAGAGAGCTGAAGTCAAGGGCATGGTGAGGTCGTGTAGGGAAAGAGGAAGGAGTGGAGTGAGAAGCAGGATAAAGGTAAAGGCCTGGGAGATGAGGACAAGCCAGCAAAAGACCCAAGAGAAAGCAGCCAGAGCAACAGAGCATGGCCCCAAGAGGGGACGGGCATTAACTCTCCGGGCCTTTGCACAAACTCCTCTCTGTCTGAAATCCATCCTCTTCCAACCAGCCCATGCCTACCCTTTCAAAGCACAGCCCACGTCCAATGTCCTCCAGGAAGCCCTCCTAACCCCTTCTCCCCGGAGCCAGACGAGGTTCTCAGGCTTCCCAGAGCTCCCCCGCCGGGGAAGGAGCCAGGTGGTGGAGAGAGCAAACCTTTGATCTGGACAAGCTGCTCTCCGAAAGCCCCGGTCTTCTCAGCTAGCTAATGGAATAACTACCCTGCAGGGATTCTATTTCTCCTGAAGATCAAGTGATAGAACGCTTATAAAACCTATACCTCATCATAAGCCTCAGTACATAGAAGCTACAAGTCCCTTAGCTCTTATCACGTTGCACTGACATCGGCTCTTGTCTGTTTCTCCTGCCCAGCCCATGAGCTCCTTTACCTGACAGGGTTTTGTCCATCTCAGCATCCCAAGTGCCTGGCACAGAACTGGCATATTTCATGCTCATTGAAATCAGAGTGAAGGGGCGCTTGGTGGGGGCAGGAGTGCGCAGGGTAGACTTCCTGCAGGAAGAGGGGCTGGAGCCAGGCCCAGTGGGTTCCAGAGTGCCCCCTCCCCCAGCAGTACAGTGGGAGGACCAGGGGGAAGGGAGGGGGGAGACAGCACACCAGGAGGGGGAAACAGCTTGAACATGTTTTTCCCAGCCGAGGGGGCTGGGGATGACTTCTCAGCTGAATTTCGACCTCTGAGCCACATATTCTCTCTGAACTTCAGGCAGCCCCAGCCCTGTCACTCCCCATCCGAGCTGGGTGAAAAGTGAAACTCAAGCCCTGCCTCTGAGCTGTCCCCAGTGAGCCCCAGGCCCACACAGCCCAGGCCTGGCCTCCGTGCCCCGTGCCTGCCTGGGACAAGCAGAGCTGGTGGCCGCCTCCAGCCTGAGGTCCCTGGCGGCTTCTCTTCCAGCCTGGGCGGGGGGTGGGGGGGGGGGGGGGGGCAGAGCTTGGACTCCAGAGCTGGGCAGGAATGCTGCTCCCCGCCAATGTGCAGTGGGGAAGTCTGAGGAATTTGGGAAGTTTCTCCACTCTCTGGGCCTCACTTTATCTGCAAAATTGGGGGCCTACCAGGTAGGTCATTGTAAGAATTAAATTCTCATTTAAGTAAAGTACACAGCTCATAGAAGGTGCTTAACAAATGTCAGCTTCCTTCCCTGACCCCAGACTGTGGCCCAGGGGAAGGAAAAGCATGCACTGGTCGCACCCCTATGTGCCGGTTGTCAGCCACACCCTCGGCCCCTCACACACAGAGACTCAAACCTTAGCACAGCACGGCAGATTTTTACTCCCATTTTACTTACGAGGAAACCATGGCTTAGAAGGAACCTTTCCAAGAACAAGTGGCACAGCTCATAGGTAGCAGAGCCAGGGTTCAAATGAAGGGCCACCTGACCCTCGGGTTCACGGCGGCAGGTTCCAGCGGGAACATAGCCCAGTTCCAGGAGTAAGGAAATCAGGCTCTACTCCTTCTACCAGCAAAACTCGTGGCCTCTGGCGGGCCTGACCACTCACTGAGCCTTCTCCCTGAAAGTCTGGAGGGCTCAGTGACTCACTAGCCAAACCCAGAACTCATTCCTGAGCTTCTAGCCAGGGCCTGGCACCAGAAGGTTTGTTGAGTGACTAAATGAATGAATTCCCGTCTCTTTTGAAAACATCCATCTATAAGGGTGCTAGATAGTGAGATAAGTAGGTAAAAGTAAACGGGAAGACTGAGGTAAGTAATTGTGAAGGATTAGGTCACTTACTAATATGAAGTATTTCTCTCGATCATCTTTTATCCATCTTCCTTCCTTCTTTCCCTATACAAACATCTATTGGGCGCCTACCAGGGACAGATACAAGGAGGGTAATACTGAACATCTATTTAGCTCTACTGTGTGACTAGTACCATCTTAAGCATTTGACATGATTTTCTCACTTAACATAACCCTGAGAAGTAGAAACTATTCTTCTTATTATTCCAATCTTACAGATCAGGAAACGGAGACAGAGAAATTAAATACCTTAGTCAAAGTAACTTAGAAAGAGGTAGAGCCCATATTTGTATCCAGGTACCCAAATTTTGAGCCAAGAGGGAACATGTTTTCTGCCCTAAGGAACTCACTGGATGATTGAATAACGGGTGTGCATGGTCTGAATAAGACAGAGGACTGAGATGAAGTATGTAGCATGGGGCTTGGCAAAGAGGAAGTTCTTTCTAAAGGTATTATGGGCACTAATTTTATTGTTTAAGTATAGGAAGATAGTAATTTTGTTATTAGTACTTCCTCTCTTTTCCTTGGTGTCTAATGAGCTAAAAAAAAAAAAGAAAGAAAGAAACAGGGGTGGGGAGGAAAGGAAAAAGTCCTTTAGAGGTAACCAAAGAGCTCACATTTGACTAAGGAGGAAAGTGAGACCCAGAAAGGGGTAGGGATCCCCTCCCCTGAGTCCACCAAAGAGAGAAGCATCAGTGTTGGTGTATGTCTAACACCAGCTGCCAGATGGGATAAAGTCTGATTTGTAGCCTTTGCCAGTTTCTGTGGAGTAAAGACTCACCATGGCCAGCTTCAAGCTACCAAAGCGAGGTCACAGAAGAGCGGAGCTGGACAGAGATACTTACAAGCAGCTCCAGCACGCAGCCGGCTAGAGCCCAGATGCCAACAGCCTGGAGACCTTTAGCTGTTCTGTGCCCCAGAGGCACAGAAAGGAAGAAAGGTGGGACAAATGCGGAACACTGGAGACCTCTGAGATTAGAAAGGGCCTTTCTTCTCTACACGCTCAGGTCATCACGGTTCTTTTCAAGCACAGCAGGTCTTGGGCGTCAGCCCACCTATCCTTCTCCAGAGCCCAAGCTGACGATTCTGCGTACTATCCCATGACTCGTTCAGACTCCGTGGGGCGCGGGAACCTCCTGGACGACCAGTAAGACGCTGCAGTGTGAGCACTGCTTCCTTTGCGTTCCTGAGGGACTGAGGGGCGACGACGACAACCGCCGTGGCTGGCCTCGACTCCTCCATCAGTCCGGAAAGGGAGACCAGGTGGGCACTGCATTTATTCATTTATTTATCTAACATGGGGTCCTTTTCACAGCTTGTTTCCTTGTCCCTGTGGCCTGGTCTCCCAGTGCTCCCAGCTGACCACGGACTGAGACCTGGACTCAAGCACAGGCAGAACTGGCCATCTCTGCAGAGCCGCTCCACATCAGAGTGCCCTACATTCCACGATTAGCTCTTCCTCTAGCTTAAGTCTTTTATTAAAATTGTCCTACCGTTAGTGATGGTAGCGAAAAACAACAGCTTCATTTATTCTAATATCTTCGAACTGATTCTTTAGTTATTTTATTTTTCTTATTTATTTATTTTTGGCTGTGTTGGGTCTTCGTTTCTGTGCGTGGACTTTCTCCAGCTGCGGCGAGCGGGGGCCACTCTTCATCGCGGTGCGCGGGCCTCTCACTGTCACGGCTTCTCCCGTTGCGGAGCACAGGCTCCAGACGCGCAGGCTCAGTAGTTGTGGCTCACGGGCTTAGTTGCTCCGCTGCATGTGGGATCTTCCCAGACCAAGGCTCGAACCCGTGTCCCCTGCATTGGCAGGCAGATTCTTAACCACTGCGCCACCAGTTCGGAAGCCCCAAACTGATTCTTCATGTTAGCTCAGTGCTATCCCAAACAAACAAAAGAAATAGTTAAGCCTCTGCTATGTGTCCAGAATGTAATAATGTGTATTATATTTAATCTTCCAAGCAAAGTGACCAGAAAAGTTACTTGTCTCCATATTTACTAATGAATAAAGTTCTGCTTAGAAGGGTGACATAAGGTGGCTGAAGCCACACGGCTAGCAGGTGACTGAGCCAGGATTGGAACCCAGGTGTATTTGTGTCCAATATTCTATAATATTTAATTCCTCATCTTGATTAGGGAAAAAAAATCAAGATAATTCTGAGAGAGTGGACATAGGATGGGCATACCAATTTCCTATTGCTATGTAATAAATCATCACAGGTTTAGCAACTTAAAGAAACACTCATTCATCATCTCATAGTCTACAGACCAGAAATCCAGGTGGGCTCATCCGGGTCCTCTGAGTAGGGTCTCACAAGGCCGAAATCAAGGTGTCAGCCAGTGAGGGTCTTATGGGGAGGCTCTGGAAGAATGCACTTCCAAGTCCATTCAGGTTGTTGGCAAAATCCAGTTCCTTGCGGCTATAGCCAGAGGTCCCTGTGTCCTTGCTGTCTGCTCCCTAAGGTAAATACACATTCATTTTCATGTGGTCTCCCCCATCTCCTAAGCCAGCAACAGCGAGGCGAGTCCTTCTCTTGCTTCCAACACCTCTGGCTTCCCCTTCTATCCCCAGCTGGAGAAAACCCGTTGCCTTTAAGGTTCATGTGATTACGGAGGGGCCACCTAGCTGATCCAGGATAATGTCCCTACCTTAAAGTCACTTGGACCATAAAGTACAGTGTAATCACAGGAGTGATGCCTCATCATGTTCACAAGTTCCAGAATTGGGACAGGACATCTCTGGGAAGTTGTTTTAGAAATTCTGCCCACTGCCACGGGTAGGCTTTGTAGAGTGAAGGTCCTAAGGGGATCCTCTAGAAAGTTAGGACTAGGATGGAGAGGGGTTTCCTCTGGAGGCCTTGAACGCTCAGAAAGCATCTTGGGGGAATTGGATGGTCAAATGGAATGGACCTGGGCAAGGAAGCAGTGTTTATGGGATTGGGGGCGGGGGGAGACAGGAAGGAGGGAGGCAGGAAGAAATGCTAGCAAAAGAATAAATAGCCTTACATCTGTAGAGAAGTTCAAGTTGGCTCTGCTCCCTTGTGTTGGCTCCCAAAAGACACCCCGTAAATATGTGTGGAAGTGAATAGACTGCGCTGCTCTGTTCACGTGGAATGGGTTGGGTTGAGTGTCATTGGATAGACTGGGATTAGAGCTGAGTTGGAATGAGTTGGATGGGATCATACAGGTCGAGCTGGAAATAAGTGGCTTGTTTAGATTTAGAGATCTGGTGTAGGCTGGGTTGGAATGGGTTGCATGGAGTGTATATGGGCTGAGGTAGAAAGAGGTGAGCAGGTGGTAGCTTGGTTGGGGCTGGGTGCAGCTGGGCTGCATTGATTAGGGTCACACTGGATTGAACAGGCTTGGATGAGTTGGAATGGTTTGGGGATGGATTGGTTTGGGGCAAGTTAGACTGAGTTGAGGATTCGTTAAGTTGGGGATTGATTAGTGTTTAGTTGCAGAGACAGAATCCACTCTGGATAGTTTAAGCTGATATAAATGTATGAATGGGTATTTAATGGCTTAACGGTAATAGTTGGAGAGCTGAAGAAGCAGATCCTAGGCTGCGTCCTCAGGACCAACTCCCAAAGCTGTGCTGCAAAACTGGACCACCAAGGCAGCTGCTTCTTTTGCAACCATCAGGAAGCCATCTGCCAAATCGGGGAGCCACCTGTCAAGCTTCTGGCTCCAGAAACATGCTCCTCTGTATGTCTACACCAGCTAAATGCACAGCTCAGTATGAAAGCATGACAGGTTCTGTCTTCAGGGGAAAAAGTGTGATGAGGAATTTCTTTGGCTAGATAACATGAGAGTAGAAAAATATGTCCATAATTGTTGAAGCTGGGTGATGGGGACATGAAGGTACACTATACGTTCTCTCTAGTCTTACATATGTTTTTTGAAAATATTGTTGCAAATATTGGTGGATATCTCATGCCCTGCCTTTCTGTCCATTTGATCTACTTCGGAATGTATTTCCTTGCATGAGTGCACGGCGCCTGGTGCCTACATCACATCCAAAACTCTAACTGTAGAGCAGCCTGGAAAATGTAGCTTTTAGGTTTTTTAGTCTCTGAAGGATAAAAAGGCACAGTCGAAGGAGAGAGGAATAGAGGCTGAATGAGATACTCCACACTGTCTACTACCACTGAGCTAAATGGAGAGCAGGTGGAATAAGTTGGGATGGAAAAGGTTGACCTGGTTGGAATGGGTTGGACTGGCTTGAATTGGAAGGTTTGGGATGTGTGCGGCTGAGCGGAACTGAGCTGGGCTGGGCTGTGTTGGCAGAGTTAGTTTTGGGATGGGTGATTTGGGCGGGGAGCCGCTGTGGGGTTGACGCTTGGACACTGGTGTCAAGATCCTTGCATCCAATGGAGTTGAGAGCTATGCTCAGTGGGAGCTAGGAAAGGAGGACTTGGAGGATGACTGTGCTGCTGAGACTGACACCTCTGTAAGTGTTCCCTCACTGGGCTTCCTCTCCACCACCTGGGACCAGGCTTGTCCCCCCTTCACCCAAGCCAGCCCTCTCTCAGGCTTAGGGCATGTCCATTGTTCAGTTCAACCTCCCCTGCCCTCCTTAAAATGAAACCCATTTGAGCAAGAGGCTTGAGAAATAAGTTTCAAGCAGAGAAACTTGCAGGATGTGTTGTCTTGGGGCAAAACCCAACCCAAAGTCAGCATATCAGAGCCATATGGTTTCCTCCCTACATTTCTGGTGGGAGGAGTTGTGGATTTCACGGAATTTGGGACCATTTCTAGAGTCCCACAGGTGCCCTGTTCACTGAGCCAAGGAAAACGGGTGCTGGCAAGCACACACGTTTACACACCCAGAGTCACGCACGTGAGTACGGGCTTTCCAGTCTGCAATACACGTTCAGTGTCTATACCTTCTCTCAGAATTGCCCTGTGAAGCAGGAGTCATTATGTAATATTCCAAATGGAGACAGTCGTGCTCAGAGAGCCTTAAGCAGCCTGGCCAAAGACACACAGCAGAGCGATGATTCACGTGCTTGTGTTTATATGAATATTGTCTATCTCCTTGACTAGACTCCGGCTTCCACAAGGTTTGCAATTTTGCCCATCTCGCTCATAGTTGTAGCCCCAACATCTAGAACAGTCCTAGCACATAGTAGGTGTTCAATATACATTTACTCAATATACACATATATTTATTAAATAAATGAAGAAAGAAACTCAAGCCTCAGAAACCCATGTTCTTTCCACAGTGATACAAACACACACTCACTCACACACTCGGGCATGCACAAACATGGCCTTTGTGACATGGACCCCTTGTCCCACATCTTTGAAGTCTTATCCCATCTCTGCTCGCTGAGGTTGCCTGGGTCAGGTCACGGATTCACGCACTTCCTGACCCACTGGCTCAGTGTCAAGGGAAGAGAGGCCTTTGGATTCAGACCTCCAAACATGCCCCCACATGGTCCTGGCATGAGAGGTTCATGACACGTGTCACCCCCCTTCACCACCAGCCTTCACTTAGACTCTCTTTGGGATATAGAGCAGAGGGGACACCAGGCAGCTCCATTTGGCTGTTGGCCTTGCCCTTTCAAGAGAGGACAGGATAGGGGTCCCAGACTATGTCTCAGCTCAGGTGGACCAGCCTGCAAGTCTGCCCACTCACCCAGTGCTCAGAACTGGGATGCCTCCAGTTTGTACAGACCACCCTGGGATGTATGGATCCTTGTCCCCATTTTGTACACGAAGAAACTGAGGCTCCAAGAGAGGAAGTAACTGAACTTTCCAAGGTCACTGACTAGAGAGTGCAAAGCCTAGATCAGAATTGAGGTCTGTGTCACTCTGAGATTCACCAGCATCAGTGACAGTAACCCTCTGGCCACCCCTGAGGGGGGACATCTCTCCTTCATCCTGGGCTCTGTGAAGGGCAGGGGCCATGTCCCCTCTTCTCCGCGTCCTGCCTCTGCGCTCAGCCTGGGTCAGCACAGGGTGAGGGGTGGGGGGGGACATTTCTCGCCGCCTCCGACTGATATTGACGGACCAAGTGACTATTGTAAATGCTACAGTGTTATGTAATCAGTAGGAAAATGTGACTCTGTCCCCAGAGATGCCAATGGCATTTTGGAGAAAATCCCGTCCTTGATTTTCCGGGCCTGTTCAGTTGAAATGTCTGGGTGAGAGGGACAGGCTGGGGGCTCTGATATGTGGGCCTAGACAGGTCGCTTGCTGCCCCAGCCCCTGCCTAGGAGAGGAGGGGCTGGAAGCATGTGTACAGGCGGTGCACAGGCAGAGGTCTGTGTGTGGTGCCGGGCGTGCGTGTACACGGGCGCAGGAGGGCACAGGTGCCAGAGCTCTCGAGTCACGCTGTGGGCTCAGATCTCACCTCTGTCCCTTACTCGGTCTCTCCATCCTCATTTCCTCTACTTCGTTTCAAAATTAGGATGAGAAAAGTGCCCAGCTCATGAGTCCGTCAAGGGATTAAGTGAGAAGATGCAGGAAAGCAGCTAGCACCTAGCACTGAGTCTGGCCCATGGCTGATGTGCAATAAGTATTTGTGGAGTGAATGAATGAACGCATGAGTAAACAAATGAAAAGTGCGTGAATGCATGGAGGAAGGAGCATGGCACATCAGAGAGAGGAGAGCATTTGGAGTCAGGAGACCCAAGTTGGAGCCATGCCTATCATTTACTAGCTGGGCGACCTTGGGCAAGTCACCTAACCTCTCTGAGCCTCAGTTAATAATAGCAATAATCCCTGCCTCTCTGGTCATTGTGAGGATTAAACGAAAGTGCAGGGTGGAACTGCTCTGTCAACGGCAGGGCACTGTGCAAATGTTAGTTCTAATTATTCTCCACAATTATGACTGCTCCGCGGGAGGCCTGTGTGTGAGTGAGCGCAGGGGAAGGCTGTGGTGAGGGTGGGCCTGTAACCAGGCTGTGTGTGCATGTGGATTGCGTGTGGATGTGTTTGGAGAACTGGGGCCATTAGAAAAACCATCAGCCCTCTAAGTTGTTCTTTCTTTTGCTAAACTCAACCTGCCAGGCTGACATCGGAAGCAGGAATTAGTGGGAAGTCTGGGGGGACAGGATTAGTGGCTGAACTTTCTATTCCTGGAGACCCTCTTTTCTCAGGAGGTCAAAGCAATTTCCATATATTATCCTGCTGGCAGCTTGGGAAGGTCAGGGAAACGGCAAACACATGACGCTCATTCCTCAGATGGAGAAACCAAGGCAGGAAGGGCGGCCTCTGAGGCCACTCCTGCCTGGCCCCTGTTGGAAGCACCATCTGAAGGACCCTGCAGCCAGCCTGGCCTGCCCCAGCCAGACCAGCTGGAAATGGCTCATTCATTTGAGAGCTTATTACAGTCCCCCTACTCCCTGTTCCCAGGGCTGGGCTGTGTGTGTTTCAGGGGAAGGATTGCAGCAGGTCCCCAAGTCCCTGCCATACTACACATAATCATTGGAGGGTCTTAATCTGTCTCAGCTGTTGCCCTAACTCCCCTCTACTAGTCCTTCAGGTTCAATCCACCCCTTCCAGGAAGCCTACCTGACTGTCTCATCTGGCAGATGGAGAAGTTATTCTTCTTTGAGCCATTGGAGTGACAGGACTGGGGAAAGAGGCTTAGAGGCCGAGCCACACTGCACCTCAAACTGCACTACCTCTGCGCAGCCACTCCCAGGAACCTGTACCCCCAGCTAGCTCAGGAAGCCCCACCTTCCCCACACTGGTTCCTGCCCCAGAGCCCCAGACTCACTGCAGAGGGGGAGGGGTTACAGCTCCACCGTCCTTTCTGTTCTTATCACCCTGCCTCAAATATGTCTCCTGCCCTCAGCCTTTCGACTGTGTCACCACCAGATGCCCTTGACACCCCGCCCCCCTGCAAGCCTCTCGGGTCTTACTTCTATAGAGCAGGCACCCTACTTGCCACCTCCTCCTGTGCTCATTTCCCCACCAAGACCCGGCTCTCATTCCCCCGGCCTCCTCGCCCTCCATGTGTCTGGGGCAAGGTCTAAATCTTTCCTTGTGTGGCTCCAGGGAAGTGGCTTCTGTCTCAGGGCCCGTGTGTCCCCACTTGTAAGGAGGAGGAGGAGGCCTCCCAGAACCCACCTAAGGCTCTGGACAAGGTCAGTGGATTGCAGGTCTGTGGGTAGCAGGCAACCAGCACTGCTGCTCAAGTCCCAGAAGTGTCCAGACCCCTGAGGTGCCAGGCTCACCGTCCACCACGAGAGGGGCACAATCCTCCACCCCTCCCCCCTCCCAGCTGGGGTACTCACGGCAGCTGCCATCTTCCCTGACGCAAGCACCTACTGTGCAAGTACCAGCTGCTGGACTCCATGCTCTGCAAGACCTGCCCAGTCTCATTAATCCACCCCTCCCCCAACAATCCTGAAGGGCGCCATCATCCTAGTGTACAGGTTCAGAAGCGAAGCCCAGAGAGGTTGTGGTTTGCCTGCGATCTCACAGCCAGTACAAGACCAAAATTCCAACCCCAGTCTGTCTGACTCCAAAGCCCCTCTCCTTAACCTCCGAGAGAACAAGGACGCCACCACTGGAGCGAGGTGCAATGCGGGGCGGGAAAGCAGATGCAGTCTGGGTGCTGGCTCCACTCCTCGCCAGTGAGTGGCCGTGGGCCTATCTTGGCTGCCCCATTTGTATACCGGGAATAATAATTTTTGCCCTGCCGACCTCACTGGACTCAAGAACAGAGGCGGAAACTTTGGTAGTGTCCAAACGCTAGGACCGAGTGCGCGCCGTGCTTTACAGTTTACAAAGTATACAGTATACAAAGCGCATCCCTGTGTCACCTCCTGTCACCCTTTCCGCAGCTAATCAACCCTCTCCAGCACAATCGCCAACTGAGGCAGAGGAGTCAGAGGCAAGACGCCAGGAGCCGGGCCAGGAGCCGGCTGCGCCTCCGGCCACGAGCGCAAGGGGGCGCCATGGGCTCACTGCGAGTCCGGGCGGCGGGACCCTCAGTGCTCTTCGCGTTCTGCACTCGGGCTCGCAGCTCCCAGGCTTCGCGGAGCGCCGGGAGGTGCCTGGGTTCCAGGGGCGTCCGGGACGGGTGGAGGAGCGTTGCGCAGAGTCTGAACTTGAGATTTGAAGTCCGGAAAACCAGCTGCCTCTCCCTGCTGTGTGACCTCTAATGAGACGTTCTACCTCTCTGGGCTTCATGTATAAGTATAGAAGTTTAATTCCCTTCCGCTACGCCACTCCAACCCAGCCCGCCAAAGGCTCCTGAAACCACAAGACGAGATCGCTGATTCAGACCAGCAGTACAAACTGTAAAGCCTCATTCACACATGAGAAATTCGCGCCTTTCTCCTTCCCCTTGGACTCCGCATCTTAAGCCCTCAGAGGAAGCACGCAGCGTCCCCACACTCCCATTTTACGGACGCGCAAACGAAGGCTCAGAGTGGTCGCTCTTTCGGGGGTCTTGTGGCTCATTCGGGCAGAAATGGACTGGTCTCCCGGCGCCAGCACCAGATTGTCCCTTCCTGGTCCAGCGGCCTCAGCTCCAGGCAGGCACTCCCTGGGAGCACTGACTGCTGTGGACCGGGTACGAGCCTTGTGCAGAGATGGGGGATGCTCAAGATGAGGCTGAGGCTCTCGAAGCTGAAGCGCCCAAATGCTCCGTACCTCCCGCTTGGGCCCGCTCAGCATAAGGCCACGGGTATTCGGACCCTAATTCTGGTCCTAGCTTCTAACTCGGCCGGGCCGTCATCCCCGGGCTTGCCTGGCCGCAGCTCTTGCCCGCGCGCGCGCGCGCGCGCGCGCGCGTGTGAGACAGGGGCAGCGCCTTGGAGGCGGAGGGCTCACCCCGGCTCCAGATGCCGGGGGCTCTCCGACCGCGGCCCTCCCCCAGCTTTGTCGGAGCTGCGCCCCAAAGCCCCCGTGCTGGGCAGGATCGCGGGGGGTCAGGTCGGGGGGGAAGGGTGGTCCGCCAGGCCAACTCGCCGGCGCCCTAGGCTGCGGCTGTTTGCACACATGTAATTAGCTCTAATTATCCCGGGCTTTTCAGTTCTTAGGCTCCAGGCCTGAGAGCGACGCCAGGGTGAACGCGCCCTCTCCGCCCAGGCAACCAGCTCTATCCCAGTCCCCAGGACCTTGCGTCGCGTTTATCAGTGTGCCTACACCACCACCGAGCGTCTGCACCGCCGCCACGTGCTGGCATGTGAGCGTCTTTGTGTGTCCGCGGCTGTGTGTCCACACTCGCGCGTTTGAGTACGCCGCTGGGGAAGGTTCGCGAAAAACTGGCGCAGAAGAGGAGAGGGTGGGTCGCGGGGCTGGGGGAGAACGAAATGGTTCTCAGCTGCGAAGGAAGGAAGCGCCCGGGCCCCGCTCTCTCCCGTCCCCGCCAGTCCTGCATAAACATGAGCCCCCCGGGGCAGCAGCCCAGACCGAAAATCCCAGGATTTCTGCTGTAACCGCCAAGCCGCGGTGTCGTCGACCGAGCTCTGTTCCCCCCACCCCCGAGCCGTTTAGACCCTCCGCCACCGCCTGTTTGAACCGGCCACCAGCGCTCCTGTCCGTCCACAGGTGGCAGAGCCAGGGCTCAGAGAGGTTGGGGTGCTCGCTCTAGGCGGCGCAGCAGGGCAGGGGCGCCACTCTCCAAAGCCGCAGTGCGGGATTCGGGCTTGGCTCTAAAACAGCAGGGCTGCGGGGACGAGGGACAGAATGCCTCCGATTCCCGGGTCCTCTTGTCTTTATCGGATCTCGCATGCCTAGCCCTCTGCGACCCTGGTCCTGCGTACTCAGTCCGCTGCGCGCCGCGTCCTTCCAGCCCACTCCCTAGTCTAGTCCACGCGGAAGGAAAACCACAGAGCCGGGGAAAGCCCCGGGAGCCTTAGTTGGAGGTGACGGGAAACGCCCGGGTCCCCCTGGAGCAGGATTTCTCAGCACAGTCGCCCTGCCCCTACGGCCTCCTGTCCCTCCCTTCCCCTTTCCTGGGTTCTCTGTGTGTCCCCCTGTCCCGGCTCCGGTGTCCAGTCTCTTTCTTGCTTGCCCTCTGACCCTGTTTACTCGTTTCCTGGTGTCTCGCAGTGCCTTTGTCTCTGTCTCTGCCTCTTCTCGGATCTGTGTCGGTGAGGCACCCCCCCCACACACACCCCGCCCCCGCAAAGGAACACACACCGGCAGAATCCGCCTTTTCAATAAAAAACGACAACTGGGAAACAGAGTGAATTAAAAAGCATTAACTTAAAAACAATCCATGTGTCTGCAAATGCGTTCCAAATGGTAGCCCTTCGGCGGGGGCGGGGGGGCATGTCGGCCACATGTTCTGGAGCCCCAGACACAAAGTGTAGGGGGCTCAGCGCCTCGAGGTGGGCCCCTCCCAATAGCCACCTGGGACAGCAGGGTCTGGGGAGGGGGACTTCGTCTATGCCCTCACCCTTGGAGACCCCCACCTGATTCCCTGGACCCTCCCCGTGGTTCTGGCATCTGCCGGTCCCTCCTACTCCCCAGTGCCTCCAAACTTTCCTATGCTGACCCCAGCCCTCCCTTTGCACCAGCCCTCCCCACCACCCCACACAGATTCCACCCTCTTCCTCCCCCACCCTGCCCCTAGTCTTCGACCCCATACTCCTTCCGCACCCAGGGCCTGCCCTGCCCCACCCCCTTTCTGCCCTCCTGCCCCTAGACCACCCAGCAGCCCTGGCTCCCAGAGAAGTGGTTAGAACAAAGCTTTCCTTGGCCTGAAGAAACTCTCTGGGAGCTGTGCGCAGAAAGGGTCCTGGTGCCTGCAGCCTCTCGGTCCTGCCAGACGCCGATCAAAAGTTGTCTCTGAAGGCCTGCCTCTCCAAAGGTAGCAGAAGGCAGCTGCTGTCCTTTGAAGCCTCTGATGAAGACGGGAAACTTCCCTCCCCCCAGAGTTCATCCTGCCACCCTTAGCACTCCCAGCAACCCTCCTCTGCTCCCTTTCCTGGGAAGTGGAAGGATTGGAGTACGTCAATCAGGGCATAATTAGAGAAGAGGGGACTGGGTGGGGTGCCCAGATTCTACTGCCTCCTCTGTGTGTCTTTGCAGCTGAGAAGGGCATCCTGAGACCAGAAACCGGATGGGAGGAAGATCTGAATGCTCACCCTCGCTCTGCTCATGATAATGACTTGTGATCAGAGTAACAATAGTGTTAACAGTAGTCATCATAATACAGCAGCTAACACCTATGGAGCTCCTACTGTGTGCATGCCATACATTAGCACACAGAAGTCACTAATAGCTAGATGAGTTTGAGCAATAGCTTGCCCTACCTGGGCCCCAGTTTCCCTATCTGTGGCAGGAAGGGGTGGGACCTCCAGGCTGGACAGTGAACCTGAAATACCTGCAGTTGAATCAAAATCTGGGCAAGTTGTATTTCTTGTCACTGTTCCCACCTGTTCAATGACGACAACAGGAAGCCAACCAGGAAAAAGTTGCTTTGGAGTTATTCTATGTTCCTGAAACGACAAAATGAAAAAGCCATCACTTTAAAAAGCCCTAACAGTTTTCACCCAATCAAACTGTTCTTTCTCCTAATAGTCAGCAGTGCGCCATTTAATTTTATTTTTAATGATAAAACTGTTCTTTATTCACTATACAAGGGAGCTTTTCAAAATTCACTGCACTACCCCTATATCACAAGCCTCACACAATTCTGGCTTATCAGATTCTGAAGGAGACCAATATGAGGATTTATATAAAACTCCCTGGTGATTCCAAAAGGAGAATTCTGATTTGCTTGATTTCTAAATCTGATACCAGATATCTCATCTGGTGTATCATTCACCTACCGTCTCATATCTGGTTCTCATACCTGATTCTGATTTGAGATTCTGATTGAGAATCACTGAGGTTAGGTTCTGAGAATTTTTGTTTCTATAGGTTTGTTTAAGCAGCCTCCCTGTCTCCATGCGTGTGTTGTTCTAGGGAGACTGTGAAGGTGTATGTACCGTATACATATAAGTCTAGGTATGTGTGTGCGTGCACACGTGCAGGTATGTGCTTCTTTGTGTGTGTATGGGTATAGGTCTCAGGGTGTCTCTGGGTATCCGTGAGTGGATGTGCTGGGAGAGGGCCTGTACCTGTGTGAATATGTGTGTGTCTCCGAGGGCGGGTACCTATGCCTCGGGGCGAATTTGTGTGGCTGTGCCTTTGCATCATATTTACGTAAGTGAGGAGATATTTGTGCCTGTGTGTGGACATGTCCTGTGTGCCTGTATTGATGAGCCTGCCATTTTCTGAGGCCTCCAACAAGGCAGGAGTTTCTATGGAGAAGGAGCTCCATCCAGGCTCCCGAAATGCCAGTTGAGCAGTCTCCAGGATCCAGAACTTGCAGTCAGAGCTCCTCCCCTGATTGGGAAAGAGGGACGATGATTTTGAGCATAAACACAGATCTCTGTGCTGAGCTTTCTAATTCTGCAAGTCAAGTAGAGAGCCCGGGCAGCCGCAAGCTAATTAGCCACCCTGGGGGAAAAAATTGCCTGTGTTGGAGTGGATAATGTGTTTGCTTGTTTCCGTGGGATCCTTGACCGACTGAATACCCCCCACCTCCCTCCTACTGCATCTCATGGGCCTGTCTCCCCGCGCCCCCAGCTCAGAAATATGGTGCAGCATTTGGCTGTAATACATCGGCTTTTCAAACAGGCCAATTGCTAAGCAAATGTCATTTGGGCTGCAGCTTGGAAGGCTCTAAATGAGATAAATGATTCATTTGAAAAGTGAAGATGGGTCTCATGCTGGATAAAGATGAGCTGATAAAGTTCCCCGCAAAATCAAGGACAGGCTCCACGTCCCCTCCTCAGGCACACTGTGCCCTCAGGGGCCAGGGTTCCTCCGCAGCATAAAACAAATCCTCGCCTACCTGCAACCGAGGATCTCAAGCTTGACGGATCCTTGGTCCCAGAGAGCCTCCAAGCCCCTCTGCCCATTTCCCTCCAGCGGCTGCTGTGGGCTGGAAGGAGCATGAGCCCTGCCAGGCTGGGCTGAGTCCTCCCCAGGCTTGTACACACTTGTGTACACATGCTGCACATGGATGGCTCACACTGGCAGCCTGAGCCCATGACTTCAACCCGTGCTAGGCTCTCATGTACACATAGGTCTACACACAGAGGCACACACAAAAATATACAAGCCCCCATTCCATCATTTTTCTGTATTTTAGCTTATAGTACATAAGTGGACATTAAGACAACACACCAGTTCATAAGCAGATACAGATATGAATTTACAGATATCACATACAGATATTGCTATGGACTGAATACTTGTGTCCCCCCCAAATTCAAATGTTGAAGCCCTCATCCCCAATGTGACAGTATATTAAGAGGTGGGGCCTTTGGGACGTAATTAAATTAGATGAAATCATGAGAGTGGGGCCCCCATGACGGGATTAGGGTTCTTATAAGAAGAGGGAGAGAGACCAGAGCTGCTCTCTGTGCCTAGTGAGGACACAGTGAGAAGGTGGCTGAATACAAGCTAGGAAGAGAGCCCTCACCAGGAACCAAATGTGCCAGCACCTTGGTCTTGGACTTCTCAGCCTCCAGAACTATGAGAAAATAAATGTCTGTTGTTTAAGCCCCTCAGTCTGCGGTATTTTGTTATAGCAGCCCAAGCAGACTTATACAAGTATGAACTGGGAATTACACTTGCACACATTTGCAAATATTGATTCATGTATCAGCAAAAATTATTGACACACTTCTAGAGAGAGTAATGTGTGTGCCCTTCCTACCATTACTGCTGGGATCACTTACTGAACTCTCACTGTGCTGAGTGTTTCACAGATGTAGTTACCTCACTTTATTCTCAAGACACGCCCCCCGCCCCGGGGAGACAGTTATTAGCTCCATTTTATCAGAGAGATTAAATCCTGAATGAGATGCTCAGGGTTGGTTGCACGACTGCTAAGTGGCAGAGTTGGGATTTGGACCCATGTCTCCTGGCTCCAATGCGCATGTTCCGTAGGGAATAAGTAGAGAATAAGCGATCTAGCACTCGGAGTTGGGGGAGGCAAGCCTCACAGTCCTGTTATGCCCATGAGGCCAAAGCCTCCATTCCCCAAGGCCATGTGGCTTGTTCAGCCTAGCGCCTTATAACTCAATCACCGTAATTGGTATGTAGAGTTGTCTCCCAGAGCGCCACAGGATTTCCCAGGCTGCAGATCCACGGGCATCCCTGAAACCAGTAAAGAATTGATTGTGATTTTTGTTCAAAATAATGACCAGGATCAAAGTAATAACATAAACTGGTTTTAATATGTGCCCAGCTTGAATGACAGGCTCCACTCCAGTGCTGACAGTTTCTAACGATACAAGATTATTTTATTCTCTGTACAAAGTCACTTCTCAGATTAATGCAGCTCCATGTTGTTAATCAATAATGGGATTGGGCTTCCCTGCTAGTGCGGTGGTTAAGAATCCGCCTGCCAATGCAGGTGACATGGGTTCGAGCCCTGGTCCCGGAAGATACCACATGCCGCGGAGCAACTAAGCCCGTGCGCCACAACTACTGAAGCCCGCGCACCTAGAGCCTGTGCTCCGCAACAAGAGGAGCCACTGCAACAAGAAGCCCGTGCACCGCAACGAAGAGTAGCCCCCGCTCGCCGCAACTAGAGAAAGCCCACGCACAGCAACAAAGACCCAACGCAGCCAAAAATAAATAAAATAAATAAATCTAAAAAAAAATGGAATCATTTCATGATGCATTTGGACTGGATCTCTAACTATAGGATCTCTAACTAACTATAGCCCACACCCACACCCAGATATCTCATTTACAGTTTAACAGGGTACAGGGTGTGTTCTGGTTGCTCGGGCCCTGCCTCTCCTGGGCTCCCACATCCAGGCCTCCTGAAGCCCCTTGTACTTGTCTAGAGCTCTCCGAAGAATATTCTGGAGTTTTCATCAATGCTGGGCCGCAGTAGGGCCTGGAGCAGCCCCACAGCCATGTCACATTCCTTCAGCCCTGGACCAGCACCCTGGCTGGCTCCCCCGGAAGAAAAATGAAGGTCTTCCTGACAGGCGAACATAAATATTTTCTTTCCCAGCCTGGTTCAGATGGGGATATTTGCTGTTAATAGAGTGGCAGCTGGCTATCTGGGAGTGTCTGAACGTGGCCTTCGCTGGCAGGGAGCGCGTCATCCATCTCTGTCCACACCCCCGTCAGACGGCAAGGCTTCGCTGGCCTTGCTCCTTTTTGGAATGTGCTTCAGATGGCAGAAAGCAGGCAGGGAGCATTCATGTCACACCAGTTTTGTCTTCTATCTCTTGAGGGCCTGGGAGGAGTGGCCTGAGTTTGCTGTTCTTGGCACACCTGCCTATCAGGAGCGTGGCCATCGGGAGACCCACATCAGGTGGCGAGGCCTTACTTATGGGGCAGGAGGGGGAGTGTTGGAGCAGGCTGGGTCTTCCCACTTTGAAAGGTGCTCAGACCAGAAAGGGCAAAACGACGTAATAGGAAATCATGCTTTTCTTTGCGGCATGTGGCCTGGAAATGGAGCTGCAAGACCCCGGAAAGGTTTGAAATAACATTTCAGGCTGGTGCCTTCCCTGCCCCCACCTGGAAATAGGTGTTAGGATGGAAAACAGGACACCTCTCCTCACCACTCGTCACCAGCCAGGGCTGTTTGAAATGAAAACAAAAAATGCTTCCTTAAAAGAAAATGTGTATTCCAAAGTACCATGAATTCTCTCCTTGACTCCCAAGGCCACAAAATGCTACATGAAGGCCCAGATCGCAGCTTGGAGTTTTGGAGGCTGTTCTGGGAAGGAGGAAGGAGCCGCTGTTAGGGTGAAGTATCACCAGCCTCCCTTCTGTTGGTGTTGCTCTGTAGCAAAACTTGCATTCAGTCAACAAACATTTGATGAGTACCAGGCCTCTGGGGGCTAAAGAGACACAAAGATTTCAGGTCACCCGGGTTCAAATCTCTGCCGTATCAGGTTGCCTGGGGAAAGTTATTCAACCTCCCTGTGTTTTGGTTTCCTCATATATAAAATGGGGACAATAATACAGATTTCAAAGGAGTGTTATAAGGATTCTACTGAATCCTACACATGAAAGTGCCCACTGCAACACTTGATGCCTCAACAGGCTTGCAAACTGTTGAAGGTTGGTGACGGAGCTCTCAGAGGTTTCCTGTGCCTGTAGAATGGGGCAGAGCTCCTCGGTTTTGTAGTCAGTACCTTCTGGGATCTGATCCAACCACTTCTCTCACCCAGTGGTCAGGATTCTCCTATCAAACATCAGCCTGCCAGCAAGCCCGGTCTTCCACGGTCCCACCGCTTTTGACACGCTGCTGCCACCCCCATGTGCTGGTCCATGCCGTTCCCACGCTCCCATACCCTGAACTAGTCCCCTCCCTTCTCATCTCACCTTTCAACTGGATGCCTGTGTCTTCAGGGATGACAGTAACTACCACTAACTGTGTGCTGTGCGTCAGACGCCTCTTGCGTATCATTTTACAAGGTCAGGAAAGACAGGATCAAGAGAAGAAAAAAAAGGGGGACAGGAAAGAGTTTCCGGGACAGAAAAGAGTTTCCAGAACAGGAATGATATGGTCATATTTATCACAGAGGAAAGATCACCCTGGGCCAAAAAGGCATCTGTGGGTCAGGAGGAGCCCGAGACGTCAGGGAAGAGGCTATTGCAATGTCCAGGCAAGAAAAGACAGCAACAGTAGCCTTTGGGTAGAGGGGAGAGGCTAGATTGGAGACTTTGCTTCATTTATCCATTCAGTACATACATAGGCAGTGGGCATCTCTTCATTCATTACATAGTCAGTGGGCAGGCTCTATGCCAGCTGCTGGGATACAGCAGCGAACAAAGCAATACAAAATCCCTGCCCTCCCAGAGTTGACATCCTAGTGGGCAAAACAGGTAATCAACAAAATGAATAAGAAAAATGTACAGGGATAAGTGCTATCGAGAAAAATCGAAGCAAGGGAAGGGGATGTAGAAGGAAGTGGTCAGTGATAAAATTACAGATGCAGAGCCAGAGAAGGCCTTAGGGTAACTTCTGAGCAAAGCCCTAGAGGAAGTGAGAGGGCCCGCCCTGCAGGTGTCTGGGACGCACCCCAGGAGCTCAGAGGCTTGGGGCAGGAATGTACCTGGGAGAGGATTAGGAGAGGAGGTCAGAGGTGAAAAAGGGGCTGGATTGTAAAAGGCCTTGTGCGTCCCAGCAAAGACTCCTTAAGTCACCTTGACGTCAGGGGCCTTGGTAGCGTACCTTGGGCAAGTCCCTTTCCCATCCTGCCCCTGGTTCCTCACTGTGTAGGCTATGAGTGGTGTTGAAAGTGGTTGTGAAAGCTTTGAGGTTCCTTCCATATGCTGAGCAGAAAGATCAGACCCTGCAGGCCCTGAGATTCCACATGTTAGAGCATTCAGACCTTTCTAAGTCTGACTTTCAGTCCTGGAGGTGCTGAGGTAGTGGCCATGGTGCTGGCCTCAGGATGCAGAGGCCCAGCTCACTGATGGGCGCCCGTCCCACCCAGCCTGCTGCCTCTGGCCCCAGGGAAGCTGGAGAGGGGTTGACTGCCAGCAGCTCTGGCTTCTCGGCCTTGTGTCCATAAACTCTGGGTCATGTGGCATGGATGCTTTCCCTTGTAATTGATTCATCTTTACCCATCATTCCTTCATTTATTCTCCCTGATATTCATTTATATATTCATTCTCTTCCTCACTCTGTTTGCTTATTCCTGTCTTGACTCATCCCTCCCTTGTTCAGTTATTTACTCACTAATTTTCCTCTCTCGTGGCATTTATCACAGAGAAGCTAAATAAGTAATGGATTGTGTGAGCCTGACTTCTCAGCTGAAATGTAAGGGCGCAGGGACAGAAAGCATGTCTTATTCACAGCTGTCACACCAGCAGCTGGCCTATAGCACGTGCTCTATAAATGGAACCCCTCTATCCATTCATTCACTGCACGCTCATTCATTCCTTCAGGTATTTGTCAAACCTCTGCATGTGCCAAACTCTGGGCCTGGCACATTTTAGAAGAGGAATAGGAAAGAAGAAAATATAGAGATACATTATCTGAGGCCCAGTCATCCATCCATTCCATTCATCCGTTCGCTTATTCATTCTTAAATAAACACTTACTACTGTCACTTAGTAGCAAGTCCTGAGCTGGAAATTGCTTTACTCAAGATGATCAAGGGAAGGTTGAGGTTGGGTTGGAGCTGGGCCTCAAAGAATGGGTGAAATTTCAGGAGCAGCAGGGAAGAAATGTAGTCAGGGGAGGGAACAGCGTGAACAGAGGCTGCAAGGAACATCACAGCCAGGTGGGTTCTGACTCTGCAAATAACCCCTCTTGGCAGGTCGCTAGGGGCTGCCTGATATACAGGTAGCTGGGGGCAAGTCATGGAGGGCTCTACTTGCTGGGCATAAGGGTTTGCTGTGCTCCAAGGGAGACTGACTTGGGCTTCTCATTTCCAGCTCTGCAGAGGCCAGTGGGGCAAACAAGTGCCGAAGGTTTCCAACTGGGTGTCCCTGGAGCAGTATGACTTCCTTTTCTCCCTGAGAGGGGGAAAAGTCCTTCAAAGAGGGCTAAGATTCCCCAACAGTACACACAAGCCCAAATGGCTCTTAGAAAGCTTTGTGATGGCTTTAATGCAAATGAATCCAAAGTTTGTAGATTACATTTTCCTCCCAAAACACATGAGATAGTGGAAATCAGAAGGAGAGTGTTTAGGGGTAGGAACCTGGGTGTCCAGGACCCACTAGAGTCTTCTGGGTTCTCTCCGGCAGAGACTGGGGGTTCCTGTGGGACCATGGGGAGGCAGAGCCCAAGCCTTGGCACCCAGCTCCCTTGAGCTCACCTGTGGACATATCTTACCTCCAAATGATGCACTAAGGAGGTGCCAAATATGCAGTGCCACGGTTCCAGCCAATAGGCTTGGATCTCAAAAAGGACAAAGGATGCTCAGCCATCTGACGCTGCAGGTCTCCAGGTGTTCTGGGCCCAGCAGAGCCCAGCAGAGTTCCTAGCCTCCTCTTGGTCCCTTGACCGGGCAGAATTTTCTCCTGGGCCTAGGTCTCTGGAGGACATCAGATCCTCTGGCTAGCCAGGAAGGAGATTAAACAACCAATAATGACAAAAACAATGGAATCATTTCACAACTTATCCTCTTACATGTAATAACATTCAGCTAACAAAGCACCTTCGTAATCAGTATCTCATTTGATCCTCATAAGAAACCGAGGAGATGGAAGGTGGTGGGGAGCTGTTTATAATTCCCATTTTACTTCCATGTGAGGAAACTGAAGTCCAAAGACTTTTTCCAAAGTCACATCTCTGCTACGCTTCTCTGAAGGGCCCATTGCATCAAACCTCCGAACCAGTAAGAGCATAGCATCCTTGTTCACTGAAGACTGTGTCCTGGATGGAAAGAGCAGTAAGTGGTTCCTGTGGTTGAGACGGGCCATCGGAGGCTGTGATCTTTCCTCCCACCTCCGTGTGACCTGTGGGTTGGAAGGCAAGGCAACAACCTGCAGCGGGGTTAGGGCCCAACAGTGAGGCGGATCAGGGCTCTGTGTGTGACCTGGGCCTGTGTCCAGCCAAGGCAAGAACCAGAGTCCAGGCCTCCTGACCCCAGCCCAGTGATATCGCCACCACACCTGCCCTGACACAGACCTTACAAGGCCCTCCCTATATCTGCAGGCCCCCTAACTGTAGTGAGAGGGCGTGAGAGAGAAGGCCTCTCAGGCTCTTTCAGGATCTGGGATGTTGTGATCAGACCCGAGCTCGGGATGTGAAGGTGGAAGGTGAGAGCAGGAAGTCCCAGGGCTCCAGAGGTGGGGCAGGCCTGGCAGGGGAGACCCAAGGCACTAAAGCTACCCCTGACCCACCCACCCTCACCCCTGACTTCCTCTTATCCAGCTCAGAGGCTCCCCCCCGCCCGCCGCCGCTTCCACGTCTTGTTGACTTTCGAATTTACAAGGTGTGCTGATTGCCAAGGCCCAGGGACGATTACACACCTGCACCCACCTTAGGAAAGCGTCCTCTGTATCCTGGTCCCCACCAGCAGCCTGGAGGTGGGGCAGGAGCCCAGGATGGGATCTCTCAGGTGCTGTGAAAAATTTAAAGAGGAAAACAATTGAACAGACAATGGAAGAGAGAAATCAAAGGCAAGTTCCATGCTAGGAGGAAAAGGAGGAGGGTTCAGGTTCAACTCGATGAGCTGGTCCTCTTCTAAACACCTGCCTTCTTGATGCCGCCTCTGACTCCAACCCTCAGGGCTCAGCTGGGGTGAGGAGCTTTATAGTATTTGCTCGGTTTATTGCTCCGCGGAAGAGGATATGAGGGCCCAAGCAGTTCTCTGGAGATAGGACCCCTCGAGGAAAAGCCAAGATTTATGGTTTCCAGAAATTCTCAAGGTCACTGGGCTGGGCAGAGTGGGCTCTCCTCAGCCCTCGGGTTTAAGAGGAGAAGGGCCTGGGAGAAACCCCAGGACTGTGGTGGGAACCATCCCCACAAATACTTTCTCTTCCGTCACCTCCCTTGAGGCTCAGTAAGACCCCACGATGCTGACGATCCTGCTATTTCCTCCGTCACTGTGACAATGGGGCAACTGAGGCTGGAGAGCCGGTGGGCCTGTCCAGGTCTACAGAATCAGTGTCAGAGGAAGAACTCAAACCCAGCTCCCAGCCGGGGGCTCTCCCTCCCTGAGCTGTTGCCACTAGAGTGACTTTCGAGGCCCCAGTCATAAACCCCTGAGTCAGAAAAACAGCATTGCTAAGGGGCCGGCCTGGAGTCACCTCTGTGTCACCCCACGCAGATCGGGGACAATAGCCACGCACCAGGGCTCAGTGAGGTGGCCGAGGCATCCCCCTACCCCAGCTGGTGACCACAGCAAGGGTGCTTGACCTGCCAGGGAGCACCCACTCCCGCCAGGCCTGTGGACGCTGGCCCTGGCCACGTGGCTCCGGACGCAAAAGTTTCGTTGACAACCCTACTTCACAGGCACAAGAGGCTGGTTCCTGACACAGCCTTACGGTCTTCTGTGGCCCCTGCAAGCAGGGAAAATTTGATTTCTGGGCTTAATTAGGGGACATGCCATAAATATTCATGCAGCAAAATGAGCCCCACTCACAAGTGCAGCTGCTTCCCGCTTGGGGGAAATTAACATTGTTTTCTAGCCCGTGAGTAAGGAGGCTCCACTGCTGGAAGAGGAGCCTTTGCAACAGCCTCTCTAGGGCAGAGAGAGAAAGCCACACTCAGAAGCACCCACACCCGGGGAGCCGCCCCTCTGCCTCTCCAAAGCCTCATCTCTGCAGGGAGCCCCCATCAGGGTGCTCAGCCAAGCAGAAGACCCCTGAGCTGTACCCTGAGAACAGCCGTCAGCAAACTACAGCCCGAGGGCCAGAGCCACCTGCCACCTGATTTTTGGGGAAGAAAATTTTATTAGAACACAGCCATACCCATTCATTTAGCTATTGGCTACAGCAGCAGAGTTGGGGTGTTGTGACAGAGACCTTATGGCCTGCAAAGCCTAAAATATTTACTGTCTGGCCCTTTACCAAAAAAGTTTACCCACTCCTGCTCTAGAAACTTCTTATCATGACGTCCATTTTTATTAGTGAAAGTCCCATAATATTGAGCTCTATGGAATCTTAGGAACATGGAGCGGTTTTCGAATCACGTGGTCTTAGAATCTTATGTGCACAGGCTCTGAAACCGGTGTCCAATCTCAGCTCCACCACTTCCTCAGCTGCGTGACTATGGGCAGGTTACTTAACTTTCTCTGCCTCAGTTTCTTTATCTAGAAATTGGGGGTACCTATATGGGAAAAGAATCTTAAAAAGAGGGGATAGATGTATATGTATAACTGATTCACTTTGCTGTACACCTGAAACTAACACAACATTGTAAATCAACTACACTCCAGTAAAAATTTTAAAAAAAAATTGGAGGTACTAACAGTCCTGATCTCATGGGGTTGTTGTGAAGATTAAGTGGGCTTCCCTGGTGGCGCAGTGGTTGAGAGTCCGCCTGCCGGTGCAGGGGACACGGGTTCGTGCCCCGGTCTGGGAAGATCCCGCATGCCGCGGAGCGGCTGGGCCCGTGAGCCATGGCCGCTGAGCCTGCGCGTCCGGAGCCTGTGCTCCGCAATGGGAGAGGCCACAACAGTGAGAGGCCCGCGTACCGCAAAAAAAAAAAAAAAAAGATTGAGTGAATATTTGTAAAGCCCCTACAAAAGTGTTTGGCACAAGCATTATGTAAGTGTTCTGTTAAATAAGTGGGCTCAGTCTCTTATGATTTCAGAATCCTCAGGAGTAGAGAATCCTAACCCCTTACAGATTTCCGCCTGTCAAGACCTTAGACTCTCCACTGTAACAGGGAGAGCCCCGCATGTTTGTGACACTTTGCTAAATGCTTTACACTATCTCATTTAATCTCCAAAACAACTCTTTGAAGTAGGAATTACTGCCAATTTGCCTGTGAGGAAATTGAGACTTTACGAAGGTTAGGAGACTAACCAAAGGTCACGCAGGGTGAATTGCAAAGCTGGAACGTGAGTCCAGGTGTGCCTGACTCCAAAGCCTGTCTCCCATATGTTCCCACCTCTCACCCACTGCCACAGCCCCTCTTCCATACCCGTCACAGGGTCCTCCAGCCACGGCTGGACACCTGCTGTGACGGGGCGCTCACTAGCCCAGGAGAGCTCACGCTGGATTCTGCTCTTGCATCTGCCCACTTCTTGGTTCTAGCTCTGACTGTCTCCTACCAGCTCTGAAAGGCCCAGGTGGGAGAACGAGGGCACTTCCGGGGGTATCTCCCAACTTGCTGGGAGCCAGCAGTAGTCTGGGCTGCAAGCATTTGCAGCACACTAGACCCGAGTGGAAAGACTAGGCTCCATACCTTTGGACAGAGCACTCCTCCAGGAAGTCCTCCCTGGTGCCGTCAGGCAGCAAGGACCTCCCTTTCTCCTAAGGCTCCCAGCACTCCTGCCTGAACCATCACTGGCTGAGGCCAGAGCCACGCCCTAGCGTGAGACTTGTTATGATAACCCTGGGGCCCTCTGACACTTGTATTCTTTCTGCTTGCTTTCGAAGCATTTTGAGCTCTCTCTCCTACAGTTCTGTGGCATGGCGATGCTGATCAAATGCTAGTGGCATCACATTTGTCCTTACAGCATTCTCGACCTGGAGGTCATTATCATTCCCATTGGCACCTGAGACCCAGAGGGAGGCTGAACAGGAAGGAAGAAGAGAGGAGGAGACTACAGCCGGAGAGCCTTCTGCGCGCCGGGCATCGTGCTAACCCCTTGCCTCGTTGAACCCTGACAATGGAAGCAGTCTTCCCACTTTACGGAGGAGGAACCTGAGGCTCTGAGAGGAAACCAGACTTGCTCCAGGTTATGTAGGCTGTAAATGAAGGAGAGAGACGTGGATAAAATATCTACTATGTGCCCAGCACTTTCATGTATATGCCTTACTTCACCATCAAACACACACAGAATAAAACTCTAAGGGATTTATTTTTCTTCCTGTTTTCCAGATGTGTAAACCAAGGCTCAGAGAGCCAGGTGGCTTATCCCACAGGGAGTCAGGCTGGAACCAGACCTGCTGGCCATGGACAGAGCGCTCTTGCTCAGCTCGGCAGTCCTCACGAGGCCCAGCACGCATCCTTTTGGGGAGTGGAAAAGGAAACACTGGGCCCTTTTACAGGGTTTCCGTGTGCATGATGGGGAGCCCCCGAGGATGGCCGACTGGCCACGGATGGGAGGAACGGTTTATTTTCTCTGCAGGCCGCTCTGGAGCCTTTCAAAGGTGTGAAGTTCCACGGCCCGCAGAGGCTGACTCTGCTGGCCGTCCAGAGCCGGCCCTCCCTGGGCCCCAGCCCAGCAGACCAGGCCTCTTCATGTGCCCCCGGCGGGAACTCCCTCCGGCCCACCCGGCCTCTCACTCGCTGAAAGGCTGCAGAGTGACGGGCTAGAAACTTGACTCTGCTGTTTACTCACCAAACACAGAGACAGCCCTCTGGGCTATCCTCCAACATCCAGACCCTCTGCTACCTCAGGGGAAGAGGGGTTTGTAGCCCATTCCCAGGCTCAGCATACCTGGCACACTCACCTCAAGGGACTGGCCACAAGGAGGAGCTTCCAGGCTTGGCCCTGCAGCAAGAGAGAATCTGGTTAGACAGAAGGAAGAACTTTCTGCAGCTGAGGGACATTCAGCTCAGAGAAAGACGGGGAATGTCCTGACGCACTGTGCTCTCTCGGTAAGGACCCTGGGTTCTTCTGTATGAGCTTCCTTTCTCTACCCCGACGATGAGGGGTAAGACTGCATGATTCCAAGCCCCTCCCCACCAGTTTTAACATTGTAATTCTGAGATTCACAGCATGAAGCAAGGGGCAGGAGACCCAGCTGTACGCCAGCTCCACCATCAACTGACTGTGGGAACACAGGCAAAGTTACTGTGCTGCTCTAGACCTTGGTGTCCCCATCTTTAAAATGGACATAATTATCAAAGGGTAGTTATGCGTTAATGGATACGAAACACACTGTCCAGTTATGTTCTCTCTGCTCTATGTGGGCAAAGTGGATTTATTATTTCCACTATTCATTCCCTGTTTCTTCCACCTCTTTCTCCCACTCCCACTTCTTTTGACTCTTCCTCCCTTTCTTTACTTCTTGAAAGAGGGAAAGTCGGTATGTCCTGTTCTCTCCCTAACTGGTTAACTGAGAAATATTTATAGATTGAGAGGTTTCATTTTGTTTCAATTCATTTTTGTTTTTTGTTAAATGCAGTTAATACAAGTGGGCCCAGGAAGGTAATGGGGCCACAGGGAAATGCCCAGGGAGCTCCAAGTCCCCTCAGGCAGCACTTAGAAGAATCCAGAATATTCCCCCTACTGGAGAATGTCTGGCTGGGTCTCTGTGAGGGTTGGACAGGGAGAAGTCCACGGTCACAGCATTGCCGGACTGGACCAAAGGGCCGTTTCTCAATGTTGCCACCTCTAGACCTGCCAAGTCGTTCACTGTTTGAATAAAACAGAGCAATTGCGTCCATGAACTGATTGGCTCTTTCCTTATGTAATAGTCAAGTAAGTTGCATGGTTACTTTTAAAAAACTGAACTGTTGTTGTTTTTCTGTCGCCTTCATTCCCGCACCATTTTTATAACTGAACTGACTGTTTTGGTTGTACCGACCTGTTGTTTGTCTAAACTGATCCGTTTTTGGAGGAACCGACTGGCTGCTTGTCTGTCGTGAGCAGCCGTGGGACTGAGGCAGCTGGTCAGGGGCTGTCCTGACGGAATATTTTGACTGAATGGACTGCACGGGTCTGGGGCCTGCAGTCAGACCAGCTGATACCAAGCCCTCAACCTTCCAGCCAACACTGGCCTTTCCCAAGAGATCCAGTCTCAGATGTTCCAGCCATTATCCCCACAGCGACCACTGCGAGAGGACATACAGTATTGTAATATGTTGAAAGTTAGGCTTCACGTCAAGAAAGCAGAAAGCCTGACTAAGGAGCTGGCAGACCAGCCAGATGCCTGTCCTTCCAGGCTTGCCAAGCAGCCCTGCCTGCCTAGCTGTCCATGTGACCTGAGCCCTCCAGTCCTATTCCCCATGTTAGGAGATCACCGAGCCCCCAGCACAACCCCCTCATTTGCTTCTTTAACTCACTTCCTTTCATCGCTGACAGGTCCAGGGACTTTCAATGGGGCTACGACAAGAGGGTCCTCACCCCCTCTGCCCCATTCACCCTGCCCACCCCTCCTCGGCCTTTCAGGCTCCCAGTGAAAGGACTCGTCCACAAATTGGGGATTTGCCATTGTCCCCTTTGTAAAGGCTCTCCATTTCCCTGGGCCCCACCCCTCCCATCACTGGGATCAGCAGGGGTGGCCCCAGAGGGGCTGCGGATGTAACAGGGCACAATCCACCCAACATTCTTGCTTAGAAGCAGGGCTGAAGCCTCAGAAACCCAGACTTTGTTTTGGGGCAAGAAGACAATATCTAGATTTCCTCCTACCTGAATCCCCTCCCCATTTTATAGGTAGGGAAACTGAGAGTCACACAGCGAGACCTCTTGACACCCAGCTGGCCATCCCATTAGCTCATTTCCACTCTCTATTTCTTTCAATATGGAGGAGACTGTAGCGTTTGTCATTTATGCTAACCCAATACGCCACACCATTGAAAATGTGTACAAAAGCTGCCGTCAGTAGTTGAGGAAGTTTGGGGTCGTGGTTTCGTTGTTTAGCATCTGAAATCAAAAGCTAGAGCCATGAAAACGGCAATTCTTGGACGAACTGCCTCAAAAATAAATAGAAACACTGGCCTGACTAATTTGAAATTCAACTCACAAGAAGGAAGCAAAGCCAAATTGTTCTTTTCCTGTTTCTGATATGTTTGCTCCCAAGTTTAGATTGTTTAATCCAACTTCCTATCTCTAGGTGGGCCAACTGGGGCCCAGAGAGGAGATCTACTTGCCTAAAGGCACACAGCATCGCTGGCGGGGCTGCTCTAGTGCGCCTGGAATGTCCCTGGAGCCTCTCAGGCAGGCATTTCGGTTTGGGAAAAATTTCGGCTACATCGAAACGGTATTTCTAGAAACAGTTGAACATTGCAATTTGGTTTGGGGGCTTTGCAGTTTCTAAACTAAATTGATTTTTAAGAAAAGATTTAAAATTGGTGAAAGGGGTTGTTTACAAAGTTTCAGCTACGGGGAAAATCGCAAGGTCTCTTAGCATTTCTAACCCGAGCTGCTCCTCCCTAAAGAGCCTTAGTGGTGCTTCAGATGAACCTGGGAGCGGGAGATTCTGTGCGTGAGCTGAGCCAGAGAAACGGTCTTTTGAGGAAGACAGCCTCCAATTTAAGTGGCCACTACACAGACTCCGTCTTTATGGGGCTTGAATAAAAAGCAGGAGATTCCGTATTTAAATTGTTGATCTCTGGCTAGTCCTTTTACAGAGTTTGGGGATGAATTCACTAGGAAGTGAACGTTTTCTAAGTACCAGGGTGACGCTGAAGCTGGCTACTCTGCTTTTGGTTTATTCCTAAACGTTGTAATAAAATCCTGAGTGTTACCATTCATCCCCTTGCAGTAGGTATACTGTCCCCCTCTGGGCATTTATGGCGGGTGATGAGCCTCCACATCTCTCCAAACCCCGATGAGGACATGATAGTATCATCAGCTCATCGCTGAAACATCCTCATCTACTCAACTTCCATCACCGCTAAGACTGATCGCCATCAGAGGCTGTTAATTCCCAGCAAATTATCTAATCCACATGTTGTCCGATCTGTGGAAATCCCAACCCATGAGGATCATGAAACAAATAAGCATGAAATGGCTTACAGTTTCCAATCTCCTCTCACCTAGATAGGCCACGCAGCTCAGTCGCAGCCTCGGCTGTGGCTCTATATCCTTCCGGAAGGAATGGGCTGTGTAGGTTCAAATCCGGACCTGTTTGCTGCTGTTTCTGGGACAGAGGCCACAGAAACACAGACACACAAGTCTGCCCATCCCTCTTGCTCCCCGCTGCCACACCCCAAGGGGGCCGAAGCTTCATTTCACTAATATGTTAATCACTGAAACGGTCTTGTCCTGCAAGGCACAGGCGTGGTGAGTTAAGACTCTGGATGACTTGCAGAGAGAAAAGCAAACTGTCCCTCAGAAAACAGAGGGTAGTAGGAATTTGTGATGATGAGAGGCAGAGCAGAGAGGGGAGGCAGAAAAGGGGATTGGCAGCTCTGGGAGATGCAGGGAGTGATAAAATTAGACTGCGTTGTCTCGAGATAAGCACAGGAGTGAGTGTGTGTGTATGTGAGTGTGTGTGTAGACTTAGGTGAAGATTCGGGCTGGGCCAGGAGTAGGGCTAAATGACCTCTAAATCCCTTTTTGCCTCTAAAATTCGTCAAGCCTATGTCTAAAAGCCTATAATTCCCAAATTCTGTAGTTCATAGATCCTATACTTCTCTAACAAGACAGACACTTTCTGATTCTAATTATCTGTGATTCTAAGAGTCTGTAATCCAGTGAGTCTGTTATTATAAACTGCTAGGACTGTAAAAGTCTATGGTTTTCTAATTTTACCATTCCATGATGCCAATATTCTAAGATTTTATCATTCAATGTTTCCTTAACTTAGTGTTCTAACATTCCACCATTCTTGCATTCTGAGTCTAAGAGACCGCGATTCTAGATGTCTGTAAATTTATCTTCCATATTTCCAATGCTCTACAATTCTAGTATTATAGAATTCTGATTCCGTAATCCTAAAATTCCATAATTCTAATGTTTTATGCTACTAAGAATCGAAATCATATCTGTGATTCTATACATTATTTTTTCAAGAATTCTAACAGTCTATATATTCTGATATATTCTAATAGTCTGGGCTTCTAAGATCCTACAGTGCAAAGGTATTTTTAGTCCAAGTTCTGTATTTTGAGAGTCTGTAATTCCTTGACTCTTAGTTCCATGATCTTAATATTGTATACTGTCATAATTCCAACATTTCTTATAGTTTATGATTTCATTATTACAAACAGAAAGTTGCTTCATCTAAGAAGTATATGAATTAAGTTGAAACTGAATCAAGTGACCAGCACAGATATCCTCTGATTTGGGTTGTAGCGTCCCAGGGCCGCCGGTCTTTCCTCCTCAGCGAAGGAGCCTAGGCTCCTGGAACTGCTACAAGACAAAGACGTGTGGAGGTGGGGCCCGGCCCAGGGTCAGGCCCGGGAGTGGCCCCCATGCCTCCCAGAGGCCCCTCTTCAACAGCCCGGTTTCCAAACATCTGCCAGCATTTGGGTCCCGATTGCTGTCCTTTAAAAGTCTCCCTCTCCCTTTCTTGCTCTCCAGCAAGGGCTCCCATGACAATCATTTCAAGCAGCGAATGAGTTTCAGATGGCCTTCAGGAGCCCGGGACGGATGGAAGCTGGGGGATAAGGGTTCTTAGGCCGCGTTTCATGGGCAGGGGGGAGGGGAGGGTGGGAGTGGGGGTCAGAAAGAAAAATCTTTTGTAGCTGAAGTGTTATTGGAACTGCCCACCCCTCTGGAAGGAGCCCCATGGTCACTCCGCCTATTCCTCTCTGCTCGCCCATGCTCCCTCTCTCATATACCAACCAGCACCCCCTTCCCTGACTCCTTACTCGCTGCTTTGAACTTAGGTGAGATAAAGCACTGAGCCCAAGATGGCATCACTCACCTGCTACTAGGAACAACTTTGCAAAAGACAGAAGTAATCGTCATCAGAAACAACACCTTCTGTGACTCTTTCACTGTCCAGCTGTCACCTCCAGGTAAAGCTCTAATGTGCATCACACTGCCTGGCCCAGCGTGGGCTTGGCTGCGGGTCCTGGGAGACGCTGCCCCCAGGCCCACTGGTACTCTGCAAGCCCGCAGCTTCCTCCTATGGGCTGCTCGCCCCTTCTGGAGCGCCCCTGCCCACCGTGGCTGGCCTGTGACCTGCGCAAGGGCTGATGGTGACCCCAAAGAGCTTTTTCCCTCCCACACCACGGGGCACAGGGAGACCAGAGGCACGAGAGGGGGTGTCCCAGCTTTCATTTCCCTGGCGCTGGGATACCCAGGAGGCAGCCCGTGCCCAGAACCTGGCCAGGATTACACAGTGGGTTCTGCGGCGTTCTCCCTCCCGGCTGCCGGAAACTTCCCTGGCTTTCAAGGTCTAATTCAGGAATCAACTTAAACGAGCAGAACATCGAGAAAGGCACACCAGGGCCTTTCAGAGGAACTCGCACACTCCCCGGCCCGCCAGGACCATTCCCATCCAGGAATGTCGGGGGACATTTCTGCAACAGGATGTGTACAGTTTCGGGTTTGGAGGGGGTTCGTCCTGGCAAGGGAGACCGAACCTCATAATTAAGTAACTTGCCGTTTCCCTTAAGATATCAAGAACAACAACCACGTTCTCCCCGATGTCTAAACAGGACAAATCCCGGGTTGAGCAGTTCCTGGTGGTCTGCTCTCACACATGTGCAGAGGGAGAAAAAAAACCCTGCCTGGAAGCTGGCCTCCCTACTTCCCAGCGGCCGAGGCTGCTGCCCCCCTCACCCACCCGCCCCACTTCCCCCTCCCCCCTCGCCGGTCGCAATTAGAGGTAATCTTTTGTTGCCTGGAAAGTGTAAAAATCGCCGGCTTTTCTTTTTGCGTGCATAATATCCATTTCCCCTCCAAGTGCGTTATTTGGTTTGGGAATTACATCTATTTACAAGAGTAGATGTTGCACAAAGGTTGTGTTTATGTGGAAAATTGTATCGGTGACACGGGCTGATTGGCATGTGGAGGCTGGGAGAGCAGGCCGAAGAGGCCTTCTCATCAGCTTGGAATAACAAAATGATTGTATTTTCAGCAAAGCTAATTGATCACATACCTCACTGGGCTATCTGTTTACTCAAAGGCCATCCAGGCCCTGGGAAGGTGGAGAGGAGAGAGCCCCGGGGCAGTGGTCACCTCCAGACCAAGCCAGCCTTCCAAGGCGCTGTGGTGTGGCGGCAGGGATGGGGGTGGGAGGGGTCATCGGGTCGTGCAGTGGGGCTGACTCTCCTCAGACCCGGCTCTACACTTTGTGGCCTTTCTCCAGGACCTCGGAAGTCCACGTGGGACACCGAAGTTATGGGAAGGGCAAGTCAGAGTAGGAGCAGAGGCCACCAAAGGAAAAATGAGTTCATTCCCTTTCTCTCTTCTGTTTGAAGAATTGACCCAAGAAGAGCTTTTAAGCTGGTGCTGAGCTGGCTGCCCTGGGTCCCGGATCAGGAGAGCCTGGAGACCTGGCCCTGTGGGTCTGTCTCGACCAAGTGACTCTGTGGGTTTTGAGGCTGTCTTTTTTTTTTTTTTTTTTTTAATATTTATTTATTTATTTATTTTTGGCTGTGTTGGGTCTTCGTTTCTGTGCGTGGGCTTTCTCTAGTTGCGGCAAGCAGGGGCCACTCTTCATCGCAGTGCGTGGGCCTCTCACTGTCGCGGCCTCTCTTGTTGCGGAGCACAGGCTCCAGATGCGCAGGCTCAGTACTTGTGGCTCACGGGCCTAGTTGCTCTGCGGCATGTGGGATCTTCCCAGACCAGGGCTCGAACCTGTGTCCCCTGCATCGGCAGGCAGATTCTCAACCACTGCGCCACCAGGGGAGCCCCTCGAGGCTGTCTTTGCCCATCTCTGGGGAGCTCTGGATCAGAGGCCTGGGCCTCTCAGAGGTTGGATGGGAGAGATGACTGGGGTGGGGTGCGGAGGGTGGGGTGTGTGAAGGGATGAGAATGAAGATTCGGCTGCCAAAGCTGTGAACAGCTGGAAAGCTGAGCCCAGCCCTCTCTGACACCCTCCTGGAACGAAGACCCAACTTCTTACTTTGGGGAAAAGAGGAGCTTATTTTTAGGTTTATGACCAGCATTCCTGTGGGCCCCACCCCCCGGATGAATCAGTGCCGGGGACGTCTGCTAAGGAGATATTAACTCCCCCAAACCGACCCACATAGGCCGGGCCTCAGAGGCCAAACGGCTCAAGTCACCTAGAAAAGCACCAAGTTAGAATTGTATTTCCTCATCAGTGTTAAAACTGCACTCGTGTGGGGTCAGAAAACAAAACAGTTGGATATAATTAAATACGTGCTTGAATTGAAAATGACCAGTTCTTCTAAAAACAACTTGTCGGGAATTGGTCAAGGCACTGATTAACTTACCACTCACTCTGCAAACACGAAGTTCCTTTGAACACCACCCCGTTAAAAATCATCTGACGTCCCCACCCAACCGCAGCCCCACCGTATTAGGCAGACAGCTGGTTACTCTGAGACTTCCAGTTGGAGTCGGTCAAATGACTACTCTTCACAAACAACTAGGCACAGGCACCAGCCCTTGGTCTGACAGGTCTCAACAGTGGTTGGGTGTCCCGTTGCTAATCAATTTCAGATTTAGTCAACTTCTCCTAGATTGAGGATTAAGAAAACTTTGGGGACAATCGAAGGATTCCCCTGGAGGAATCCTGAAATCCTCTCAGACCACCGAACGCAACAGCCTCGTTTTGTAAGTGGGGGAACTGAGGCCTAGAATATTCCAGTCTTTGCTAATCCCTGCTTGGTGACGTGTGGGCCAGGTTTGTGGATGATTTGGGGGTCCTTGGATCAGGGTGATGGTGAATAAACTTCAGGTGCTTTTTCTCCAAGCTCAGCCATGAGGTTTTTCACCTCTCTCAGGTCTGAGCTGAACAAACCCCAGTTTGGAACATACTAGGCGTTGGAATAGCCTCCTGGTAGCACTGTGTGTGTATGTGTGTGTATCTGTCCACCACTGCATTTCAAAATCTCTGGCCCTTCTGAAAGACAAGCGGTTTATTAATGTGGTGCTCTCGGAATTGCTTTTTAATTGGAAACATTTTGCAATGAAAGAACATTAATAAAACCTGAATCCAAATCAAACTTCTCTGTGTATGTTATTGTTACTCTGCAGTCAAATGCTTTTATTAGATTTAAAACTTTCACTGTGCTTTTTATCTCCGGCTGTATAATGTTCTACAATTAAAAAAAAAAAAAAAGCCCAATGACTCCAAAGTCTGGCAAAATAATATACTTTCTTGGATGTCTCTGTGTGTTGCCAATTAGCTTTGCCGTGAACGCAGGCCCCCATCTATCACCCGCCTCTGGGTGGCTGTAACGGAGACCTAATTTGTTTCATATGCCCTGTGCTCTCTGCGCCATTCACCAGTGTCTCCAGCTGAGGAGCTGCCAAGGCAAAGGAGAGATGAATGACAAGAAAAACCCGAGACAAGCCAGAGGGACCCCTTATCAGAACTGGGCCCAGCTCTGCTCGCCCAGTGGGAACATCTCAGCCTCCGTGCCTCCAATTTCTTCCTCCCAACTCCCTCCACCCGCCCTCCCCTCTCTCCTCCACCTCTTCTCCCCTTTTAATGACCTGACTCAGAGCTCACAGGTGGGGAGACCTGGAGTGGAGAATGGAAGACTTCTCCTTTTCCTCTGGCTTCCCAGGGCAGGCTGCCGTCCTCTCCCCTCTCTGCCCAGTCCCCACCCCCTCCCACCTACTCCTTTTACAAGCCGGACTTTTAAACCCCCAGTTCCCTAGGAATTTTATGAATGCTTGGCACAAGCCAAAATAAACTCATAAAGAAAAAGTTTCTAAAGAAGGTCATAGACCTGTACAGCAAGTGCTAAGCGGTAAATACAAAAGTTCTTCGGGTCGCTGGGAGCTGAGGCCTGGGTGGTGGAAGGTTGGGGGCAATGGAGAGAAAGGGGGAAGCGGGGAGGGGGTAAGGAGTGAAGGCTTCCTTTCCTCTCCTGAGAGGAGAGGAGAGGACGCTCCGAATCCCAGACCCACTGAGTCTTCATTTGAAAAAAATAAAATTTTAAAAGTCCTGTTATAGTTTGACTTCTCATTTTATTGAAGCTGTAGCCCAGAGAGGTGAGGGATTTACCCAAAGTCACACAGCAAGCAGGCCTGTCCAGTGCTGAAACAGGTACTCTGTCTCCCAGTCTGGAGGTTTCCCTCTCTGTGTTACTGACACTATGAGGGAAGGAAAGGAAGGGTCCTCAGGGCAGAACCTCTTCTGGGCCTCAGGGTCATGGAGCTGCCTGTTGAAACTCTCTGGAGCAGCACCATCCAGAACTTCCTGCAATGATGGAAATATTCTGTATCTGTGCTGCCCACCACAGTAGGCAATCACCACATATGGCTGTTAAAATTAAATTAAATCAAAAATCCAGCCTTGGGCTTCCCTGGTGGCGCAGTGGTTGAGAGTCCGCCTGCCGATGCAAGGGACACGGGTTTGTGCCCCGGTCCGGGAAGATCCCACATGCCGTGGAGCGGCTGGGCCCGTGAGCCATGGCCACTGGGCCTGCGCGTCCAGAGCCTGTGCTCCGCAAAGGGAGAGGCCGCAGCGGTGAGAGGCCCGCGTACCGCAAAAAAAAAAAAAAAAAATCCAGCCTTCTAGCCACATTTCTAGGGCTGTCCTACCGGATAGCACAGATATAAAACATTTCCATCATCATAGAAAGTTCAGTTGGACAGCATTCCTCTCGAATGTCAACATCCTTGGCCTTCAAAGGCATCATCGTGGTCAGGGTGCAAGATGGTTCCTCCCTCTGGGCTTTCAGAGGCCCTAGAACCTCCACTACCCCACCCCGCATAATGACACATGCATCTTGGGGGCTGCGGCTCCAGCTCTCTTCTGTTTTCATCCCTATGATATCCAGCACAAGATAGATTCTCACTGAAGCGTTCATCTCAGAAGCTTAGGGTTGGAAAGGCCTTACAGAGAGTTTAACTGGACCACTCCCAGGGCAGGAATCTGCCACGAAGCCTCTCAGAGGGTGGCCCATCCACCCACTATTTGCACACCTCTAGGCACAGAGACCTCACCATCTTCCCAGGCAGCCTAGTCCAGTTCTGAAGAGTTGGGATTATTAGAATATACTTTCTAAAATCTAGCTGAAACCTCTCCACTTTCATCCCCCACCCTGGCTTTTCCCTCTGGGCTCTCACAATATTAATTTGTTTTTCCTTCTATGTAATGACCCTTCTAATAGCTAAACATAGTCTAATTCCTCCCTGTTCCTCTTCAAACAGGGAGCTCATCACTGAACATCTAATTCTAGATGTGCACTGGCCGGCAGAAAATAGCAGATACTGACCTCCCTTGATCTAGAGACTCTTCTTCTGTTAATGCCACCCACGTTTTAAGTAACCCTGTTACTCCATAGGTCTGGCCATATGCATGGTCCCATAGCTATATTGTCCCAGTGGCGAACAGGATGGATATAGTCCCTAACGGTATTGCTTTTTGATCTGGTCAAGGACTCCTGCTCCTGCCCCACTCCTCAGGCAGCCCCACACTTTGGAGTGCTTTCCTCAAACTTTTCCAAGTCCCTTTCTGATGCCTGAGACTGTCCAGAGCTAGCAGTGCCATACAGGTGGGATGCTGAGCCTGGACTGAGACCTGCATGGGCTCTGGTCAATTTCTCCCCCTAAGGGCTTTTTCCACCCTCTTCTTCATGCATGAGGTCGACCAGATGCCCTGAAGAGCTCCAAGATTAATTTCTGTGGGCTCGACCTGGGACTCCATGGCCAGACCCTGCTCCTAGCAGAGCAGCCTGGCAAATGGGTCACTTCCACTAGCCAATGTGATCTTTCTCCTGTAGGTGCCCACAAAATTGGGTCTCCAGAATGGTGATGACATGCTGATTTTTGAATGACTCATTGTTTCCATACACAGGGACCCTGAACACCCTAGAGGCAGCCCTGGGCCCTCTGTTCACAATCCACATGGAAGAAACAGTCTACTCTACAGTATTGTGAGAAAAGAAGTGCTGGGTGAGCCCAGAAGAAAGAGCCTGGAGGGCTTCCTCTAGGCAGTGATATCTAAGCTGAGTCTAAAGAATGAGCCAGAAAAGAGAAGGAAGGGAGAGAAACCCAGGCAGAGAAAACTGTGTTAGATAGGGATCTGCCCGTAGTTTCGCCTGGTTATGTAAGCTTGGGCAGATGGCTTAGCTTTCTTGAACTCCAGTTTACTTGTCCGTAAAACTAAGAGAACAGCCTCTACTTCACAGGGTCAGGCTTTTCGTTCAGTGATTTAAAGAACGTCTTGAGAACCGACCAAGCCAGGCACTGTGCAGGTGCCAGGGACATTCAAAAGAGCAGGACAAATTCCTACTCTTAAGGCACTCAAGACAGCAGCAGTGCAGCAGAGCGGGCCTGACTCCCAGGAGCCCCAGAGCGGGGTTAGTTGTCTCTGGCCACGGCAGGACTTCCTGACTCTTGATCTCAGTCTTGAAGGGAGGTCAGTAAGAGCTGTCAGGGTAGAGAAGATGGGAAGGCCCTGCCAAGCAGAGGGAACAGTATGTGCAAAGGCCCAGAAGTCCAAGCGAACCTGAGATATTTGGAGTCTGGGAAGTATGCCAGTCGGTATGGTGTATGTTGACCATGGCTGGAATTTGAGGCCAGAGCCTGAAAGGCCTTGAATGCCCTTTATCATGTGGGTGGTATTGAGCTCTGGAGGATTTTAAGCCTGGAAGTCATATGACCAGATTTGCAGTTTAGAGAGTTTCTCTGGAGGCCAGTGTGGAGGCTGGACTGGTGAGTGAGAGGCTGGAGGCTGGGAAATCAAGGGGGAGCCTGGTAGGATGTCCAGATGGGAGCTGATGGGACTGTTCCCAGGGGGATGGAGGAGGCATGCCAGACTGAAGGCCCATAAAGGAGGCAGAATCCGCAAGAACTGGGTGGTTGGTGGATGTGCGTGGTAAAGGAGAGGTGGAGCCAAGAGTGACGCAGGTGTGTGGCGTGTTTGCTTTCCAGAAAGAGTACTGATAATCATGGCAATATTAGCCAGCATTTATTACCTACTAATTATGTGCTAGGCAATGTGTTAAGCATTTCCCACACATGATCTCATTTAATCCTCACAGCAATTCTGTGAGGTAGCTACGATTTTATCCTCCATTTTAAGGATGAGGAAAATGGCTCAGAAAGGTTAGGTGACTTGCCCAAAGTCACACAGCAGATCCAGAACTGACATTCAGGGCAGCCCTCGGCATCTCCATCCATCCCTCCCTCCTGCTTTCTTTTTAGGCTCGGGCTCTGGGTTCCTGCCAGGCCGTCCACACCCTGTCTGACCACCCAGGCACCAGGTGTCTTCTCACCTGCCTCTCCTTCAGGGCTTTCCTGCACAAGAGTGGGGTCTCTTCAGGGAGCACCACACTCACTGGTCCACTCACCTGTCTGTCCACCTCTAACACACTTGCTGAGCCGCAGTCCAGGCCAGGCCTGCAACGCAGAGGTGGACAGACTTGGCCCTGCCGAGTGCACTGAGCCCAGGACAGGACAGGCAGCACCTGCTCTGCAGACTCCTACCCTACCGCCACGTCTAAGGTGCCACGGCACTCCTGCACGTTCTCTCCCTCAGTCCCCGTCTGTACGTTCATAGCTCTTATCAGAGTTGAATCATTTTCTTTTTCTGTTTCTTGGGTCTATCTTCCCTCTAAGAGATCAGCTCCCTGCCGTGGGTTGAGTTTTGTCTCCTCAAAATTCATATGTTGAAGCCCTAACCCCACCGTACCTCGGAATGTAACTGTATTTGTAGATGGAGCTCCCTTTAAAGAGATAATTAAGTTAAAATGAGGTCATTAGGGTGGGCACTAATCCAATATGACTTGTGTCCTTATGAAGAAGAGGCGATTAGGACACAGGCATGCACAGAGGGAAGATCACGTGAAGTTATAGGGAGAAGACAGCCATCTGCCAGCCAAGATGAGAGGCCTCAGAGGAAACCAGCACCTTCAACATCTTGATTTTGGACTAACCGCCTGCAGAATGGAGAGAAGATAAATATCTTTTGTTTAAGCCCCCATCTGTGGTACTTGGTTATAGCTGCCGAAGCAGACTAACATACCACCTGAAGGACTCTCTCTGCCTCCTTCTCCAGGACTTGGCATCATGCATCCCCCATGATCACGGTCTCAGTAAATATTTGTTGATTAAGGACGTGTGTGAGTATGTGTGTGTGTGATGCTTGTGTATGCCAGTGCACACAAGGATCTGTGGGTACTCACGTCTGTGTATGGATGAACTCAAGCGTGTGTGTCCACGTGTGTGCACTTTGACTTTTGGGTCTGTGGTTCTGTGAGAAGGCGTGTTTATTGAATGTATCTGTAGGCAAGAGGGCAGACTGTGAGTGGCTTGTGTGCAAATGTTTGTGAACAGAGGCATGATGGGTGTAGAATGTCTCCTCGCGCACATACGAATACCAGGTGTGCCTGTCCTTAGTGTCTGAGTGCGTGGACCCAAGTCTCGGGCAGTGAGCCTGAGTGGCCCTGCACGCACCTGTATCTATTCTACTCTTCAGGGAGGATGCCAGGGCGGGAGCAGTGACAGGGTCTGTGCCCGGGACGAGGGCTGGGGAGAGGTCTTAGCTGCTGGTTCCCCATGAGGTGGATTCCCTCACTGGAAGCACCTCCTGAAGGGGGCCGGGCAGGGTGGGCACTGCCAGCCCAGCCAGCACAGGCCAAGCCATGAGGGGCAGGGAGAGGAAAAGTGGAGCCAGCAGCAGCTCCCCTTGGACCTGTCCCTGTCCCCTTCCCCGGAGTTGCTGGCTTCCCCACCCCACTCCTCTGTCCCTATACAGACTGTTCAGCCGGTCAGTTAGACCCTTGCTTGTGTGATGTGCCCCTCGTCCCAAGCATATGTTAAGATAACAGCGATGTTTTACTTCTCCCCTAGTTTCTTCCTCCTCCAGCAGGGAACGGCTCTGCGCTCCTCGCCCAGTTCCGCAGATCCAGACCGTGAGGAGGGACAGAGCAAAGCCTGTGGACCCCGCAAGCCGAAAGGACTTAGGACCGCTCGGGTGAGAATGTGCCTGGGGGAGCTTCCCAGAGCTGCCAGGCCAGAAGGGCCACATGGCAGGGGCCAGGGACAGCTCTGACGGAGCCACGAGTTCAGGGGACTGAGGACCCGAGCATCCCCCTCCCCACCTTCACACAGTGTATCATCCGGCAATCGGCAAAGCCAGTCCAAGCGTGACTAAGGTCACATTTCCTACCCGCTCAGTGAGCATTAAATTCCCACTGACGCAGCGCAGCACCTCACTCTGTGCACACCTGAACTGCGGCTTTAGATTTGCACCTGCCCCACCATTGACAGCCACCACAGGCCTTTGCATAATCTCATCTTATCTCAAGAGTGGCTCTAAGAGGCAGGTACTATTATTAGTTCCTTTTTAAAGAATAAGAAACCCAAGCATAGGGAAGTTAATTTGTTCCACAGCTGCTTTGTGGCTGAGACAGGATCCTGAGCCATCTTAATCACTATACCAGCATCCCTGCCAATCCTTTCCATATATTCCAAACCTAAAATGCAAATCTGAGACTATATTGCCTGTACCATTCTTCAGCCCTCTCATGACATCTTGTCCTCGTGATAAAGTCCAGCCTCCCCTCCTCAGGGCCTCCCTTCAGGGACATAAACCCTCACCGTCCTTTCCTTTCCTCGGCTTCTCACTGTTCCCCTCCCTCCAGGGACCTGGACCCTCACTGTCCTTTCCTTTCCTCGGCTTCTCACTGTTCCCCTCCCTCCAGCCTGTTCCATCTGCCTGCAGTACCCCTCCTCCTAGTGCGGTTCATAGACTCCTTCCCTGACTGCCCTCCTCCCACCTGGAAGGGGTCTTTAGATCTCCCCAGATTTTCCTTTAGGTTTCCCTAGTTCCCACTGGTGCTTTCCACACAGTTCCAGTCATTTTTAACCTTGGGTGTGTCAACCCTCATTCTGTGAGCTCCTTGAAGGTGGAAAATGTGTGAGATTCACCTCTGTGGCCTCTGAACACCTAGCACAGAGTAGAGACCTGGTAAATGCTTTGGCAAATGAATAAATGAGTGAATGAATGATGTTTCTCACATTCAGGCCAAGCTAACACCCCTCTCCCAGGAGTCTTCTCTGACAATAAAAGGAAGAAGGAGGGGAGGAGGGACTGGATTTCAAGTTAAACATTCTCAGTTCTGCCCCTAATTTGCTGTGGACCTTTCACAGTCATTGCCCCTCTCTGAACTGAATGTCTCTTCCCCTAAAATGGAGCTAAGACGCGCCCCCTGATCTGAGAAGAGAGATGAGCTGGCTATGAGCCCACTTGGTAACCACAAGCCCCTAGGTGTGCCAGGTACCCTCGAGCTTTACGCACAACCAGGCCTCCCAGCACCCCCTCTCTGGGCACCAAGTCCAGCTGTGCCGATCCCAGCTGGGCCAGGAGGAGAACCTTAACTTGGGGGCTCCCCCCAGCCCCACCGCAGACACCCTGCAGGGGTGGGTCAGACTGGCGATTCACGGTGTGCAGAGCCAGCTCCCTCCCAACACACGAGATCTATCAAGGCCGTGTTTTCCTTGGAAGGCTGCTCCCGCATGGAACCCTCTTCCAGGCAAGCGGCTCTCCCTCAGGTGCTCCCAGAGTTCATCGGCAGGCGAGAGAGAGTCGGGGGGAGGAGGGCAGAGGCTTCCTGGGAGGCGCCCTTTCCATCAGGAATGACAGATGCATTTCCTCAGCTCCAGGCCTCAGCCTCAGCACATTCGGGCAGGCAGAGGCCTTGCAGGTTCTGAAGGGGTGATAGAGGGGAAGCGTCTCACGGCTCCCCTCCTTCCGGGGCCCTCTCGGTGTCAGGGGCTGCGGAGGGGCTGAGGAAGCACAGAGACAGGGAATGGGCCATGGGGACGGAGACACAGAGATGCAGAGACGGATGGAGAGAGGCAGAGATGTATAGACACAGAGGAGGCGAGAAACCAGGAGTCGGGCAGGAAGGCCGAGAAAGACACACAGAGACCGAGACAAAAAGAGGATAGAGAAAACACTTGGAGAGAAAACACAGTGTCAGGGATGGCAAGGCAGAGAGAGAGAGGCTGAGAGAGGTGAAAAGCAAACCAGCCAAGCGAAGGCCATGGTGTGGGGATGGGGGACAGCAGAGAGGCAGAAAGTCAGGGAGAGAGGACAAGAGAGAGCTGGAAACAGGGAGCAGGAAGGTGATCACAGAGGGGTGGGAAGGGCCTGAGAAGAGGTCAAGGAGAGAGACCCAGGCGCGAGAGAGGAGGAGAGCGGCAGAAGGAGTGAGGGCAAAACAGGCGGGAGCCCGGCAGGGACACTGTGGGGAGAGAACCAAACGGCCGCGACCCAAAATGAAAGACGTGGTTGGTTCCACGCTGAAGTAGAACAAATGCACAGACTGTTCAAATCCCAGGGCCTGTCACGCACACCAGCCTCCTCAGATGCTTCCTAGAGAGCGGAGGGGCCCGGGAGCTCTGCTGGAGGTGTGGGCACAGGTCAGTGGGGCCCCCCTAGGATGGGGCCTTGTGGAAGGCCGGGGGTGGGGGCAAGCATGACACGGGTCCCGGGCTGGAGAAGGAAAGAGCCCCTGGGGAGGGGGCCGCACTGGGGGCGGGGGCGATGGAGGAACAAGGAGGACAGGGAGGCGTCGGGAACTCTGGGAGGAAGAGAAGTGGGTTCCCGCTTTCTCTGGGGCCACTGCATATTTCACAGAATCAGGCTTGATTTTGAAAGTCAGGCAGTGCAGCCTCCATCTAGGAGAGGAGCTCACCCACTCAGTAGCTGTTTAGTAACTACTAGGGGCCAGGTCTCTCTTCCGGCTGCTGGGGGTACCACGGGGGCAAGAGAACAGAAATCGCGCCCTCGGGGAGCATACTTTCTAGTGGGAGGAGAAAGGGTAAACGAAGTACAGACATGAAATGATGCTTCTCAGATGGAGGTTTCTGCTGTGAGTAAAACAGAGCAGGCAAGGAGAGGCGTGAGGGGAGGCTCGCGATTGAAAGCAGGTGCTCGGGGAAGACCACACGGAGAAGTCCTGAACGAGGTGAAGGCGCGAGCCGTGAGAATACCCAGAGCAAATGAGGTGCGCATGTCTGCAGAAGCAGACGGAGCGGTGAGACCTGAGGGAGGGGATCAGGGGCGAGGCAGGGGGGGAGGCGGGGCAGGAAGGGGCCAGGCCTTGCCAGCTCCATAGGCCTTGTAGGTGTCGGCTCTGCTCCGCGGAGGATGACGAGTCAGCGGAGGGCTTGAGTGGAGGAGTCACATGCAATGACCGACCTTATTTAGGTCGTGACTGTCCGCTCTGGTCTCAGCAGGAGGTGGGAGTGGCTCGGACCAGGGCAGTAGCAGTGGAGGTGGTGAGAGACGGCCAGGCTCTGGACCACTGGCGACAGAGCCAACAGGATTTGCAGGTGGATCAGATGTGCGTGTGGGCCGAGGAGGAGGACGGGAGTCACCACCTCGCTCAGAGGCTCCTCTCCTCTGCTCTCACCCGCCAGGGCAGAGCACTCACCTTTCCCAGGTGCCCACTCCCCTTGGATAGCCCTGCTGAGGAACCTGTTCCCTCTGGGGGGTGCTCAGACCTGCCGTCCAGAAGGGCTCACTGTGCAGGCAGCTGGGATGACAAAAGCAAAGGGAGACTCAGAGATTCCCTGTACACCATCCACAGAGGCCCAAGGAGCCAAGACCATGCAAGGGAGAATGACTCTGCCCTGTCATCTGACTCCCGGTCCCCCGCCCATCCTCTGGGTGCTGCCTCCTGCGGAAGAATTTCCTATTTCCCTTTAGTGGTGGCTGCATTGACTGCAGGGGAGGACACGGGTGATGGTTAAAAAAATTAAGTGGATTACAAGAACTAATCTAGGTAGAGCTCCAACACAAAGTTAGTACTCAATAAATGTTATCTATCTATCTATCTATCCGTCATCGTCAACATCATTGTCATCACCATCACCGTCCTTGTCATCAATGGCCAGGAGTCAGATGGACCTAGATTCATGTTGTGTGTCTTCTGACAAAGTATTTAACTTCTCTGAGTCTCAGAATCTGCACCTTCAAAAAGAGGACATACCTGAATTTTTTATATAGTTATGATTAAATGAGATAATGAATGTGTAGAATTTGGCAGGGTGCCTGACACGGAGGTAGTAGAGTAATTGGTAGTCAAGTGGTCTGTTGGAGTCATACCACCTTGTGAGCTGATTGTTAAATTTTCAGGAATTGTATGAGCCAATTGTTAAAACAGCTACTATTAAAAATTAAAATATACAGACTTACAATTAAAGAAATTATATTTAAAACAATCATAACACTCAAAATCCACCACTTCCTAATTATTTACATTTTACTATTATCTATGCTCTTGAAGTTATTTACATCTGTTCCTTCTGTATGATGGAAATACTATATAATGACGTGCTACTGTGCATCACTTCCCACACGATTCTTGTGTGCTGATGTCATGTTGGTAGCTTAGAATCAACCATGATTGATTTATACTTGGGAAATTAGCAAAAGCTACTAATCGGAGCTTGGTTTCTTGTTTCCTTGATCATGTAGATTTAAGAAAGTGATGGAGAAAATGTTAATAATGCAAATTAAACTTAAAAGTATGTCATGTCTGTAATACAAAGAGATGAAGAAATACTCTTCCAGTATTCAAAAACTGTTACATGATTTAGCAAAAAATTTCTTCACGTTGTTGATGAATGAGTAAAGTTCCAACGTGCATCTTTGTTGTTTTACTTGTATCTCATTTGTTGATATAAACAAAATTATCAACACCTATGTCAGAACTGTGCTCATTCATCCATTGCAACCATAGGTTGAGTACAAAATCAACAAAAGCAGTCTGGGTGAATTAATTGGCTACATGAAACTTACAATAAAAAATACTGTATATTTTCTTGTTATTTGTAAATCGTGTGCTGCACATTCTTTGTATCAATAAAATTTATAATAAGCACATTTTTATATATACACACTTTTGAGAGATAATTTTAAACACTGAGCAGCATACCACTGTGGTCAAGTCATCCTAATTGTATTATTGCTGTTATTATAGATAATTCAATATGGCTTCTGGTATTGGCAGACTTGTTAATTCAGACCAAACTCTCCTGATAAGAACAACTAGAAAAGCTGAACAAGAACAACAAAGCACATATGTTTGAAGGCACTGGGGAGTCAACAAGACAGTGAAGCATTATGGGGAAAAACTGACTTAAAAAGGGTTCTCAATGGGCCCAGAGGTTTACAAGTTTTCTAAGCGTTTGGTAATGTGAAGCTCCAGTTGAAGAGAATGCAGTTGGGCACATTGCAGCTATGTAATTTTGGTGTATGTATATAATATTAAAGATAAGAAAATAAATCTCAAAAGCAAAGATATTAACTCTTAACAAGAAAAAAAAGACAAAATAAGAAGCCAAAGCATGATGCATCTTGTCCGCCTTACGCTGGCTCCACTCCTGAGCTGCCGCAACCGCGCGGCCGGCAGCAGCGCAGGGAAGGGCAGGGCCGGAGTCCGTATTTTGTTTGAGGATCATCCGGAGTGACTGGTGGGGCTGTGCTTCCCAGTGCGTTGTTCATGTGGAGATGTGAAGGCCTGCTGCTTAAGGTACCTGTATAAAGTGCTATGTGATTAAACTTTTTTTTACTTTAAAAAAAAAAAGGGGGGGGGGATCTTAGACAGCTGGACTTAGCATTTGAGGTTTCTTTTTCCGTAGGTGTATCTGCTGATTCCACAAGAGGCAGTTGAGAGGCTGAGAAGCTGAACAGAGCTTTTGACAGGCTCACTAGACTAAGGGGACAAAACTGGGAGTCCAGGGTCTGCCAGGAAGGCTTTTTGTTGAGATCCTAATGGGCTATACCCTAGGAGAAAGGGTGAACAGGAAATGCACTGCCCCAACAGGGATTGAAGTCCAGTTTTAAATGAGCTTAATTGCCGATTAGATGAATGTGATCCAGGATAGATAGTGCCAAAGCCTTAGGCACAGCCATGACTACCTGCATTAAGCAAATATAAGTTCTCTCTGGTCCAAGATAACATCAGCTGAGGCCACAGCTGATCTCTACAATTTTTCACATAAAATGTTCAGAACACAATCTAAAATAACTAGGCATATGAGAGTATATGAATTAAAAGAAATGAAGCAATAGAAAGAGATCCACAGGTGAGCCAGAAATTTTAGTTAATTGGACATGCACTTTAAAATAACCAAGATTAATATGTTTAAGGAATTAAAAGTCAAGATGTAGATTTTCAACAGGGAAAATAAACCAATGAAAAAGAATTAACTGGAAATTCCAGAACTGAATTTAAAATATCTGAAATTAAGAAACTAGTGGATCAGTTTCATGGCACATTAGGTGGAGCTGAAGATAGAATTAGTGATCTAGAAGACAAGTTAGAAGAAAATACACAGAATGACATATAGAGAGATGAAAGGATGTAAAAAACAAAAAGAATATAAGACAAGCCTAACATATCTATAATCAAAGTCCCAGATAGAAGAGAGAGGATTGGATGGGAGCAAGCCACAGAATCAATAAACTTTGCAAAACCATAGCAGGATTAATTCAAAGTAAACTACATCATTTTATAGTTAAGCTGCTGAAAAACAAACAGAAAATCCTAAAAGGAACCAGATAAAAAAGACATATTACCTTCTAAGGAGCAACAATTAGACTAATAGTTTACTTCTCATTAGAAACAGTGGAAACCACAAGACAATGGAATGATAACATCAAATAGCTAAAAGAAAATAGTCTAATCTAGAATTCAATTCCACTTAACATGGTCTTCAAAAATAGAGAGAAAATAAAGATATTTTTAGACAAAAATTTTAAAGTAAAAGACCTTATCACCAGGAAACTTGAACTACAAAAAATATTCAGGGGGTTCTTGAAAGAAAATGATTCCAGAGAGAAGCTTGGAAAGGCAGGAAGAAATGAAGAGCAACAAAAAGGATGAACATATGGGTAAATATAAAGGAATATTGATGGTATAAAATGACAACAGTAATGTCTTATATGGTTTAGAAATACAGATCATTAAAATACATAAAAATAATAGCATTAAATCCAGTAGCATTAAACCCAAATCCATTAAATGCAATAAAAATGTTCTAAGATCCTTGTATTTTCAGGAAGAAGTAAAAATATAAATTTATATATTATATAATGTTTGATAAATTAGTAATGCGCTTATATATCTCTAGCTAAATTGCTAAAAGAAGGTACAACAACCAAGCTAATTGAGGGGATAAATTATATAATAAAAATGCTCAATCCAGCAGAAAGCACTCGGGCCACAGAAGTAAGCTGGAGGTGTGGACTAGGGGAGTTCCCGTCACAGAGATTTATTTATCATATTTACTGATGCTATTTACTGATGTGCCAGGCAAATCAGTACTAAGCACTGATATTTCAGCAAATCAAAGATCTCTGCCCAGTGGCAATTGCATTCTACACACAGTAAACCACAAACAGTAAAAAGTGAATTCTATGATGTATTAGAAGATTACAAGGATAATACAAAAAAGAAAAAGTCTACCTGGGTGAGTGGGACAGTGGTGAAGGGGAGTGAACTACAGTTTTAAACAGAATGGTCAGTGTAGGTCTCACTAAGAAGGTGACATATGAGCAAAGACTCAAAGTAGGTGGGTAACTGTAGCCAGGGGAGAGGATGAGAAAGCTGGAAGGGATGGGGATTTTAATTGGGGCCTGTGAGCAGACTCATGGGGCCTGTGAGTGTCCTGGGACAGGAAGGAAATATGCAAATGTGCATGTGAACAAGCTCTTCAAATCTCAGCATTGGAAGGACACTTAGGGAGCATTGCAGCCATCCCCCCTCCCATTTTACCGCCAGAGTCTAGTCAAAGGGAGAGCAAGGTAGTGGCTGGCCTGAAATGAGAACTCACTGGACCAGGGCTCACAGGTGGCTGTCTCACTAGGGCTGGGCTACTTTGTCATCACCCATGCCTCTGTCTACAGTTTAGAGTGAGTGGTGGCTATGGGCTCAGCTGTGGGAAATGAGCCATGCCAGGGACAAGGGCAGAACTGCACGGCAGGCTCAGCCCCATTAGCAAGAGGATTTTCCCACTTCCCCACGCAAAACTAAGATCATCTTTAGATGTCCTTCTCATCACAACTTCAAAATCACAGGGGAGGGCTTCCCTGGTGGCGCCGTGGTTGAGAGTCCGCCTGACAATGCCCGGGACCCGGGTTCGTGCCCCGGTCTGGGAGGATCCCGCATGCCGCGGAACGGCTGGGCCCGTGGGCCATGGCCGCTGGGCCTGCGCGTCCGGAGCCTGTGCTCCGCAACGGGAGAGGCCACAATGGTGAGAGGCCCGCGTACCGCAAAAAAAAAAAAAAAAAAAATCACAGGGGATAAGTCCAATAAACTAGAATCTCTGCTGTGGCTTCACTGGCATTTGCTTAGAGTGGCCACCAATCCAATTGCTTCTCGCTCCAGACAACTCAGCTGGGCTGGGCCTTAACCCAAAGTGAGAACTAACCAGGGCCTTTGTCTTTGGGCTCCTGAGAGGTCCCACCTGTCCTGTTTCTCCTCAGCACAAAGGACCTTTGAAGATGCAAGAAAAGTTAATGAAGGCTTAGACTAAGAGTCTGTTGAGAAGAGATTTCGAAGCCAGAGGTAAATAGGTTCATTTGCATTAATTTCCATTTAATTAAAGAAACATTTACTGATTATCCTCCCACGGGTCAGGCCCTGCATTTTGCTATGAGTGACAGATAAATAAGATAAGGTCCTTGCCTGTAGTAGTTTGCAAAAATGACAAATTCTCACATCTGGATGCCCGTGTCTTTGCAGTGTCACTTTGCAGCTCTTCCACTTAAGGAATGGAGTCCATTTCTCTACGTCTTGATTCTGGATTGCCCCAGGGACTTCCTTCGGCCAGTGGAACATTACTACACATGACTTGAAAGCACCTGGCTTGAAAAGCACGTGGGCATTGAGACCTGCCCTCTTTCTGCTCTTGGGAACCCTGCTACCGCCGCCATATGAAGAAGCCCAGGCTAGCCTGCTGGATGATGAGAACCATGTCGCCTAATTACTCCTCCCAACGGCCAGCCAACCACAGATGGCTGATACCAGCAGAGGAACCACTCACATGAGCCCAGACCAAATTGCTGACTCACAGAATCATGCAGTACATAAATGGTTGCTGTTTAAGATACTAAGGTTTGGGTGGTGTTATTCGACAAAAAAGAACTGAGGCACTGCTCAATACAGAGTTCTCTGTCTCAGGAGCCAGGTCGGTAAGCAAAGAAGCAAAACTAGCTTGGTATATGACAATAGGGAGTAGTGGAAATGATGGCAAACTGTCCTTGCTTAAAAGAAATAGCCTCTATCAGCTCCTTCCAGTTGCTGCCATTCAGGACTGCGTACCCAGTCTTTCCAGACAGTTTTAAAGAGAAGCCAAAAATCAGGATATTTATGCAAGATCTCCCAATGTTTAACGTTGACAGTTTAGTTCCCTTTAACACTATGTAGCTTGAGCATTGGCAGGCCTAGTTCAGCCCACAGGTTTTTAGCTTGTAACTTCTAGTTTGATGGAAGAAAAGGAATGCTTAAAACAAAATAACAAAAACCACTGATGATGAGGCGTCGTTGTCATAACTTTTAAAGAAGAAGTTAAGTGCGGGGAAGGTTAAGTGCGCAGGGCCTAGAGGAGCTTAGGAGAGACACCTAACCCAAGGGAGGGCTCCTCACAGCAGGAGACATCGGCTGGGGTCTTGAAGAATAAAGAAAGTAAGCCAGGTAACCAGGTGAGAAAGATGGTCCCAAGAGAGAGAACAGCCTTCTTGAGGGCTAGTGGGACAGTGCTGGCATCTTGGGGATAGCATCCCTGTGACAAACGGAGAAAGGGCAGTCAGAGTGGCCAGAAGTGAGGCTGGAATGGTGAAGGGCTGCGGGCAAAGTTTGGGCTTTATCTGCCAAGGAGGCAGAAACGTGGCAAGGTCGTGCAGAGCCTCGGCAATCCGGCTCCTTAATTCAAATCCCAGCTCTGTCATTTCTTGCCCAGGATAACCTTTGCAAGTCATTTACCTCTTTGTGCTTCAGTTTCCTCATATTCAAACGGCGTGAGTAACAACAGAGCGTAATACAAGCTGGTTGTGAGAGTTAAAACATGAATATCATTTATCTATGAAAAGCCATTGAAGGTGTCAGCTGCTTTATGCTTTCTTTTTTAAATGTTCCTTTTTTTTTTTTTTTTTTGGTAAAAGCAAATATGCCCCTTGTGGAAAAGTATGAAGAAGACCATTTAAAAATCACCCACAATCCCACCATCCTGGACAAGTATGGTTTGCTTGCCTTGTGGTTTGTTCTCACAAACTTGAAATCATCCCGAATATACAATTTTATATCTATTTTTCTCTTAATGTCATACCATAGGAATTTTCCTGTGTCATTAAAAATTCTTCAAAACATAATTTTTTAAACTATTATGGAAGTAATGCACTGTGGGATGTCTTCATTTGGCTTTGATACCCAGAGAATAATACCAGTACTCATGGTTATTAACAGTTATTGAACAGTTACTATGTTCCAGGAGTTTACAGGTATGAACTCATTTCATTCTCACACCCTTTGAGGTAGGGGTCATTTGTGTTACCCCGGGTGCTGGGATGGCTCCGGATCTGCTCCCCTCCCGTCTTCTTCCTGCCCCAGGCTCACTGGGCTCATGGGTATGAACTTCTTCCACCTGCTCCTTGGCCCTCCAGCATCTGGCTGGGTCCCACCAATGGGATACATGGCAGGAGATCAGTCTTTATACCCTGGGCTCCCTCCTTGCTGGGGCTGCTGCAAGTCAGCTACCTCCCACTCCCCAAAGCCACAGCCCCCATCAGAAGCCCTCTCCACACAGCTCCCTCTCCAGCTTTAGCTAACCATGCCCTCCCCTTGGCCCGCAGGCCTCAGGGTGCTACAGCTCCCTGCAGTTGTTAGACTTGGAGTGCTGCCCCCTCAGCTCTGCCTACACTCTCATAAAATGTCTTTTTGTTAACCTCTTGTCAAATCACCCAGGTTAACTATGCCATCTGTTTCCTTCTGGGACCTTGACTGATGCAACACTTGCATGAATAAAAATTCACGTGCCTTGATAATAAGCAGCTCCAAAGGTTATACAATGAAAATTAGGTTCCCAGGTCCACTGCCGGAAGGTGACCACCCTCGAAAGTTTACTTTTTGGTTTAAAATAATAACAATAGCTCACACATAGAGTATTTTGTAGATGAAGAAACTGAAGTCCAGAGAGGTTAGGTGACTCATATGCAGTCACACTGCTCATAAGTGGCAGAGCTGGGTATTAAACCCAAGTAGTCTGGCTACAGAATCTGTGCTCTTAGACACTACACATACTGCCTCTCCAAGAACTCTCAATTAATATTTATACTTATATCTTTGTCTAAATACTTTCTGTTGATTTTACACAAAATAAGTCATATTATATGTATTGATTGTGACTATTCACTTAACAATATAGCTTACAGTACTTCCCTGGTGGGGAAGTGGTTAAGAATCTGCCTTCCACTGCAGGGAACGCAGGTTCGATCCCTGGTCGGGGAATGCCACATGCTGCAGGGCAACTAAGCCTGCAGGCCACAACTGCCGAGCCCTCACACTCTGGAGCCCATGAACCACAACTAGGGAGAAGCCCGCGAACTGCAATGAAAGATCCCACATGCCACAACTAAGACCCAATGCAGCCAAAAACAATAAATAAATAAACAAGCAAACAATATAGCTTACAGATCTTCTCCTACACCTTTTTTCCACTTAACATACCTTGGTATGCTTTCCTTATGCACAACTAAGTTCTACCTCGTTCTTTAGTTAATCTTCTACTGATCTGCATTTCAGTTGTTTTCAATTTTTTGCTATTAAAAACGATGTCACAATACAAATGACCTTGTGCTATATCTGTGCATATAAATGTGGACATATCTATGGATTAGATTCCTAGAGGTACAATTTCTAAATGTATGTGTACTTTTAAAATTTGCACAGAGTTTTAAGAATTTTACTTATGCAAAACTGTCATTGATGATGACTATTCCAACAGCATGCTAAAATGCCTGTTTTCCTAGGTTGTGTTTTACCGAACTTTTTATTCTTTCTATCTTTGTAGTTTAAAACAGTGTCTTGTTTAAATTTTTATTTCTCTTATTATGACGGAGGGTTTGATATCTTTTCAAATTAAAAAAAACCTTATTTTAGTGTGACTTAATACACCCCCCATGCCATAATTTACTTAGCACATCTTTCAAAATTTCGTATTAAAAATAGCAGTGTGATGACCATCTTCGTACATAAGTCTTTGTATCTCTTAGTATTTCCTGGGAAAGATTTCTAGAAGTGAGTCAGAGGGTAGGGGCTTTTTTATAGACTCTTTGCCACATACTGCAAATTGTCATAGAATTACATTACCCTCCCACCAGCCCTAACATTTGAAAGAGCTCCCCTCACTCACCCCCCCAGCACTTTTATAATTTTTAAATGAGTGCTTATGAATAAGGAAAATGGGATCTCAATTTCATTTACATTGCTCTGATTTCTAGTAAGCCAGATTAAACATTTTTTTTCATATTTCTGGGCCATTTACATTTCCATTTCTGTGAATTCTACTCTTAGTGTTTCTCCTATGATAGGTAAAACACCCATCAGCATATCACTTATTAAATTCCTACTAGGTAGAAAATATACGGAGTTAGGTAATTTGAGAGACATAAATGAGATGCAGTCATTATTCTTACAGATCTTGTGATTTAGCTGGGCAGGCAAGCCCATACACAGAGAAAGCAATTTGAGAGCAAACGAGACAGTCTGTAATCAAGTGCTAAATGGGCAGCTTGATGCTACGTGCTGAGAGAGCTCAAAGAGGAGAGAATAGCCAAGCTGGCGTGATCAAGGAAAGCTTCTTGGAGGAGGAGCCCGTGCAGGAGCTGTGCATTTAAAATATGACAATTACAGAGAGACATGCATTCATTCCTCTTTCCTCCAGCAAGGAGGATGATGCCTCAGTGGCTCTGTCAACATGTGTGGAGGAAATCAGTCTTAAAGAGATAAACTAGTTGACTGCTGCCATGGCCAAACCCAGCCGGCATTGGTTGGCCATTGTCATCGTTGCCTTGGGAATGGCAGTGACAACAACTAACATTTATTGGGCTCTAACCATGTGCCAGGCACTCTGTGCTAAGTGCTTTATATTTATAATCTCATTTATATTCCTGACACGCCTGTGAAGTAGATACTATTGTTACCCCCTTTTACAGATGTGGAAACTGAGATTAAACAAGTCTTCAAGATCATCCGTGAAAGTGTTGGTGAGCTTGGTTTCTGACCTATGTTTGTCCACCTCCAAGAAGCAGGCTCCAGGTCCAGACCAAAAGCCCTTTCCCCCCACCAGTCACACCATTCTCCGGTTCCTTTGGCACGATCAGGAAAAAAGACAAACTGACTTCTGAGGGGGAAAATTTAGAGTCGTGGAAATTCATCCAAGAGTGTAAAAAAGAGTGGATATATGTATATGTATAACTGATTCACTTTCTTGTACACCTGAAACCAACACAGCATTGTAACTCCAATAAAAATTATTTAAAGAAAAAAAAAAAGAAGATTCCCTGAGCACGTGCTGGTTAGGATGTTGGACACTTGAGTCTCTACCCATGAAGGGCACAACCCAGTAGTAGACAAGGACAAGGCTGTGACAGAGGCCCTGGCTGGCAGGGTGAAGAGCAGAGGACAGAAAGGGGTCCCCAACCCGAGAGAGGGTGCTGAGTGTCAAGAAAGTCTTCTCAGAGGAGACGGTAACTGAGTCAGTCCTGAAAGAGGGAGGGAATCACAGAGCACGGGAGGGGCAGAGGGGCGTTCTAGGAAGAGGAAACACCCAGGTCAGAGCTGAGGGTGTGAGGTTGGGGTGGACACGATCACAGTGTGTCCCTTCGTCACAGCACCGACCACCCCGTGTTGTCACCACCCACCGACCCATCGGTGCTCCCTAGTGGTCTGTGTGCTCCCGCAGGGCAGTGACTACATCTGACCCTCCCCTGTAAACACCCCAGTGACAGAAGGCCTGGCCCACAATGGGCAGGAAGTACACATCTGTGAACAGGGAGCTAATGACCAAACATCTCCATCACAGAGACCTTGGTGCTCAGGACTTCACCAGGTGAGAAGACCCCCCGGTCTGAGACCTGTCCCTGCAGCCAGATGGTGCACCCCCTGAGGACAGGGGCCAATCTCCTTCCCCCTCCCATCCCTCTACACCAAGTTGCCAAGCACAAGCCCGTGAACAATGTAAGAATAATCATTACTATGAGCGCAGCAAACACGTAATGACTGTGCACAAGGCACTACTCCAAGTGCTCTGCGCCTATCTTCTCATCAAAGCCTCAAAAAATTCCATTATACCCATTTTACATATCTGAAAACTGAGGCACAGAAAGCTTAAGTCACAATAGATGACATAGAGCTTCAGAGCAAAGACATGGGAATCAGACTAGACCTAGGTTCCAATTCCAGCTGCACTACTTAGTTGCTGCAGGATCATTACTTATACTCTGTAGCCTCAGTTTCCCCATTGTGAAATGGTAATAATCATGACAACTTCTCAGTTTTGTGGTGAGGCACAAATGATATCAATGGAAGCACCTAGCTCAGGGCCGACACCTAGCAAGCACTCAGGAGCTGGTAGCCGTCATTTCTGCCCTCAAGTCCAGAAAGCTCTCTCTCCAGTGAAGGCAGACCCCATGGTGCGCCTAGTCACCTTTCTCCTCAGTCACGACCTCCCCCTGCCACACGTGAGCCACTCGCCGGAAGACGTGAGTCAGACCCCCATTCCACTTGGGCTTGCTCTTTCCCAATCAGCAAACTTCTTCCATATAGAGCAATCTTTTCCACTGCTCCCAGCTGCCAGCAGAGGCCGGCATTAGAGAGCGTCTTGGCTCCCATTGGAAGAAAAACAAACTTTGCAGAAAAATAAACACTCTTTTTTAAAGCCCTGTGGTTTTACATTCAAGACCTAATAGTTTTTCCTTTCTTTTTCTCCCAGATACCACAGATCTTCTGCTGGAGGAAGAAAAAAGGAAAAGAGCCCAAGAAGAGGCTTCTAGATTGTTCTTCCATGCAAACATGCCCCTAGATGGCTGCATCCAAGGACCGGACTCCCATGTCTGTGCTGTGGCCCTTTGGAGACTAGAGGCCCACTCTCTGAGCAGGCCCTTCTTACTTCAGTGGCTCCAGAAGCGTGAGTCCAAGTGATTTTTCTCACTCACTCCTGCTGCTCCGGGGCTGGAATGAGCAGACGCAGGCATAAATGTCAGGGAGGCCCAGACACAGCATCTCCTGTGATGGGCCTGTGACATTTAACTCCCAAATACAGTCGCCTCCCCACAGTGAGGCTGGCTGGCCAGAGGCCATGCTGTTCCAGTGACAAGTCCTAAAATAGGAAGCTGTTTCTTAGAGAAACACAAAACCATTGCCTTTGAGGACAGCCTCCACTCCACCCCTTCATCCCTCAGCAGAGCAGGGAAAAGAAGGCCTGAGTGACCCGAGCAGTGGTCAAGCGCTCTGGACGAGCTGTGCCCCTCAGACAGCACACGCTTGTTCAACCCAAGCCTCCTCCAGCTGTGCTGGCCTGTGCTGGGCCATAGGGTGTCTGGTGGGCGTGGTGACTGAGAGATGATACAGGTAAAGCATCTTCTACAGGAACTGGCACATAGTAGGTGCTCTGTTCACCTCTGTTCCCTTAGATCCAGAGCTCCTGAGTCTGTCCCATGGCTTCAGTAGGTCTGGAAACACTGTGAGTGCTAGACAATATTTTGTGTGTACCGTCTCGCTGGTGAGTGAAAGCATTCACTAAGTCTCCAAGGGGTCAAAGACCTCAAAAGGCTAAGAACCACTGGCTTTTTAATTCAACTTTTTAATGAAAGTTGAACTCTTCGGAGGCAAAGACCATCTTATTTGTCTTGGTATCATCACACCCTAGGAAAAGACCTGGCATTTTGAACATTCGGTGGAATGAATGAATGAGGTAAGGAATGAGAAGTAGCTTCTTCCTTCAAGGAATTCAGAGAAAAAAAAAAAAAAAGTATAATACAAGGCAGAAAATGATAAAAGTCAAAAGAAATGGAAAAATTAAGAGCTGCAGAAGCTCTGAATAGACATAAGTGTCTCTGGCCCACCTGGGAAGGTAGAATGGCCAGCTAAGTTGAACTAGGATGACTGGTGAGGGTGAGGGAAAGAGGTCCAATAGATAGAATGAGGAGAGAGCTGGGAAGCCATTTCAGGAAACGTCGTGGAAAAAAAAGAATCACAGACTTTACAGAGACATGAACTTTTTTTTTTTAATGTGGTTTTGCACTGGGGACCTAATGGCTTTTCCTTTCTTATACGAGCTGTCCAGTGTGGCAAGAGGGAAGGGTATGTTTGAGGCAAGGTGGGAAAGAGGTTTGGAAAGAGAAGTTGGGGCCAGATCCTGGGGGGCCTCAAATGCCAGTGTCCACTCACCCAGCTCTGAAGCAGCAGAGCCGTTCCCCGCGGGGACGAGGGGGGAGGGTAAGCCCTCTCCCCCGCCTCCACAAGGGGAGCTGCTGCAGGACCCCTGTGAGGGAGGCCAAAGCAGACAAGGCCGGGGCAGTGCAGATGGAGAGAGGGGACAGATGTGAGGATGGGAAGGAGAATCAGGCAAGTGATTTCCCTCGGAGGATATTGAGGACGAAGCTGACCTCAGAGAATCCTCTGATTTCCCCAGCTTGAGTTATTGGCCATTTTTCATATACAAATAACAGCAAATTTTAAAAGATTAAGTTAAACTCAGTTATAAGAATATAGAAAGAGAGCTTTTAAAAAGATGAGCAGGACTGAAATGAAAACACAGAATAGGCACACACTGGTGCTTTTTCCTTAGTCTCGTTGGTGTTCAGGGATTACTTTCTAAATCCCTGGTTTTCTCCCAGCCCTAAGCGCCCTCACCCTGCTGCCTCAAGGCCTCTGTTCTAGAAGATTCTGCTTCGAAACCCACTCCCCTCACTCTTTCTCAACAGCCCCTTTCATCGTGAAGCAGGCTTCCCATGCAAGGACAATAATGCTGACATGAGGCTGGAGTTTTCCGAAGGTCTCCAGCCAAAAGGTGTCATTATCATAAACAACATATTACAGACCCAAACCTTCCAACCCTGGTCTCTCCTCACTCTATATGTGAAACTCGGTTCAATCCAGTAATAATAATAACAGCGACCACTCCTGTCAGTGCCTGCACTGTGACCGGCCCTGCTCTGAGCACCTCACATCTATGAGCTCATCTGATGTGCACGAAGCCCCCGAGGGATGGATATTACCACAGTTCTCCTAGAGGCTGAAACCGAGGCACAGGCCTCGGCTAGTAAATGGAGAAGCCAAGATACAAACCCAGAATGGAGTCCATGTTCCTAACCCTACTCCTGACTGCCTGTCATGTGAGACCCAGCTCTCTTCTTCACACACTCTCATTGATGGGCTGAGTCAGTGGAGTTAATCCCTGGCAGGGCTTTCCCTAGAAAGAGGTTAATCGGTGCTACTTCCATGCTTCCATAGTCCTATGAATACACGCTTTTATTAAAATACTGGAGGAATTGTTGAATGCGGGACACTTTGGGGGAGCAGGTCAAGTAGCACCCTGTTCTGTTCCCTATACCCCATAGTGGCCTGAAAGGACCAGACACTGAAACATTCTCTGTCTCCACATGCCAATCTGGAAAATGGGTTTTCAAAGAGGAGACTAACATAGGCCCACAGACCCACAGCAAGGACATAAATTAAACAAGTCTCAAAGAGAAGCCTCAGGGATTTGCCTATTTGAGGCAAGTAAGAGCTTCTCAGCAAAGGAGCCACACGTCTTTTAGAGGCCACAGAGGGAGCTTGATTTTTAATGCAAGAGAGGAGCACAACACTGGAGAAAATCTGACTCCAGTGCTGGTTTCAGTGCTGGTTTTGCCACTTTCTAGCCGTGTGACCGCAAAACACAGTCTACCTTCCAGGCTTCGGTTGGCCCACCAGGTCAACGTGAATAGTCCTTACGTTGTGCCAATGCCTTAGCTCCTTTGTTGCCTTCTCCCAAGTTTTCCATCAGTTGAACTTCTACTTATTCCTCAAAGCCCCATGGAAATGCCCTCCCAGAAGCCCCCAGGTGGAATTAATCTCTCTTCCACTTGGTGTATGGAGCGCTCATTCATCTCTCTCACTGAGGCTTACATATTTTGCTACGTTGTATTTTGTATATTTGTTTAATCGTTTAAGAAAGTATTCATTTATTTGACATAATATTCTGAGCACCTGCTACATGCCAAGGGTTGTGCTAGTGCTGGGAATATAACGAATAAGAGATTGTTATGGGCTGAATTATGTCCCCCACAAAGATAAGTTGAAGTTCTAAACCCCAGTACCACAAAACCTGACCTCATGTGGAAATAGAGTCATTGCAGATGTAATTATTTAAGATGAGGTCATGGTGAAGTAGGATGGGTCCCTAATCCGATATGACTGGTGTCCTTACAAGAAGAGAAGAAGACACACAGACACACCGGGAAAACCTCATGTGAAAACAGAGGCAGAGATTGGAGTTATGCTGCTGCAAGCCAAGGAGTGCCTGGGGCTGCCAGAAGCTGAAAGAGACAAGGAAAGAATCTTTCCTAGAAGCTTCAGAGAGAGCATAGCCCTGCCAGCACCTTCATTTTGGACTTCCCAGCCTCCAGAACTGTTGACAGACTAAATCTCTGTTGTTTCAAGCCACCCAATTTGTGGTACTTTGTTATGGCAACCCTAAAAACTAACACCAAAATGTTCTCCACTTTCAAGAACAGTACGTAAACAATTCTAGAGCAGCATGAGAATGCTGCAATAAAAAGAAATCCTCTGTGAAAACACAGAGGACATGGCAAGTAATTCAACCTTGGAGGAGGATCAGGAGAGGCCTCCCAGAGCAGGCATAATTGGAGCTGGGTTTTGAAGGATGAGTAGGAGTTCTCCAGGAGAAAGCATACTCTAGGCAGAAGGAATGGCAGCAGCACATGCATACTCTCTTGGTTTCTCCTGGTGGATTGTGCTCCCTGGGGCCCTCAGCACAAGGCTCTGCCCATGGCAGATGCTCAGCCCATATCTCTTGAACTTGCAGAAAAACTGGATTCTCTAGACAAGAAGAGAGGAACAGAAGACAGAGTGTGGGTGGCTGCCACCTAGAGACAGGAAAAACAGAAATCGTTAGACTCCCCAAATAGAGAGCAGATGGAGGGCAGCAGCAGAGGCCAGAGAAATGAGGCAACCCAAGCAGAGCTGACTTTAAAAAAAAAAAAAAGGGTTGGTCTCTAGGGCTCCAGCTCAGCTGGGAAGGAAAGCAATTTATGGCCAAAGGAAGTAGGCTGACAGTAAACAAAAATACAGTGACCCCTGGGTTCCCACTGGACAGAAGATAGATGATGCCGTCGTAAAAATGAGATTAATTTTAATAAGGGCTTTCACCAAGCAGCAGACCCTGGCGGCCAGAGGCCTGTCAGAGGGCCGATGACAGGCAGCGTTGCTGATGGATGGAGCTGACCCTGGCGAGCCGAAGACACGGGGAACGATTGGAAGCTTGGGACTGGCCCCCGGCTATGGATTGGGCAGCTGCTATTTCTGCTGTGATTCTTCGTCATGATGGTTGGTATCCCAGAGTTGGAAGCCCACAGTCCAAATCTCTGAACTGTGGCTTATCCCCTGCCGGGGCAAGAATCCCCTGTTCCTTCAGCTTCATGGGGGACTGTGCTTGCACACCTCCAGTGACAAGAAGCTCACCACCTTTAAGGGCTATAGGGCAGCACTCCATACATGGTCACTCAGAAAAATGCCCTTTGTTTCCTTTACCACAAGACAGTCTTGCAAAAACTAAAGTCATTCTTGATTCCAATCAGCAGAGTTCAATTTAATAAACACAGTCTGAGAACTCAGTGTGCAAAAAGATTGTGAGAAGAGACGTGGTCACAGACTGGCTTCTGTCTCCAAGAACTTTCAGAAGGGAAAACAGACTGTGCCCTGACCCTGACAACAGCATGAGCCCTGACTCTGGCTATTGACTGAGCCCTGATCCAGACCACAGTCTGAGCCCCGATCCTCTTAGAGACTCAACCCTGATCTTGGCTGGCCAACTGAGCCCTGAACCTAGTTCTAGATTAAGCCATAGGCCCAATTCAGATGGGGCCTAGATGCAGTCTGAATCCTAATCCTTTTATAGACTGAGCCCTGATCCTAGTCACCACTGGCCCTGACTCTGATCCATGGCCTCACAAACAGATGCCTATCTTTATGGGATGAGGGAGATGGCAAATGGGCATGTGTCGGTGGCTCAGGGTGCCTGGGTCGACGTCCAGTTCCTTGACACGTGAGGCAGACATATTTTAGGCACAGCACTGTGTCAGGTGCAGCCCTTGCCTTTGGAAGTGTGGATGGACACTCCCCCCACCAGCGCTCACAGCCTGTGCTTGTCCCACCACGGCACTCTGTCACCGTGTCACTGCTCATGTGCGTACCTCGCCCACTGGCCTCTGCTCTTCTCCAGGACAGAGACTGTGTTTATTGGCCCAGGCTGCTGTAACCGAGCCTTCATTTGCTGCCCCGCTCCTGAACACCTACTGTGTGCTGGGTCCTGGTGTGGTCACAGGGACATGGAAACAAATGGCCAATGGCCTGTCACAGACGCCAGCAAGGGCTCAATTAGATCTTTAATCATTTACTTAATCAACAAACCAACAAGAGGGATCACCTTGCAGAGAAATGGTGCCCCACAGGGTTTATGCGCTGAACACCTGCCAACCAAATAAAACAAGTCCTCGTGCTTTTCCAGCACTCAACCTCCCTGGCATCAGACAGCCCAATTTCTTGTCAGCCATTTCCCCGATTATGTATCAATAGATGTCACACAATCAAGTCCTGGCTCCCAAGAGAGTATTTGAAAAGTCAAAAATGTTTGTCTAATGCAAACCGATGTCATGTCGGGAATTAGTTTGACTAATAGGCCTTTAATTAGATCCTTGTGAGGTCTGGGTCCCAAGTAGAGGCTTCCCAAAGTTTTCATTTAGAAGATAAACTATCCCTTCCCCCAGATTGCCACCATAAATCTCCTTTCCAGTGTGCACCCAGAAGGGCAGGGCAAGGCCTAGATTTGTTTCTCCCGCCAACGTGAAGAGTCTTGTGCCCAGTCACCCAGGGGTTGAGTGCCTGGGAGACCCTTGCGGGCTGGGCCCCGTCACCAGAGGAGCTGGGGGAGGTGCCTGGGCCATGCCATCTGCTCTGGATGGGGACCAGGGCTTCTCACCAAGGCCAGGGAAGCATTTTCCCAAACAGTAACAGGAAATGTTCATTTTGTCAACCTGAATAACCCTGGCAGGGCCAATTCCAGAGCAGGGCAGAGAATGCAGGGAATATGATGTGATCTTCCTCCAGGGCATTCCTCTCAGGGGAAGGAACACGGAAACCAAGAGAAGCTACAGAATGAGGTCATCATGCCACCCAGGCAGGTAGGAGGGATTTCACACAAAATAACGTATGTAGCCCACCAGGCACTGAGCAGGTGCTTAATATATGAGAATGTTGTGATTTATGCTGATTCATTCCTCTGCCTTGAACTTACTCAAGAAATACCTAAGTACCCACATCCTAGATCAGCCCCACTCCAAGTGCCTTCCAGGGCCTGGTACCGGCTAGTCCCTGACTGTTTGGTTACCACTTTGCAACTAGTTTGCAGAAATCGAAAGAAAGCAGTCGGAAATGCGTAAAGATAGTTGGCATCGCCAGGAAAAAATTTACTCTATTTCACAAAAGTATTACTGGTCAGCAAAAGATTGAGAATAAAAAATAGTGTTTCACCACAAAGGGTTTGAGACGTAGGGGCATGGAAGCTTCTGAGGGTGCTCTTATGATTACCGTTTTGTATGTTAGAAACTGAGGCTTGGAGGGATGAATTTGCCCAAGCACCTCCATCTAAGGAGTCTAGCCCGTCCTCAAACCCAGATCCTCCTTGCTCTAAAGTTTTGTTACTTACAGCCACTCTGTTCCAGGGGTCACGAGAGTCACATATCTGACCTCAATGTGTTGCTAATAATAAAAAGCTCACGGTGACTGGGGAAAAAATCATGGGTATTTAGTCTCAGCTCTGCAATCAACTCACACAGTCAGTCATCTCTGTGGGGCCTCAGTTTCCTCATGTACCCAATGAGGGAGGTGGCCCTCAATTATCTTGAAGGCCCCTCTTGCTGTGACATCCTGAATTTGACCATAGACCCCTTCAATGGAAAGGGACCTTTGAAGTCCTGTGGCCAACCTCCCTTCCACAGCAATGGGACTGGGGCTCCAGCAGCCCCTTCCATACTCCCTGTGGGTGGCACGATTGGATAGCTCTGATTTTCAGGCTGGCCTCTTCCTCCCAAGAACTCCGCCATGACTATTGTGCAGGGTCCCTCTGTTATCCCATCACTCTTGCCCTAAGGGGTTACACGCCAGAGATGGGCCTTGCCATCACTCCCAAATGCTCGCTTCTGAGTCAAACTAAAAGCACCTGCACCTTGAGAAGGAATTCCATCCGTCCAGGGCAGAGCTCACCTGAGGAGCACGAAAATGAAAGGACAAGCTAGAAGCCACTTATGTTTCTTCCCTGAGGAAAACACTGAAGCTCCCTTTTGTCCTCAAATACCCAGGGATTCACCCTTGAGGAGCTAGAGACCCTGAAGCCTCCCATCTCCTTTTAGGAGCATCTCAAGGGGCGCAGGGAGGACCTGGCAGCTCTCCCAAGGCTCGTGCTGGCAAGTGGCCCATTCGAGCTGCACCCGCCTGAAATGCAGACTCCACAGGATGGTGCACATGTGACGTCAGGCCATAAACACTGACTCTTGCCTCACCCTGTCAAGTACAGGGGCCTGCCCCAGTGAAAGCTGAGCCCAAAGAGTCTATCCAACCGCCCATATCTAAATAGAGGAAACGGGCGCATCCATGTAGCGTGCCACCCCCTCTACCTCCCGGCCCCAAAACACTGACTCATCACAGCCTCTTCTAAGCTGTCTCTGAACCACTTGATTGGAAAGTGGAAAATTCAGTTTCTGTCAATGTTGAGTGAAATGGCCAAGTACAGACTAGGGAGCTTGGGAAATTTGGAAATACACAGAATTTCGCAGTAACAGAACCAGAGAATCATACACCAAACATTTATTGAATGTGTAATGAGGTGTCAGACCCTGGAGATTTGCAAATACAGGCCGGTCGAGAGTCAGAGGATCCCACAAACTTAGTGTCATGGACTCTTGGGATGCTGGAATCCTGAAAGGTATCAAATAATAGAATTATAAGATGTTAGATAAACAGAATCTAAAATTACAGGACCTTGGAAACCTAGAACCTTAAGGTTCCACAGAACCAGCAGGGGTTGTTGGAGGTTTCCATATCTCATGCTCTGGTCAACCAGACCAGAGCAGCCCCATGGCAGGCAAACCTTAGAGAGGGAAAGAAATTGCTGGTACTATGTCAGGGGCAGGGTGGCAACCAGAACATGTGCCAGGGAAAGGAATTTGGCCTGAAGAATGAGAATGGGGGCAAATGGTGGGAGCTCTGGTGATGCATGAAGCTGCCTCTAACATAAAGACCAAGGGCAGAGGACTCCTGATGGGATAAGAAAAGGCCACAGACCTTCTTGACCGACCCCATTTCCTACGAATGGAAGACTTCCAACCCCAGGTGAAGCTGAGGCAGGCAGGTGGGCCATTGCTGGATGGCTCTGAGGAAAGTCTTGCTGGGATGGAGCTGGATTACCTCTGCATCCTGTTCTGGTTCTGCCCTCTGCAAATGCCAGACGAATAGAAGAGGCCGTATGGTACTTTGTCCCCCATGGACAAGCATGTCAGCAAAGGCAGAGAGGCTGGAGGCATAGGGCACGTCCACAGAAGGGGAACGTCTCAGGTGTCAAAGGCATGGAGGGACACTGAGAGAGAAGATGTTGGAATGGGATATTGGAATCTAATGATGGAGGTGCTGGAGGCTCGAAGGCTGGACTCTGCATGTGTTCACCCCACATCTGTCCGTGGCATGGCCTACGCGTGGCCAGAGGTCAGGAGCAATCGCTGATTGCCCGGTCTGCGATGGAGTGCTGGCAGGGACCTCTTCTTCTCCCTATGGCAGGTCTGTGGGATGCCCTTTCCCTGCCCCTGGGTGGCTTGATGAGGCCCTGAAGGAACCATGTGGTGGGCTCAAGGTGTAATGTGTAGGCTTAAGTGTCTCTAAAACAACTAGTAAAAACCCTGACCAAATCCAAACCAGATGCCCCAGGGCGTGTAGGGTTGAGAGCTGTCAGCACCTCTGCATTTTCACCTGCTCATGTGGGCTGCACCTGTAGGCAGCTGGAACTCAGGAGAGCTTCAGGCTGTCCACCAAGTTCAGCCCCGACTGGCCTGCCCAGTGTGGAGGCACTGAGGGGCCGAAGGGGTAAGGTGGCAGGCCTCTCCTAGGCCAGTGCCCCCCTCTTGAGTTTTCTCCCCTTACTCCCAGTTCCCAGTACAGGCCCTCAGGATTTATTAATGTCCCAACTATACCCCCTAGCTAGGAGAAGTGGGCAAATCACCTCTCCTCTCTGAGCCTGTTTTCCTATAAGCAACATGGGCACATCAATAATGACCTCCAAGATTACAGGACAGTTCATTTATTCCGTTAGACAAATATTTATTGGGCATTTACTGTCAAGCATTGGACTAGGTACTGAGAATACAGTGGTGAAGAAAAGCAGACATTATCCTTGAATTTATAGAGTTTACAGTCTACAGAATTAGACAGGCAAAACAAACCTCCATACAAGTAGATATACAATTTTAAAAATTAGGTTAATGCTTTGAAAAGGATATGCTAGGTGCAGAGAGCCTACAGCGGGGCAGGGGGTGAAGGAGGCCTCTCTGAAGAAATAATTCTTAAGCTGAGGCCTGAATGCTGCGTAAACCAGGGGAAGGGTGTGAGGTAGAGAACTCCAGGCAAAAAGATAGCACATGCCAAGGCCCTGAGGCAGGGGAGCATTCGGCTCATTTCCTCTTTGTGGGCAGAGAGCAGGGAGGGAGGAAGGAGTGGCATGAGGCAAAGGAGCAGAGAACAGATCAGGCAGGGCCCCCGGGACAGGCAATACATGAGATTTGAGTCTGGGGAAGCCCCCCAAAGTGTTTTCCACAGAGCTTCCACACCGTTCTACACTTAGAGCTTTAAAAGACGACTTTGATGGGGAGTTGAGATCGTGGATGGAACTTCCTCACCTCTGGCCTGAAAGAACTTCCAGTATCTGAGGCTCAAGAAGTGAAGGGATTAGCCATGGCCAGTGAGTGCCAGGGACCAGGATATTCACAGCTCCTCCCCTGGCCCTGGGCTGCCTCTGAACAATTATTATGTGTTTGTACTATCCTTGCCCTCATTTGATCCTTCCAACCCTGGGGAAGGGAGGCAGATAACACAGGGATCCTCAGTTCCCTTACCCAGTTAGGGAAACCGAGGCCCAGAGAAGAGCGTGTGTTCGAGAGTCACGCAGCAGGTTAGTAGCCTTGACCCCAAGTCCTCTGACCCAAAACTAGATCAGATCATTCCCGAGAGCGAGTACCCTACCGAGCCCCCTGCACTGCAGGAATGGGCAACCCTGAAGCTGGAGATAAAATGGTGGGATGGGGGAAGGAGATTTCAGAGACCAAAGTCACACCAGACCAGGACAGGAAGGAGGCCCAAGGTGCTAAACAGAGGGTCCCAGACAGAAGGTCTGGGCGTGGCGCAGAATGACATGGGATGGCCGATGTGGGAGCACCAGGCCAACGACCGGACACTGTGCAAACCACCACGAGGATGATGACCACCCCGGCCTGTCCCAGGCAGTCTCTGGGGACCACATCCCCACAGCACATCTGCTCCCTCTGCCTCAGACACACCTGACGAGATCGAAAGGACACAGCTCTGCCCTGAGCCCGTGCATCTTCTGGCACAACTACCAACTCCTGTGGTCATTATTCCAGGAGGAAGCCCCCAGCTCTTCCCACGGCCTCTGAGAGGTCCCTCCCGGCACGGGCCACAGAACCCTCCTCAGTGTATCCGAGCAGCTGGAGTCCACAGGGCCGGCAACCTGTGCTTCTCTAATGATGCCTCTGTTGGCGCAGCCTGGACTCAGCTCCCCCAACAGCCCTGCCACACTGGGGGCCCCTCTCCCCATGTCCTTGGAGATGCAGCAGCCCTGGCCTGTTAACAGCTCCCCTCCCCGCCTCTTCCCTTGGTGCACACCTACTATCCTTGAGGGCTCAGCGCAGCCATCCCCCTCCTGAACGCCAAAACTCAGAGCAGGCAAATGCCGAAGCTCAGTCCTCCTCTGGGAAGCCTCCCCTGATCTCAGGAGGAGGGAGCAGCCTCTCCTCTGGGCTCCTGCAGCCCCTGTCTTCCTCTTGCTTTTCCGGAGGCACCGTGAGCCTCTTGAGGGCAGGGTCTGTGCCTCCCCTGTTTCCATTTCCCAGAGTCCGGCACATAGTGGGAGGTTAGTAATTGTCTGTATCTCTTCCACTTCCTTTCTGGGAAGAGTCCAACAAAGGGCCTTGGAGCATGAAAAACAATAATTTAGAATCTGAATAGCAGTTAAGTCTTCCAGTGTCTAATAGGATGAAGTCTTCTTGCCTGGCGTGGCATTCAAGGCTCTCTCCAGGGTCACTGCTGCCCCCCCCATGCTCACACTGCAGCCCAGACAATTAAAGACTGGTTCATCCCCCACTCCCAGGCCCACAGGCTTCCGGCCTCCCCCTCCTCTCTTCCTTCTCTCCCTCTTGGCCAGTGGGGTCAGGCAAGGGCAGGCTGAATCTCCTCTCTTTCACCAGGTTCCCCAGGGTGTGACTCTAAACCTCACCTATAAAACAGCTGGCTACAGACTAGGCCGTCGGAAAATGTCAATTGCCCCGTTCCTGCCTCTCTCCCCATATAGGTTGTTTCCCCTCCAAAGCCTGGAGCTAATCTCCCTTACCCACGAAGACTTCCCTGACGTGGCCCCCGCCCTGTCTTTGCTGAGCCTGAAATCTAGGTGGCCTCCGACTCGCTCATGCGCCCTGGAATGCTGCAGGGCAGGATGGAGCCACCGCTAAGCCTGGATAAAGGTGAAATCCAACAGTTGGGAGAGGTTATTTTTGGACCTGACACAAATGCTAAATGAAGAGCCCTCGGCCTTCCAAGCAATCTTTGCTTTGTGCTCCAAGGCCCAAAACTAACATTTTCATAATAATTTTCCAGTATCAAAGTGATAGTTTTGATTCAAGACAGCTGAAGCCTGCAAAACTGTGTGGTGGACTCTCCCGCCCTCGAGCCAAACATGTGCCTCTGTCTCTATTTTAACACCTTTGATAATCATCGAAAAATGCGCGGCCCAAGCAGTTTTCTCAGCTTTCTGACCGTAGCAGCCGCCTCTGGAAGGAGTCGCTGGGAGTCTGTTTTCCTTCTGCGTTACTCTGAGCCCTGGGCTTTAGTGCTCCCAGCTCGCCTGGCTTTTCAACCTCGCTCTCTACATTCCACTAGTGATGTCTGATGCAGGAGTTGGCCTTTCCAATGCTATTAAAAAGGGGGGAGCCCAAGAAATACAGTAACACAATCTCATGGAAAACTGATATAATCTTTTCAAAACTATAAAGATCGCTCACCCGGAGGAACATCTGCACGGAAAAAGAAAAAGGTTTTAAACAAACTGGAAAGGGGTCGGGTAACTGTAAAGGCCCACGTGTTAGGAGACTGCTGGCTCGTCCAGGGCTGCTATCACTCGGCAGGGGGAAGGCCATCCTCGGAGGAGCCAGTTCCCTCACCGAGAGCTCCCACCATCTGGAACTCATTGCAGGAGGGAACACTGGCCTTCATAAAAAGAAACCCGGCCTTATAATAATTGTTCCTTAAATCATTACTATGGCCCGAGCCCCAGAGATGGAGAGTCAAAGGACAGTAAGGACAGACCAGGGGCCCCAGGCCGGAGTCCTGACCGGCCCTTCTGCCCTCTTCCTTGGAAGCCCCGGCCACCTCCTCCCAGGAAACAGGCTCAGGTCAAATTCTAGGCTCTTCTGCTAGCCAGCCTCTTGCTGCCCTGGCGAAGAAGCTGCTGCAAAACAATCATTTGCGAAGATCATTTTGGTCCTCGGTGCTGTCTGGGTTCAGGGGCTCAGGAAAGGCTGAAGCCAGTGCCGCAGAGTCGCTGCTGCAGGCCTGACTCTCCAAGTCCCCATATTCTCTAGGGGGCTCATGCGTCTTCGGTGGTGACAGTCGGCAAAGGCAGCACCCCCGGGAAACCTGACGAGAGATAAGCTCGTGCACGTGGGCCACATGAAGTCAAGACACAGCCGGCCCAAACCCGGTGACTCCGTCTGTTCTACCAGCTGAGCTCTGAGATGGAAGAGGTTAGGCATGGGCTCTGGTCCCGGGGTCTTAGAATAACAGGATCTGAAGACCTGAGCATCTGACTTGTGGAGAGGGCTGGAGTCTTAGCTCCTAAGCAGCAGAGAGCTCTGGAGACTTTAGACTTGCCCCGCCTCCCCCCTCCATGCGGAGGGTATGAATGCTGAACTTGACACGGCCTTGGATGGACTGATTTGCTGAAGAGATGATGGTGGGGCCGCAGGCCTGGTGAGACTCGGGGGAACTGACACCCACACAGGGTCCTGAGCCTGAGGGGGCTGTGAGAACCCTGGGACAGCAGAGAGGCCCTCCACCCAGGACAAGGGTGCCTCTGGGCAAGAGTCCCTGCCCCAGCGTGCTGGGCCCGACCACAGAGGGCTGGTGCTTCCCTCTGGGTCCTCAGTGCCTCTCCACGTCCTTTATTCTCTGCCCCAGCAGCTGTCCTAAGGCCCTGCTCTGCTCACGCTGAGCTCACCCTGGGCCAACAAGCTCCCACGGTAGTGGCTTCAGCTAGCACCCCTGTGCTTCTGACCCGTACATCTCTAGCCCCAGCCTGCTTCTCCCTCTCTCCTGGGTTGAGACCTATATATCCAGCTGTCTGCTAGACACCCCCTCCTTGATGTCTCACAGTCCCTGAGACCCAACCCATTCCAGCCAGAACTCTTCACCCCCCTAAAGTGTTCCCACCTCAGGGGAGGTACTGCCGCCCACTAGGCGGCCCACCCTGAAGCAGGGGAGTCATCCAACATCGCTCCTGCCCTCTCCTCCTCATTCCCAAGACCCGGAGCCCTGTCCATTCTTCCTCCCCCAGGCCCCCCAAAGCATCCATGCCTCTCCACCCCACTGTCTTGCCCCCCTTCTTCACCTCCTATGCCTGGCTCACTGCGGCCTGTTTCAGACCGATGTCCAGACCCCCTACCTAGCAGCCAGGGCCATCATTGTAAAATACAAATCTTACCAGGTTTCTCTCTGCTTAAAATCTTTTATTTAAATATCCTTGGGAAATAGTCCCTATCCTGTCACTGCACTAGTCCAAATGGGTTAGGTTAGGCTGGGTAACTAACATCTCAGAAATCTCAGCAGCTTAAAATATCACTATTTCTCACTCATAGTAAACGGCCACTGAGGGCTGGCGAAGGGCTCTACCCATCAGAGCCCCTCAGGGCCCCGGGCTGCTAGAGCAACCGCCATCCTAAACATCGTCCATCACTGTGTAGGTAAAACACTGCCGTGGAAGGTCTCACACTGGCAATTCAATGTGCGAGACTGGAGGTGGCACAGGTCACTTCCTTTCACAGCCCACTGGCCATAACTAGTCATATGCAGCCACCCAACCACAAGCGGCCCAGGAAGGGCAACCCTCCCACGTGCTCAGAAGGGGAGAACAGAGATAGCTGATAATACCACAGTCACGAACGTCCTTCAGTGTTTGAATACCCGCGCTCTCTCTTACGTCTTTGCCTTTTCAAAGGCTGTTTGCTCTGCCTGGAACCCTCATCCTCACACTTCATGTAAAGAACCCATCCTAGGGTCTCAGCTTAGACATCACTGGCCTGAGAGGCTGACTCTGACCTCCCCACTCAGGTACAAATCCCTCCTCGGGGCTCTCAACTCTTTGTTCATACTCCATTTTATTATCTACTGTCTGCTTGTTCTTGGACTGAGTTCTATGAAAACAGGGGCTTGAATGCTCTGTTTATTACTGTATCCTCAGTGCCTGCTCAACTGCCCATATGGAAAGATAATCAGAATTGTTGAATGAATGAATGAAAGACTATATGAATGAGAGAAAGTGATCAAGGTCCTAGGGGCAGAGCCATCAGGAGTGGCAGGGAGACTGAAGGCTTCGAGAACAAAACCAACAGTCATGCTGAGTGAGTTCCAGAAGGTAGGCATCCACGGGCTGGTGGGGTGGAGGGGAAGAAGGTCCCCAAATAGTGCCGTGTGAGGAGAGATGTGCCCCATATAGACAATGACAACGTGCAGCTAACCCTCCAGCAGTCAGAAGTCAGTCCCAGAGTCCATGGGAATCAAGGGTGAGGAGGAGGTGGGGCACAGGCCAGGACTCAGCTGTAGAAGCACAGTGACTGCAAAGCCAGAGTGAGGGCTGCCCCCCGACTTTCCTGAGCCATCTCTCCCCTGCTCCGGCCTCCTTCACCTGCTCCAGGGCTGCTAAAAGGCAGAAACCCTTCAGTGCATTTTATTTCTTGACTCTGAGTGCTCTCCAAGGGCAGAGATGTGCATCTGTCTGACTCCCCAGAAATTAGCACAGCACTTGGCACATAGTAATAGCTCAATTAATGCTTGTCAATCTGACCCTGATATATGCCTTATTCTCCAAGCCCTCAGGACAGGTCAGCCTGCCTAGTATCTGCTATCTCTCTGGTTAACAAGACATTGACCTCTGTCGCCTCCCCCATTCCATCCCACCCACCTGACGTCCCTAGGAGCAGATAGGGATGTGTACACGGTGTGCCCAGATGTCACCCCTCAAGGTCCATGAATCTCAGCCAAGACAGTCCAGCATATGAAGCCCTTGGGCTGGCCTCCAGGGCCAGACAAGACACAGCGTTCTGTTCAGTGTAAATGACCTCAGGAGCTCCAAGCTGAGAGCCTCGGGGACAGTGTCCAGGCACTTGATAGGACCCACTTCAGTCTGTGGTCAGAGCCCAAGGGCCTGGGATTTCCACAGTGATGATGTTCACTCACCCTCCTCCTTCACACCCTCCCCCATCTGATCAGTCACCAAGACATGCCTAGTCTACCTCCTAAAGGTCTCTGGAACCTGTCCACTCACCTGAATTATCACAGCAGCCCCTTGCCCATATCCCTGCCCCAACCTTCTCTCCACACTACAGCTGGAGTCATCTTTCCAAAGCCCAGAAAAGCTTAGGTCACGCCCCTCCTTAAAACCTTCCCCTCTGGAGTCAAGATTAAGGCCTACGAGATTCTCCATGTTCTAGCCTTGGCTTAACTGCCCCCTGGCTCCCCAGTCTCATCTCTTGCTACCTCTGCCCTCACACCCTGCAATCCAGCCATATGCACTTACCAGTGTGCAGTATTTACTGCACCTCCCAACTTTGCACATGCTGTTCCTTCTACCTGGAACTCTTCCCTCCTAGAAAACATCTATCCCTCTTTAAGACTTGGTCCAATCTTCACCTCCTCTGGGAAGGTTTGCCTAAACCCCTGCCTGATAAGAGTCAGATGCATCCTCCTTTCTGTTCCTACATCCTCCCAGCTTCCTTCTATTATAACACTTCTTATCATACTATATATTCCTTTATTCATTCACCAGCATCTAGTATCTAACTGGCCGAATATATCTGTTTAAGACAGATGAAAGGGAGGAAGGGGTAAAGCTATCTGGGACAGAGCTGAGTGGGACAGGCGTGAAGGCTGGCAGAGGTGGGAGAAGTCTCTGAGACCTGGGTGATCTGAGAAGGCTTCTTGGAAGAGGAGTGGCTGGAGTAGAGCCCAGAATGATAAGAATGGCTGAGTTAAGTGAAGAATATGTGCCGGGCCAATTCCACATAGGAGAAAGGGGCAGTCTGGGCATTGATACAAGGTTTCAAATACCAATCTAATGAGTTTCGACTTTATCCTGAGGTCAACAGGGAGCTATTAAAGGATTTCAAGCAGATTATAAGGGGATACTTATCATTAAACCATGATTAAATCTCCGCATTTGAAGCGTCTGCCTGGCTGTGATGTGGTGTGCAGAAACCAGTTAGGAGGGTAACCCAGACTCTGTAGAAGAATGATGACGGCCTGCACTCAGGTAGAGCTGATGGAATGAGATAAAGGAATGGATTGGAGACCTGCTTAGGAGGGAGAATTGACAGGACTTAGTAACTGACTGGATGCAGGAAGGAAGAATGGAGTTAAGAATTGCTCTGAGGGCTTCCCTGGTGGCGCAGTGGTTGAGAGTCCGCCTGCCAATGCAGGGGACACGGGTTCGTGCCCCAGTCCGGGAAGATCCCACATGCTGCGGAGCGGCTGGGCCTGTGACCCGTGGCCACTGAGCCTGTGCTCCACAACAGGAGAGGCCACAGCAGTGAGAGGCCCGCGTACGGAAAAAAAAAAAATAAAAAGAATGCATCTGAATTTTCCCACCTGGTGACCAGTACACACTAAAGAGGTTTCGTTTTTCTCTGGACACGTTACGTGTTGAAGCTTCAGGTGGGACAGAGAGGTGAACGGCCATTAAGCAATTATTTCTCCTGAGTGCTTAGCAAGGGCCACAGCACATGGTAGGTGTGCAGTTAACTTAAATGGAAGTGATGTGTCTCCTATCCCAATGGAGCAGATGTATCCCCTGACTCCTAAAGGTCCAGTCAGTCCCAGGTCCCCTGAGGACTGGGATGGGCCTGCAGGCTATGCTGGGAGGAGGAGCCGCCTAATCAAAGGCCTGCATGTGGGCTGCCCAGAGTATGTAGGGTCAGGGAGCCCATCCAGAGATACACGGTGGACCACCTGCCCTCCCCAGAGCCCAGGCTTCATTCTCTGATGGAATGTTGGGTGTGTTCCGTTTGCCTGCCAAGAAAAAGAGTCTGGTGGCCCTTGCAGACAGAGAACAGGAAGGGCAGAGATGGCATTTCTGGTGCCCTGAAGTCAGATAGTGACACCAGGCATTTCTGGTGCCCTGAAGTCAGATAGTGACACCAGGCTGAGTCCCAGGGCCGCTTGGCAGCTGTCTGCCACGGAGTCAGATAAGAATGGAGCATGCTGGCTGCAAAAGGCAGCCCACTCCAGCTACCCCAAAGGTCAGGGATTCCAGACAGGAGACAAAGCCTGGGAGGGCACCAACTCCAAGGCCGGCACACAGCAGGTTCTCAATCAGTGTCTCAGATCAGACAGTTCTTTCTCTGCCCCATGAGCCCCAAACTCCAGCAACCAGGGTGAAGAGAAGCAGAGACACCCCCTCAGCTATGAGTTTCTTTCTGCTCACCCATGCCTCACCTCCAGGCAGGTGGAGCCCACCACACTTCCCTGGGCCTTCCATGACCCCTCCTCCCTCCTGGCTTTTGTTTATGCTGTTCCTTCTTCCTAGAACATGCTCACCCTTCTCTACTCTTTCATCCAGCTTATACGTCACCTCCTCCAGGAAGCCTTCCCTGATGCCCCCAGGCTGGAACCACCTTTGTTCTCTCACAGCCCCCACCTCCAGCTCCACTAAATCACTGCAATGATCATATGACTACAGGTCCCTCATTCACCATGTCCTGGCATGGCACCTGCTGTGCTTCTGCTTCACAGCTTTTCAATGTGCCATGTTCCCTCCCTCCCTCCACCATCATGGGTGCTCTTCCCTCAGCCCAGGAGGCCCACTCTTCTCACCTCACCCAGGCTGCACAAGCTCATTCCTCCTGGCTCAGGACAAAGGTCACTTTCTCAGAGGCCATCCTTGACTGCCACCCCTTTTCTGGACTGAGGTCCCCTAAGCCTGACCTTCCCCTGGGCCATTGCAGTTATGTTTCCCTATCATTCCTGTTTCAGTGTGTGGTAGTGAGGCACGGCGGTTAAGACCATGGACCCGGGAGCCAGATTGCCCAGTTCACATCCCAGCTCTGCCACTTATTGGCTCTCTGTGCTTGGGACAGTCCCTCGATCTCTCTGCATCTCAGTTTCCTCATCAGTAAAGTGGGTACAGTAAAGTTACCTCCTCCCTACGGCAGAGGTGAAGTTTAAATTTGTAGTGGACAGGGGCTTCCCTGGTGGCGCAGTGGTTGAGAGTCCGCCTGCCGATGCAGGGGACACGGGTTCGTGCCCCGGTCCAGGAAGATCTCACATGCCACGGAGCGGCTGGACCCGTGAGCCATGGCCGCTGAGCCTGCGCGTCTGGAGCCTGTGCTCCGCAACGGGAGAGGCCACAACAGTGAGAGGCCCGTGTACCGCAAAAAAAAAAAAAAATTTGTAGGGGACATATGGCCCTGTGGAAGCCCCTGGGGCTGTTCTCCCCTCCTCGGGGCATATAGCAGGACAGAACTTCCCTGTCACCTCTGAAGTCCAGCGTGGCTGTGCAATTTGCTTTGGCCAATGAAATGTGAGCCGAGTTATGTGTGCCACTTCCCGGAGGAAGTCTTAAGAGACACTGCGCAATATGTCATGTCCCCTTGTCCCGTCTCTCCCTCAGCCTGGGACACTGAGTGAGGGGGATGTGCTGTGTACCTCCTGCTGACCCATAATGAACATGTGATATGAACAAGAAATAAACCTTTGTCATTTCAAGCCACTAGGATTTGGGGGCTATTTGTTCCTGCAGCATATGCCTATCCAATCCTGACTGATAGAAGCATTTGGAACAGGGCCTGGAAGAGAGTAAGTACTCTATAAGGTCACCTATTATTATTATGCTTACGTGTCTGCCTGCTAGACTCTGAGAGCAAGGCTCAGCTTTCTCTTGTGCACTGTGGTAGCCCCCAGCTCCTGGCACAGTGCCCAGCACATAACAGTTGTTCGATAAAATATTTATTGACTTACCAGTTGATGGTGAGGCTGGGACCCTGCTAAGTACACACACCCACCTCACCCACTTGGCCAGGTCACCACCTGTGGGTGACAGGGATCCAGCCATGCCCAGAACCATCCCTCTGCCCGGCCATAAACCCCAATGACCCAGTTTCTTTTGAACAGCCCCCAGAGTTCTTCCATCCTACCAACGCCTGTGAGTTGTGATGGAATAATCTGGTCTCACCAAGGCTGCTGTCTGGCCCATCCCGTGTGGCTCCCCTGCGGACGTTCCTCCTGGCCTGGCACAGTGGGCAACCTTTCCCCTGGCGGTTATTTGCCAAGCTATTCCAGGTGGTTTTATTTCACTCAGCAAACACAAACCACTCTCAGTGTCTGAGAAAATTCTAGATTCTGACAAAAGGAATATGGAGGCATCTAGTCCAACCTCCATCCAGTAAACATAACCCCAAGAGGCACCAGTCCCTGCTTGCCCACCTCCGTCGATGGGGACCTCACTACCTGAAGAGTTTTAGCTCCACGGTGTGGTAGTTCTGACTGCTGAGCTCTCCCTAATGTATGGCTGGCACCTGTGTGTCTATCACCTCATCCTAGCCCCCAGGGGTCAGGCACCACACAGATCGCAGCCACTTTCTACCGTGACAACTCTCTGCTCTTCGATCCCCCTCACCCCCTCACCTTCCTCTCTAAAACATCCTTAACTTCCTCCTTTCTCTGGATTTTTTTTCTTTATCTCTGAGATTTTATGAGGAAACTCCCTGAATTTCCCATTTGTGGGATTTTTGTCAAAATTGACCATTGATCCAGTCCAAATTTGGTCTCAGTATAATGGGCTGGCCCTCCATGTGGCCATGGCCCAGGAGGCAGGGGGACTACAAGACAGAGCCCGATACAAATGTGCCCCCATGATCTATTCCTACACCGAAAATATCCACCGCCCACTCAAATCCACCCACGGAGGACTCTTGGTGCAAGATGGTAATCATTGTTCCTTTAGGAAAGGTGTAGAAGGCCTCAAAATATGTCTCCAGAAGGATTACCATTCATGAAAACCTTGGATGGCATTCAAGCTACAGCCCTTATATTAATTTTGTGTGATCCTAGGTTCATCCCTTCACTTCTTAGGACTTTAGCATCCCTAACTCCTCACAAAAAGAAAGCTGTACTTAGTCATCTCTAAAGGCCCTCCTAGCTCTATCAACCACCCACTTCTTAGTATGAATTAGTACCTCAGTGTAGCTCTAGCAGTAAGTCTCCAAATGGACCAGTCATGGGTCTTGGTTGCAAGTAACAGAAACAACTTCTCACTAACCTAAAGAAAGAAGGAGAAGAAGAAGAAGGGGGTGGGGGGGGGGGGAGGATCTCCCTCCACTTTTTTTGGAGTGATCCACAGAATTAAGGAGAAGACTGAAGAACCAAGTTCATAAAATGAGCCGCAGCCAGGGGAAAATAAAAAGGCAGAACCACAGCCAAGGTTGCTCCCCAGAAACAGCCTGATGAGCATGGCCTGTCTGCTCCTGTGGGGATAAATTTGATGCTGTTGGCCATTCCCTGTTTCTTGCTATTTTCTTTCCTCTTGGTCTCTGGGACACTATTCACTCCAGTCTTTTTCATAGGCCACTTCCTTTTCTGATTTCTAAGCTTATTCAGTTCCCCAGGGTTCTGTCCTGGGCTCTGACCACCCACCTGGCGGCTGAGCAGGGCTTTACAGCCAACACCTCCAAAGCCGCGGTCCCCTCTACGGGGCTCTGCTGTCTTTCCGTGCTTGCTCTTGGGTGATCTCAGTATAATCATCACTAAGCGGGGTGGGGAGGCGGGGGAGGGCCGACCCATCTCCTGTGGGCTGGTGGGATGTGGGGGGTGCTGGGACAGAAGTACTCAGGACGTCAGCTTTGCCGCCAGCTTTGCGCTCCCTGATGTGGGGCGGGGGTGGAATGAGAGTAAGACATCCCCCTCTTTCCTGCCCTCTCCTCCCGTCCAGTGACACTTGCTTTACGTCTAGAACACAGAGCTGACTTTCATGGCCCGCCAAAGCCTTTAGCCCCCTTGTTTGAAGGTGGCCACCACTGAAGGGGGGTGGGTGTCACCCAAAGAGGAAGGAGAGGTTCTCTTCCTCTTTGCATTTTAGCTGAAAGCCCCTCCATGATGAGAGCTGGGGGTGGGGTGAGACACCCCAAGTCTTGACTGCACTCTCCCTCTCCTCTGTGGTCCCCGAGGCTCTCCTGCCCTTCATGAAGGCCACTTGCGTCAACTTCAGACTAAATGGAGGTCTTCCTGGCAGGGGGAGGGGGCAGAGGAGCAGGGCCTTTGGGGTGGGTTTCAAAGTGCCTCTGGCTTTATTACCGCCTGTGCTCTCCCCTGCCCCTTCTCATCCTGGAGAGCCCACCCTCCCCCTGCCGGGGGGAAATTATACCAGGTTCTAATGGGAGGTTGAAGGAAAGCGTCCCCTCTATTCATCCCAGCAGCTGAACGGGCCTCTTGAACATCCATTGTGCCCCTTCTGCCGCCCCAGCCTCAATGGCGATCAGGTGGTCTCGTGTGACAACCTCCCCCGGCCCAGGACAGGAATGGGCTCAGGCAATGGGCTGGCCCACAGAGTTCTCCGTCCATCCTCTCAAGGGGCTTTTGTTGAATAAAATAGCACCCGCCACTCGGCCACTTTAAACCAAGGCCAGGCACTTGAATGTGCAAACGGGGCCCAGGCGCCGGGAGTGCAGGGACAATGGCCACCCTCAATTAGCTCACTGAGGTGCCCCAAATGGACTTGAGGAGGGGCAAGACCGCAGCCCATTCATGCATATTTATCACAAGCTGCGGCACTTCGGCCTGCATGGTTCCCATGGCAGCGCTGGGGAAGGAAGCAGGGGCGAGGCGAGAGGGGCTCCCAGGGCCCAGAAGGGGTTATGGTTCAGGGCAGCACTGGCCCTCACCCCAGCTGACTGGAAACTGTCCCCAACTCCATGTCCTCTGCCTTTACCTGACCCTGAGACGCATGAGTCACCATAACCTGCAACTTAGAATATCAGAGGAAAGGGAACTTGGCACACGCACCTGACAGGTGGAGAAGCAGGGGCTCAGAACACAGGAAAATGAGCTTTTTCCTCTTCACAACTTATATCTAGGATAAGAGGAGGCTAGTAATAGTAAAAGCATTTACTGAATGCTCAGTAAGTGCCAGGGTCTGTGCTAAGTGCACTCAACTGCCCCCTCGATGCTGAGATAAATGCTGTACTGTCTTCACTTGAGAAGACTGAAGCTCAGGAGAGGGTGTGTAATTTTTCCAAGATCACGCAGTTGGTATAAGTAGCAGAGCTGGGATACTCAGCAGGGTAGTCACTCTCCACAGCCAAGTGGCTGGCTACTGGTTAGGAAGTTATGTAGGGGCTCTGTTATTTGGTCATTGGCTACCGGGAGCCAGGCACTGTGCTTGATGCCAAGTTCAAGCCAGCTCTTTGGAAATAAACAATACCATGAGAAAGCTCCATTTGACAGATGTGGAGACTGAGGTCCAGGGAAAGAGCATGCCCTGCCCCGAGCCACTCACAGCGCTAACAGGTAGCAGGGCCAGGATGGATTCCATGTGTGGTGGGGTGCTAGGCTCCAGCCTGATCCAGAGCACTTCCTTCTTTTCTGGAGCTCCTGGAAAAGGAAGTCGACCTCATCTTCCAGATTCTGCCGAGCTGTAGTTTCCCCAGAAGAGCCTTGGGGGGGTGTGGGGTGCTGGGCTGTGTCTGGACCTTCCTTCACAATGTCCTCCTCAGGGGCCCATCTGAGGTTCCAGCAGGAAGTGGTTGCTTCTCAGGATTCCCAGGCAGAACTCCAAGGATCTCCTCTCTCTGGAGAGCCGAGTTCTTCCAAGGAGCTCCTAGCATCACCCAGAGAAGATGGGCAAAGCTGCTCCTCAGCCTGGCTGTGGCAGTGAGGGCCCCAGGTCCCTCTCAATCTGTGCCATTTTAGTACTTTTTGTTCCCTTGCACTGAGCTTACTGTGCTCCCATCCCCACTGTCCCCCATGCAAGCACTCTGGCCTCTTTATCTTTGCTTATGCTCTTTCTCTTGCTTTGATTGCAAGTTGAGTTGCAACAGAGTCGAGCTGAGTTGACTGGAGCCATTCGTTGGTCTGAGTCGAGTTCTGTTCACTCGTTTGGTTTGGATGGGGCTGTGCTGGTTGAGTTGGATTTGTGGCATGTTGAGATGAGATGAGTTGAGCTTCATGACATCAAGTTAAGCTGAGTAGAGCAAAAGTAAATTGGGCTGAGTGGAGTAAAAAGGAAGTACAGAAGCCATGTGGGCAAGCCTCAAGCTACTGACTGCCAAGGAACCCTCCAACTCTGAAAAACTAGAACTACAAGAGTCAAGAGTTCCCGAAAGCAGAGACCATGCCCTTTCCATTCTGTCCCTTACTTGCTGTTGAACATGACTCCTCCTTGGGCTGGAAAGTGGACATGGGCCTCTGAGACAGCTTCCTTATTTTTATCAGCAGCTCCCTTCAAGGTTGGAGGAGCAAACGATTGACCACGATGTCTGGTAGAAGTCGACGTAAATCCTTAAACTCCTTGAGTCTCAGGAGTAGAGATTCACAGGAGTCCCAGACCCTTTCAACAATAGAGCAATAGAGTCACAAGTCATCAGGTCTGATCTTCTCCCCCATCCCCTACTGTCCCCAAAGCCAGGACATCTCCACAGCTCTCCTGAAGGGACCACCAGCCTCTGCTCGGGTGCCAGAGGCAGGACACCCACCCCCTCAAGTGGTCACAGTGTCATCTCGTGGGAAAGAAGTTGGAGTCCGGTTTGCACACTGGCTCCTTGGCTCACCAGCACTGACACCTGAGGTAAATAACTTTCCCTTTCTGAGATTTTTGTGAGGAGAGGGTTTTATGGGGCTGAATAAGACAAAATGTGTAGAGCACTTAACACAACCCCTGGCACTCAGTGAGACCTTCATCAAGGATGGTTTCCATTGCCATCGTTAATCCTATTGCCCTTGACTATTCCTATTATTACTGACAATACTGGCCATTGTTTAGCGGCCTAACTGTCAGAAAATGCTTCTTCACTCCTGAGCCCGGGGCAGGCCCTGGGTAAATGGATGAAAAGGTAAAGTTTGCCCCCTAGGACACCTCTCCCCTTCCTTCCACCCAGATGCCAGCACTCAGATGGCCGATTCCTTCTGCCCAGGGACTGGTCCTAGTCCTGGCTTGGACACTGCTTTGCTGGGGGGACTTGCATACATCCTTTCTCTGCTCCGGGCCTCGGTTTGCAAAGTGGAGGATCAGGCTAAATTGTCTTGGCGATGAACCCAGCTCAGACACCTCTAACTACGTGTCTGAGCCCCGTGTTCCTCCCTCCTCGCTCTGGTCAGCTGGGTAGCACTCCTTGCTTTGACCCCTGCCTTTTCTGGGCAGTCCTGGGGACCTCCTCTGGAGAGGATTGGCATCGCTATTCTGAACCCTTCGCACGTTTGGCTCCCGGGGAGAAGGCATCAGACGCAGCCACCACCCACATACCCACGGAGGCCAGCGCTAAAGGCTGGACTCAGCGTCACTGTTTACTTTATGGTAACCAGCTGTCCCCAAGCAGATCAAAGGCAAGAATCAGGCCTCAGACCCCAGTCTCCTGACTTGCAGCCCAGGCCTTCTCTCTCTGCCAGCAGTCCATCTACCCAATACCCAATCATAGGGCACCAACTGTACCCCAAGCACTGCCGGGCACCGGGAAGATCGAGGTGAGAGGAGCTCGGCCCGCGCTACTGAGGAATTTCAAAAACTTCCTGGAAAGATTCATTCATTCGTTCAGCAAACACACAAGCGCCTACTTTGTCAGGTCAAAAGACAAGCTCGGACCCAAAGGCCGGCTGCCACTCCTCCCATGGCCTGGCCCCTGCGCGGGGCCGAGGCCTGGTGGCTCAGCCAGCCACCCACCGCCTCCGGAGGGACCGGCAGGCATGAGCTCATGTCTGCGGAGCCCCGAGGCTCCCATGAGCACAAGGCCTCCTTGTGACTCTGAGAGGGATGCGGCGGGGCTGCCGAGCTCTCGAAGCCCTGAGCACCGTGGGGCTGTCAGCAGACACTCCCACGGCCCAGGGTGCCGCGCTTTGATACGGCATTAATGTGCTAATATCTTAATCCAGACACCACCCGCCGGCTGCCCGGCCACACAGCGGGGCCCTGGGGATGGGTTTCCAAATTACATTAGTGAACGTTTACCTAGTGAGCTGTCCAAAGAGTGTTTAACACCAGCTGAGGCGAACTCGTGTGCACAGGACAGTCCCACACCCACAGCCCGCACGCATGCCACATACACTCAGCCCAGCGGCCAGACTCACAGACACAGGCGTCCACAAGGGCGGACAGACTGCACGTCCCTAGCAACACACGTGTACACACGCACACACACACGCATCCGCACACAGACCCATACCAGGTACACACGCAGGCACCTTCCACCTGCCCTCACATACCCTCACGGCTGCCACACCAGGAGGCCTGCTTGTCTTCCTCTCACACTCACTCCTGAGGAGACCCCTGTAGGTTGATCCCAGGAAGCTGGAGAGGCCGGATGTTGTCCCCGAGCGTCCCCTGGAAAGTCACTGCTGCCAGGCCTCCCAGGCACCCCAGCCCCGACTTCCAAATTCAGACACAGCTCTGCCCCTGCTGTGGGTGCTATTAACATGTCCACATCCATGACACTGGCCACGGGTCCTGCCCTCAGGAAAAGCAGGGTGAACTTCACACCTGGCCCTGCCCTCCTGCTGGGATCCGCCTCCACGCACGCCTTCCCACGCCCTTCACTTCTTGTCCCTGCCAAACCGATCCCTCCCTTCCAAGCCTTTCTCAGTGCTGTTCTCTCTACCTGGAACGTCCTCCCCGTCTTACAGCCTCCAGGCCAAGCTACTTGCTTCAAGGTGAGCTCGCTGCCCCTCTTCCAGAAGCTCTCCTCACTCCAGCCAGCGGAGGGGAGGCCACGCCCCCTCCCTTCCTCTTCCTCCTCCTCCTCCTCCTCCTCCTCCTCCTCGCTTCCCCACACGGGGCCCTGACTCAATGCTCAGAGCAGGCACTGCCTTGACATGGGGATGGTAACAGGGTCCACCTCACGGGACTGTGGTGAGGGGCAAACATTAATTCAAAAGCTGTCATACGGCTTCCCTGGTGGCGCAGTGGTTGAGAGTCCGCTTGCCGATGCAGGGGACACGGATTCGTGCCCCGGTCCGGGAGGATCCCACGTGCCACAGAGCGGCTGGGCCCGTGAGCCATGGCCGCTGAGCCTGCGTGTCCGGAGCCTGTGCTCCGCAACAGGAGGGGCCACAACAGTGAGAGGCCAGCGTAACGCAAAAAAAAAAAAAAAGCTGGCATATAGTAGTCACTCAATAAAAGCTATCATGCATACTATTACTAGGTGATGATGATAATGGTGGCAAAGGCGACTGTGCTTCCTGACACCTGTGTCCCATCTCTGCCCTGGTCTGTGAGCTCCCAGAGGCAGACCCTCTGGCCCTTAGCGGGACCTCAGTGTTGATCGCATGAGTGACTAAGAAGCCTGCTGTCTGCCCTGCATTTTCATGACCAGAGGGTGGATTTTTCTAGAAACACCCAATCGAGAGGCAAGTCTGAAAAATTCACTGAACTCAGTGGGAGTCCCCAGATCCACCCATCCTGCTTCTGCTATGAGACTCTGCGGCCTCAGGTAGGTCTGTTCCTCTTTCTGGAACTCAGTTTCCTCATCTGTCAAACAAAGAGGTTAGATGGTGAGGTTTCCAAGTTCTTTCCAGCTCTGAGGTTCTAGAATTCTAAGCTCCAGGCATGACTTGCCACTAGGGCTACAATCTAGTTGGGAAACAGGACATATCAACCGAAGTGGTCAGCATTGGTCAGGACCATCAGGGAAGGAGGAGGAGACCGTAGCAGGAAGATGGGAAGACACCACAGCGGCAAAGGCACAGAGGCTGGAGCCCAGATGGATTCTTCAGACAACAGTGAGGAGACTGGTTTAGATGGAATGGAGGGTTGGCCCGGGGGGGTGGATAAGGCCAGAGAGGGGGACAGAGGCTGCTTCATCAAAGGCTTTGCAGTTTAGACTGAGTAGCTGTGGCTTTATATTGTAAGCCAGTGTATTTCAAACTTGCCTGTTCTTCAGAATCATCTGTGGCAACTGTTAAAAATACAGATTCCCTCTAAAAAAAAAAAGATACAAACAAACTTAGTTACAAAACAGAAACAGACTCACAGACATAGAAAACAAATTTATGGTCACCAAAGGGGAAAGAGGGGAAGGGATGAATTAGGAGTTTGGGATTAGTAGATACAAACCACTATACATAAAACATTTAAACAACAAAACCCTATTGTATAGCACAGGGAACTATATTCAATATCTTGTAATAGAAAAGAATTTGGAAAAGAATATATATATTCTTTTCAGATATATAAAGATAGATAGATAGATATATATCTGAATCACTTTACTGTACACCAGAAACTAACATGACATGGTTAATCAACTCCACTTCAATTTTTTTTAAGTTGCATATATGAACAACAACAAAAAAATACAGTTTCCCAGTTCTCCCCCTCAGCCCTATTAAGTTCAAGCCTCTAGGCAAGGAACCTGGGAATCTGTATTTATATTAAGTGCCCTGGGTAATTCTTACGAATCAGGCAAATTTGGGAAACACGACTGGATGAGATGCTGAGTTGCTGAACAGTACTGCACACGGGAGCAACACATCCAAATGCTCTTCACCGGAAGGACATGGGCTCCGCCTCGAGTTGTCTGGGTGTGAGTCTAGGCTCCTCTACTTTCCAGCACTGGCCCTTGACCTTTCTTCATTTCCCACCTGTAAAATGGGAATAATCTCAGCATCTACCTTAAAGGTGGGTCATGTGAGAGCTCATGAGAGCCTGTCCGGGGCAGGAACGATGAGTCTGTGCAGGAAACATAGGCAAATGTGCAGCCCAAAGGATCTGAGAGAGGAAAGGCAGCCACGGCAGAGGGGCTGCCTGTGAGTGGAGGGGTCAGCCCAGGGGGCTGGGAGAGCAGAAGCATCTGTAATCTGTCTTGGGCTTCCATAGACTCCCTTTGTTTATTTGGATTTTATTCATTCATTCATCCAATGATATTTATTGCAGCTCTACCATGTGCCAGTTGATGCTAGTTGCCAGGATACAAAGAGGAACCAGAGAGATATGGTCCTTCTCCCTGCAGAGTTTATATTCTAGAGGGAAAGGTTAAACATGGACAAATAACTGAAATAATTCCACGTCATAGCAAGTGGTATAAAGGAAACCAATAAGAGCGTGACCAGAGAAGACCCTCTGAGGAGGTGACATTTATGAGAAGGAGTTAACCTCGGGAAGAATGAGGGACAACTGTTCTAGGCAGAGGCAACAGCATGTGCAAAGGCCCTCGGGAGGAAAATCACGTGGTGTGCTGCAGGAACTAAACCAATCTGTCTGGAGCTTGGTGGCTGAGGGGTAAAGTGGCACAGATGAAGCTGGAGACATTCACAGGGGCTGGGTCATGCAGGAACCTCTAGGCCATGGCCAGAAATCTGGATTTTATTTAAGTACAACGAAGAGTTTTTAAGCTGTAGAGTGATGTGGTTTGATTTATATTTTAAGGAAATCCCTCCAGCAGCTGTGCAGAGAATGGATGGTAGGGGGGTGAGAGGGAATGCAGGGAGACCTACTGGAAGGCTATTAACCCATGAGGGTGACAGCAGGGGAGGCACAGAGAGGTGGACAAATTCAAAAGGTCTCTAGTACAGCACTGACTGGACCCGTGGAGGGATGGGCAGTGGAGGACGAGAGCAAAGGGCCAAGGGAATCAAGGATTCTGCCCAGGTTTCTGGCTCTCAGGACTGGGTGGATGATGGTGCCACTTACAGAGCTGGGGAGCCTGGGAGGCTGGGGGTGCCCTGCTCTTGTCAACTGCCCATGACACATGAGGTCCCCCAGTACCAAGAGACTCAAACCAGCCTCGTGCCGGAACTCTGCTGCTGCCTTTCCCACCACAGGTCCGTGGCCAAGAGCTGATCTCAGGAAAGAAAAAGGTAGTCATCACATGCCACTTCCTTCCAGGAAACACCCCCAGGACCTTTCCCCCAAGGAATTTGTATATGGCTAGTGTTTAAGAACATGGATTCTGGAGCCAGACTGCCTGGGTTCAAATCCCAGCTCTGCCACTTCTTGGCTGTGTGACCCCAAGCAAGTTATTTACCCTCTCTGTGCTTCCATTTCCCCATAAAACATAGGATAACAGCACCTTCTTCATAGGGTTGATGTGAGAAGTAGACAATGCAATGCTTTGTTCCTAAAGTGCTTGGGAGAGCACCTGGCACAGAGTAGGCATTCAGACATGTTAGCCAGGGCTGGGAATGATGCCAATGCTGTCTGTGGCTGCAGGCCACCTTCATTTGTTAAGGAACCAAGGGACCCACTGGCCAAGAAGGCTGGTCTTTGAAGTCGGGGCTCCAGACCTGCCTCATCCATTTAGCAGTTGCATGGCTTTGGGCAAGTTGCCCTCCAGAGCTATAAATGATCTCTGCCTGCCTGTTCCTAGGCTCAGGGCAAGGACGCAGTGAGATGGCGGATGGGTGGAGACTGGGCATGGAGAAGTGCTGTGCTGTGTGTCAATTCTGCATGTTCCCACGTGGTGAGTCAGTTACTGGCCTGGATGGTGAATCTGTAGGACAGGACCACAGGGCAAAGTGCCCCTCTCAGAGCTTTGTGGTGGCCTCAGGCCCAGCTCTCTCTCTGCAGAGATTTCCCCAGGGCCCAGGACCAAGCTTGATTGTCCTTTGGGAACAGTACCGTGATGCTCAGAATGCTTCCCTTTCTTCCGAAGATGTCAACAGGATGCTATACACCCCATAATCTCCTTGGACTCTCATCACCATCAGAGCAGGTCAGGAAGCAGCCTCCGCTTTGGGGGGATGAGGACCCTGAATGCGGGACATGCTGACAGTCCTGCAGAGCTTGCAGCAGGGGCTGGACCAGTCTTCTGACATGCAGCCCAAAGCGCTTTCCCCTACCACACTGCCTTCACCTCCGCCTGCCCCTGCCCCATGGCGCTCTCTCTTTCCCAAACTCTGGTTTCAGTTGGAATCTCCCCCACTGGCTCTCTCCTTGACTCCTTCCACCTCTTCTCCTCTTTCTTCTTAACTCCTCAGAGATGTTGCTGGAACCGCAGACATGGCATTCCAGGGTCAGGATTCCCAGCCTCCTCCTCTGTGGATACCCATCCTGGCTCAGCTTTTTCCAGAAGTACCTGCCTCGATGATGCCCACTCCCCACAGTTTTCCACAATTGGGCCCTTGCCAGTCTTCATTTCTCAGGAGTTTGCAGGGCTCCAGACTTTTGAGAAAGTCCAAAAAGAAATGGAAAAAGAAAAACAATTTCCCTATACCCCAGCCACACATTTCTATAACGCACTCCAAACTCCTCTGCTATAAATGACTTAATTTTGACCGTTTTACAAGCAACTTGCCCTTAAAATGGTTGGGAGGAGATGGCATGTGAAGGGGTCTCTCCAGAGACTGAGAGAATCCTAAGAAGCAACACAGCCCGCAGAGCCCCCCAGGCACAGCCCCTCCTCCCTCTCCTCCCACCATGCCCAGAATGCTCCAGGCTCTGAGAGCGTGTGGGGTGGGCAGAGTCCCTGCCTGGGTGTCAGAAGACCCAGACCTAGTCCTGAATCGGCCCTTCTCTGGATCTCAGTTTCTCCATCTATAGCATAGGGGTTTGGACTAGATGACCTTGAAGGACTAGTCCTACCCTGGACGACCTGGTGTCTGGGCCTTAGGACCAGGACCTGAAGGGAAATAAACAGAAGTCCATGCTGGGCATTGGATTGGCTGTGAAACACCCAGAGAAAAAGCACATGTGGCCTCAGGTCAGATTGGGGCTTACAGGAGGAGAGGATGGCCGATCAGCTGCCCCTCTCCTACCTGAAAACGTTCCACGGCTCCCCATTGCCCTCAGGCAGAAGTGCAAACTCTTCACTCTGGCCCTAAAGTACCTTTCCAGCACCCTCCCCCCAGGCCTCACCTTGCACTTTATGAGCCTGAAACACCAAAGTGCTTGCTCTGATTTCATCACATGCCCACTCCTCTCTGCACGCTTGCCCTCACTGCCCCCTTGGCCTGGAATACCCGCCCCCCATTGCCCTACCTGTGAGTCCCAGTTCCTTTCTTAGCATCCATTCAGGCAATACCATCTGTGGGAAGCGCTCGGGGTCCCCAGGATGCCCCACAGCCCAGCATTTATCTCCCAGCGCATGGCCTGGGAGAGAGTAAGTGTCCGGTGAATGACTGAAGGAGTGTGGGCACAGGAGGGAACGGGGAAAGCATTCCAGACAAGGTGTCCCACAGAGACAGGATGTTTGGGGAGAGTGACAAGGGGGATGGAAAGGTGGGTTAAGATGAAGCTGGAGAAGGCCCTCTACTCCCAAGAAGGCCCCCTTTTATAGATGCCTGAGGTGAATAACATCACACAGGGAGGAAAATTCCAGAACTGGCATGCCCGCTCCAAAGCCCATATTCTTGCGCCTCCATTACAAGATAAAAAGTGAAGGTGGGAATCAAAATCTCAGAGTTCTAGGATGTTTGAGCAAAAAGTGCTCTCTCTCTAACCCAAATAGACCCATGCTGGGGACAGGACGGGAGAGAGATAACCCCGGGCCCAGGGAAGTTAGGCCACTTGTCCCTGATCGCGCCGCACTCGGAGGTGGGGGGCAAAGGGAGGCGTTTGAAGGAGGAATGCTTTAAAATAATACCGGCAGCTAAAAATAGTGTAGGGCCTGGCCTGGCTGACTTAAAGGAGTCAGGTTTTATGGCTGCCCCCGTCTGCTTTTCTGGGATGGTACGGCTCAGCCTGCTCTGGTTATAGTTTTTCCATGAGCTTGGCTGGGATTTCCCCGTCCCAGCGGTGAGCCCATGGGTCAGTGCCTAATTTTCCACCGTTTATCTTTCCCATTTACAATTTCCCCGCGTAAATGGCCAACCCCTTCAGTCCCCTGTGTTTCAAACTCCAGGCCTAGAATTAGGGGTGACCAGGCATGCAGCCCTCCCACAGTTCTCCGAAAGCCCTAGAGCCATTTGTAAGGGCCATATGGTCAGGACAGGGCCCAAGGGACCTACTTTCTGTGTCCCACTGAGACACCCCCTCCACTGCTCCCGCATCTTCAAGGATGCTGCCGCGTTCCCTCCTTCAGTCCCTCCTCTGCAGGCCAGCTCCACATCAAGTTCTGTACCCCGAGCTAAGGAAACACATATGGCTATGGCACCACCCGCCCGCCCTCACAGCACCCACAGTCCAGGAGGAAGAGGCCGAGGAATGGCGGCCTCTCCACACACAGAAGAGGCAGCAGGTACGTGGGGACCGCAGTGGGCTCCGCTGGGGCCGTGTTAGCCTGGAGGGTCCGGCAGAGGTGTCTGCTCCGAAGCTTGCATGTGAGAGTCTGGGGCCCAGCAGAGAGGGGTGGGTTGGTATACCCTTGTCTCAGTCCACTGTTGACCCAAAGCCTGACCACAGGAGGGGTCCTGGTTGCACATTCCAGGTCTGGGCTCCATCTTCTCTTGGATCTGTTCCCAGTTGCTTCCTGTGTGACTGTCTCATCTCCCCAGAGCACAGAGGGTACAGGTACAGCACATGGCCTTGAGTTGAATAGCAACCCTAGCGACGTCTCTCTAGCCAACTCAGTCATCTTCAGGGAGGAAGGTGAAGGAGTGGAGAGAAAGTAAGGACCCTCAGGGCTGTGGGTTTGGCCCGCCTGTACATAAATGAGGGCAGACTGGGCAGATCAGAGGCTGGGTCACATGGACAGCTGCTCTGCAACCAGGCTGATCCCTGAGAGAGGCAGGAGTTGAGCTGCTCAAGCCCAGTTCCTGCCTCCCAAGTCCACAATCAGATATGTCCCTCCTCCCCCCACCCTACTCCCCAGGAAGCAGCCAGGAGAGGGGGCATCTTTGGGAGCTTAGAGAAAGTCTCAAAAGGAGGCCACTTGAGGATGGATTTGAAATTGGTTAGAATCTACAGTAAACCTGGTTTATCGAAATCTTGAAAGAAACCAGTTTTGAAGATCAAAGTATCTGAACCATCTTGCTTCCTTCCCAGGACATTCTAAAGCAAGAGCAGAGTGCCTCGTGTTCTTATTGTTTTCACAACCATTAACTCATCCCATTCTCTAGTGAACAGTACTGTTCCATTGTACGGATAAATGAACTGAGGCTCAGTGAACAACAGTCACTGTAGTTAGGAAACGATAGAAATAACAGAGCTGAGATCAAAACACTGATCTCCCTGGAAGCCCCTCTGCTTTCCCCACGGCTGCCCTGAAAGATCCACGTGAGGCCAAACTTGGAACTTGTTGGCTTGAAGGAGGACCCTGGCTGACTCATGGATGTGCATCCGGTTTCCCTGGGCTCATTTGAATTTTGCCCTCCGCTCTCCCTCAGGTGATCTCAGCTAGTCTCTTGGCTTTAAATGTTGTCTATATGCTGATGACATCTAAATCCACAGCCATGAACTTGAGGGCCATCGCCTTGGGTATCTAACTGGCATCACCCACCTCCCTATCCCACTCTTGATTGACACCCCCAAATCCTGCTCCTCCCCAGTCTTCTTGCATCTCAGGCAAAGCCTCCACCATTGACCTGGTTGCTCACCTGAAGATGGTCTTTTATTCCTCTGCCCCTCAGACCCCTCATCCGATCCCTCAGAAAGCTTTGCTCCTCAGAAACATATCCCCAATCTATCTATGTCTCTTCTCCTCCACTGTGAACATCTCAGCCGAATCACCACCCTCTCTCTCCTGGACTCTGCAGTCGCCTCCCCATAGGGCTCCCTGCTGCTGTGATGATGCACATCCTCCCCCAACGTGCTCCACTCCGCAGCCGGAGCAGTTCTTACAAACGTAGATGGGCTCAAGCCGCACCCTTGCTAAAAACCCTCCATTGGCTCCCACTGCAATTAAAACATAATCCAACCTCCTTGTGCTGGTCTCCCAGGCCCTATTGAATCCAGGCACCTGCTCCCTGACCTCATTTCCTTGCTTGCTCCCAACTCCCTTCTTTCTGGTCCTCAAACGCACCAAGCCTGTTCCAACCCAGGGGACTTTGCAGTAGCTGCCCCTCTGCTTAGAATGCTCCTCCCCAAGAACATCCCATCGGCTCTATCTTTGTGAATGCCTTGTCATCCCTAAACGGACCTACCAAAATAGCCACTCCCAGCCAGTCAGAACTCTCCTGGTGTCTTGATTCAGGGGCTTGTTGTCTGTCTCTGCCACAGTTCCTGGCCAGAATGCACGTTGCCCATTTTCTTCTCTGCTCCGACTTTCTGCAGGTGTTCCCAGCACCTGCAGCAGGGCCGGGCCGAGGCAGGCATCGAGTGACCAAACGGATGAATGAATGCAGCAGCTCACACCTCACAGTGTGAGAACTCGATGGGCTGTTCTGAAGGAACGATCACAATTCATACCTCCCTGCCACACACACACACGTGCATATAATGTACGTAATATCCACAAAGAAACAAGGGCTTGTGAGTCGGAAACATTTACTAATGAAGTGACTGGCGGATTTTGTTATTCCTTCTGAACCTTAATTTCCTTATCTGAAAATGGGACTAATAATACTTACTGAAGTAGTGTGAGGATTTAATGTCTGTAAATCGCAATGTCAGTGCCCATAGTGGATGGGTTCACCAGATGGCATCTATCGTTATTATTTTTCGTTCTTATCACACGCCTCTCGGATCCCTTGCCTCTTCAAACAAGCCCAGGGACTCTCTTGCCTTCTTGCTCCTCTCATCATCCCTCACTGTGTGTTGCTTTCAAGTTAGAAAGGACCAGGATCAAGCCCTGACTCTACCACTTACAGCTTCACGCTCTTAGGCAAGTGTCTTGACATCTCTGACCTCCAGTCTCTTTTTTTTGAAAATGGTGCTAATGATAGTCCTACCCCTAGTGGTGTGAGGACCAAATGAAATCAAGCAGGGAAGATGCCTAGCACTGGGACAGGTGCATTGCTGGTGTTTGAAGAGTGACCACTGTCGTCATCTGTCCACATGTACCCGCGGTGCACACACTCACACACACACGCACACGACTCTGATCTTGGCTGGGCCAAGAGCTACTGATTTGAACTCTAGGGATGGAATCAATTAGAATTATTTTTAGAACCTCATCTGTTTTGATTTAACAGGAAGCTTCTGTTCAGTGAAATGCAGCATTAGTCAATGAAATATCAAAAGTCCTGGATTTCGGGGTCCGGCTGTCCATGAAGGCTGAGCAGAGGCTCCCAGGTCCAGTTCTCATTTACTCAGTATTTCTCCCTAGAGCCGCTGCATCCTTGGTGAGCTCCAAGAGAAGAGGGGCTTCTCTGGCCCAGACCAGGGACCTCTGTCTGCTGACCCTGTGCCACACCCCTCTGAGCACTGAACATCCCTCCCCAGGGATGCAATTACCACTTAACTATGTTTGTCTCCCCTGATCCCTGCCCATATTGAGGACTAAAGCTATCTGATTTATATCTGTGACTCCAGCGGCCAACCTCATGCCTAACACAGGAAAGGCACTAGATGAAATATTTTATGGAAAACAAATGAGTGATGAGTGAACAAATGAGCAAATAATTTAGTTACACCAATAATAGTTACAACTAATATTTACTATGTCACTTAACCATGTGCCATGCACCATTTTAAGTGCTTTTTATATATTGACTCATCGAGTCTTCACAATAATCCCATGAATTAGGCACTCCTATTTAGCTCCATTTTGTAGATGAGACACTAAAGCACAGGAAGATTAGTAACTTGCCTACGGTCACACACAGGAAGTGCAGTAATTGGGATTCCAACCCAGGCAGTAGGGCCAGCACTCATCACCTTACATTGTGCCACTCATCCATTCATTCATCACTCACTGGAGACCTCCATCCACTATACCTGGCCCTGGGAGGAACTCTAAAAATGCACTGATGGATTAGACCCAGGTCTTCCAATGATGTCACAGCCTAGTGGAAGAATAACAGATGCAGAATGGGTAATTATGGCGGGGCAGGGACAAGGGTGAGTGTGGGAAATTTCCATGGCAGAGAGTCACACAGCCAACCCACCCTGGTCAGGTCAGGGAAGACTTCTTGGAGGAAGTGACCCTTAACTACATTGGTCAGACTTGGGAAGGGGAGAGGTCATTCCAAGCAGAGGGACTGTATATGCAAAAGCGTAGAGGTAAGTAAGCATGGTGCAGTCTCCAGGGCTCTGCTGCAGGATTCTATCATTGTCTCTGTAGCCCAGCCTTCTCCCCCAAATTCTGCAAGTCTCTTTTTCAGACGATAACTCTACCATTCCCTTCCATGTGATTTCAGCATGAGGCATCATGGAATATAAGCAGAAAAAGCTAGTTTTGCAACCAGCTGTCTCTCGGTTCAAATCTTAACTCTGTCACCATCGGCCCCAAACACTCACTACATCTCCTTGCCGAGTTATTGGCAATACTTCACCTCTCAGAGCCTCACTTTCCTCGTCTGTGTAATCTGGAATTAGTAATACCCACCTTGTAGAGTTGGTGTGAAGATTATCCACCACAGAATCCGGAACTCGGAAGGGAAAACAATGCCCTCTCCTACTTTCTGGTTTGTTCCCTGTCTTCCCCAGTGAGAGGCTGTCTGTTCCCCATCTACAATTCTGTTCCCTCAATAGGCGTGTGATATTTTCCATCGAGGAGTCTCCAACCTTATCCCCAGTTGCTGCTTTTCACTCCTGTGAGCACAGATGTGGCTGTGTGTGACACACAGGTGAAATGGGCAGTGGGGTGCCTACAACGGCAGGACAGAGAGCCCTCGCTAGGGCCTTGAGATCCTTGGTGACCATCCCCAAGTTGGGGACCCCCTCCACCCCCACTGATGATCCTGTTCTGTCGGGGCTCAGGTGAGGCCTGGGAAAGGCCCGTGCACTCGCCCCTCATCACACTCCCGGTATTCTCCTGCTGGAAACTCCCAGGGGCAGTTGTACTGGGGACCCCTTAGGACCTTGTGGTGTTCCATGAGAATGCAGAGAAATGTGATCAGAGTTGGAAGTGCTCAGCTGGACAAAAGACACAACTGGGCTGGGAAAATGAAACAGTGTCATGAAGACGAACAAGTCAACTCCCCCAGAAGAGGAGATGGAGGTGTCCCCCACTGAGTGAGGAACAACAGATGCTCTGTACCCATCACGAGAGCTAGGAGACAGACGCAGATGGAGCCTCCCTCCTCATGCCTCACTATGCCTTCCCTTCCTCTCTTCTCTCCCCTCCTCTCTTTCTTCCTCACCAGTTCCTTTCACCACTTCCCTCATTCTCTTTCTCAGCCCATCCCCAGCCGCTGACCTGCTGTGCACCCTGGGTGAGAAGATTCCCCCTCTAGGTCCCATTTTCTCCTTTTGTAACTTGTAAATGAACACACACACACACGCGATAAATCAGTGCTTTATTGTTTATTCCATTAACATTCACGGTATCCTGACCTTTCTCTTTTTTTTTTTGCGGTACGCGTGCCTCTCACTGTTGTGTCCTCTCCCGTTGCGGAGCACAGGCTCCAGATGCGCAGGCCCAGCGGCCATGGCTCACAGGCCCAGCCGCTCCACGGCATGTGGGATCTTCCCGGACCGGGGCACGAACCCGGGCACGAACCCGTGTCCCCTGCATCGGCAGGCGGACTCTCAACCACTGCGCCACCAGGGAAGCCCTCTCTTTTTTTAATATTTATTTATTTATTTATTTGGCTGCATCAGGTCTCCGTTGCCGCATGTGGGCTTCTCTCTAGTTGTGGCCCGTGGGCTTAGTTGCCCCACAGCATGTGGGATCTTAGTTCCCCGACCAGGGATCCAACCAGCGTCCCCTGCATTGCAAGGCAGATTCTTAATTATTGGACCACCAGGGAAGTCCCCGGTATCCTGATCTTTTAGAAGCCCCCAACAAAGTCAATGTTCGAGAGGCCTCATGGTGGGGTGGTGGATTGAACCATCCTAATTTATCCCATTTAACCCACGTTTGTGGGTCTGTGTGGAACACTGTGCCCAGCGCTTCACATGTTAACTCATAAAATTGAGAAAACGTCAATCGTCGTCATCAAAGAATAGGGTGAGGGTGAGGTGAGAAGGAAACTTTATTTGGTGCTACTTTGAGTTTATAGATAAATTTGGAGAGAATTAACAGCTATGTAATCCATCAACATGGTGTTTCTATTCTTTTATTAAGGTCTTCTTGTCTGGTCTTTTAGTAAAATCTAAATTTTTCTTCAAAAAGATCTTATACATTCTTAATAAATTAATTCCCAGGTACATAATAGTTTTGCTGCTATTGTAAAAAAACAAAACTAAAGGTATCGTATATCCTATTATATTTTCCAGTTAATTACTACCGTTGTTAAGGAACAATTTACCTTTTGCAATTATAACATAAAGCTGACATCAGAATGTGTAGAAAATAAGAAAACGAACCTCCACATATTCACCATCCAGACTGGAAATAAAACAATACACATACAGTTGAAGATCTCTGGGGACCTCTCGCAACCCCATTCCTCCCCCTCCCCACAGAGGTCGTCTGATAGGATGAACGCCTACCATGCATTTTGTTATGAATGCGCTTACACATTATGCAAATATCCCCGCATGCATTATATAAAGTTCATATGAGGATAAACATTATATTGTTTCATTTTGCCTGTCTTTAAACTTCATACAAATGTTATCATACTATCTATCCTTCTGCAATTTGCTTTTATGTTTTGCTTTGGTTTTGTTCAATACGGTGCTTGTAAGATTTACCCACATTGATTTATGTAGCTCTGGTTCTTTTCTCTTCACTGATATATAGTGCCTTCCAGTGTAAAGTTATACCACAACTTTCTCATCAGTTCTGCTCTTGATGAACATTCAAGTTAAATCCAAATGTTTCTTACTCTTTCAAACAATGTTGTAAGAAATATTCCTGGGCATGCCTCCTTGTGTGAGAAATACACACACACACACACACACACACACACACACACACACATATATACACGTATATATACACATATATATACACGTATATATATACATATATATACACATATATATATACATATATATATGAAATGTGTGTATGTGTCTTTATCAGCTATTACCAGCTTGCACTCAAAGTAGTTTTACGAATTTACACCCCCATCTGCAGTGTATGAATGCTCCCATTGCTCTGTAATTTCTTCAGCACTTGAAATTATCGAGCTTTCATGTTTTTGCAAATCTAATGTGTACATAATATATTCACAGTATGATTTTATTTTGCTTTTCACTAATTAGGAGTACATATGAGCACCATTTCAAAAATGTATTAGCTATTCAGGTTTTCTTTTCTGTGAACTGACTCTTCCTATATTTTATTTTTCTGTAGGGTCCTTTGCATTATCCGATTGATTTGTAGGTCTTTTTATACATTCAGGATACTTTTTTGGTTATATGTGTTGCAAATATCCTTTACCAGCCTGTGGCTTCTCTTTTTACTTTGTTTATTGTGTCTTTTGAAGCACATAAATGTTTAAATTTTAATGTAGTCAAATCTATCTGTCTTTTTCCATCCTGTTTGTGTTTTTTTGTGAATTGTTTAAGAAATCCTTTTATACCCTGAGGTCATAAAGATATTCTCCTATATTTTCTTCTAAAAGTGTTAAGTTTTTGTTTGCCATATTTTCCCATATTGATTCTAAAATTAGTTTTTGTACAGAGTGAGAGGAGGCAGTCCAATTTTAACTATTCTATGGAGATAACAATTTTCCCAGCACAATTGACAGAACTGTCCATCATTTTTCTACTGGCTTGAAACGCTCCCTCTATCATGTCAGTTTCCATATAATCAGGGGTCTGTTTCTAGTCTCTCTATTCTGACCCATTGTTCTATTATCTAAACCTGTGCCAAGTACTACATTTTTTCACTTATGAAATTTTAAAAATTTCATTATTTAATTATTTGAATAGGTAATACATTGATATAGGACAAAATTAAAAGGTGCAAAATAAAAGTTTCCCTCCCACATCCGTCCCCATCCCACTTCTAAACTTTTTATGTGTATTCAAGCAAATATAAATATGTAATCTTCCCTCCATCTTTTCATACAAGTGGTAATGTGCCAAATACACTAGATCTTTCACATAACACTAGATTCTGGATATCTTACCATGTCAGTACACTGAGAGTTTCCTTATTCTCTTTTACCGTTTTATAGTTTCCTTTGTGTAGAAATAATGTGTGTACCATAGTTTTTAAAAACCATTCACCTAGGGCTTCCCTGGTGGCGCAGTGGTTGGGAGTCTGCCTGCCGATGCAGGGGACACGGGTTCGTGCCCCAGTCCGGGAGGATCCCACATGCCGCAGAGCGGCTGGGCCCGTGAGCCATGGCCGCTGAGCCTACGCGTCCGCCATTCACCTAGTGATGGATATTTGGGTTGCCTCCAATCTTCTATTACAACTAACTCTGCATGTGTCATTTCCTTTATGTACAAATCTGTTTTTAGAGTAGATTCTTAGAAATGGGATTGCTGGATCAGAGAATGTGATGGTTAATTTTCTGTGTCAACTTGACTGGGCTGAGGAATGCCCAGATAACTGGTAAATCATTATTTCTGGACGGTTTGTGAGAGTGTTTCTGGAACCCTGGAGATTAGCATTTGATTCAGTGACTGAGTAAAGAAGATGGCCCTCAGATGATCATGTGCATGTGGGCATCACCCAATCCGTTGAGGACCCAAATAAAATAAAAAGGTGAAGGAAGGGCAAATTCCCTCTCTCTCTTCTTGAGCTGAGATGCCCATCTTTTCCTGCCCCTGGTTCATAGGCCTTCAGCCTCAGTCTGGGAATTATACCATCAACTCCCCTGGTTCTCAGGCCTTTGGACTCACTGATTTCATACCACTGGCTTTCCTGGTTCTCCAGCTTGCAGAGGGCAGACTGTGGGGCTTCTCAGCTTCCATAAGCACGTGAGTCAATTCCTGTACTAAATCTCCTCTTATATATATGTCAATATATAAAAATATAAATATAAATATATATATAGGGGCTTCCCTGGTGGCGCAGTGGTTGAGAGTCCGCCTGCCGATGCAGGGGACACGGGTTCGTGCCCCGGTCCGGGAAGATCCCACATGCCGCGGAGCGGCTGGGCCCGTGAGCCATGGCCGCTGGGCCTGCGCGTCCGGAGCCTGTGCTCCGCAACGGGAGAGGCCACAATGGTGAGAGGCCCACGTACCACAAAAGATAAATAAATTAATTAATATACACATATATATATATATATATAGTATTGGTTCTGTTTCTCTGGAGAACCCTAATACAGAGAATGTGTCCATTTGTAATTTGGATAGGTTCTTGCCAGATTGCCCTCCATGAGGACTGTACCAATTTACACGTATGACTGTAGCTTCCTCTGTCTTGCCAACAGAATATGTTTTCAGATTCCAGTATATTTATCACTCTAACAGGTTAAAAAAACAATAGCTGGTGTAGTGTTAACCTGCATTTCTATTATTATGAGTAAGGTAGAACCTTTTCCTGCGACCCGCTTGTTCAGAGCCTTTGCCTATTTTTCTGTTGAGCATTTAGTTCTTTCTCACTGATTTCTAGGACCACTTTATAAGTTGGGGAAATGAACCTTTGATAAAATATGAATATCAAATGGTATTTCCCATTTAGTTATCTTTCGACTCTGTTTGCATTTTAGCATAAAGATCTCCTTAATGCAGTTTAATTTTTCTATTTTTTTCTCTAATCTCTTCTCTATTTTGAGCCACAATTTGAAAGATCTTCCCTATTTCTAGATTATAAAAGGATTCTCTCATGTTTACTTCTAGAATATTTGTGGCATTATTTTACTCTTAAATCTTTGATCCACTTAGAATTTATCCTGGTATATGGTGCAAGGTATGAACCTAACTTTATGTTTTTTCCACATGGCCAACCGGTGACCCCAACTACATGTATTGAATAGTTAATCATTTCCCCCACTGATTTTGGAGGCCAGTTTTTTCATGTACTAAACTCCCATATGTATATTCACTTCTATTTCTGGACTTTCTACTATGCTTGATTGGCCTGTCTTGCTATTCATCCATCCATTCCTCACTATTTCAGTTACTGAGACTTTTAATATATTTTAATATCTGGTAGAATCAGTCCCTTGATATTACTCTTCTTTTCAGAGTTTTCCTGAATATTTTGTTTCTTTATTTTCTCACATGAACTTTGGAATCAGCTCGTTTGGTTTTTTAAAGAAGACTGTTGGTATTCCATTGGGATGGCATTACATTTAGAAATTAATTTCGAGAGAATGGACATCTTTATGGTGATGAGTCTTCCTAGCTAAACGCATGGTCTTTGCATTTATTCAAAAGTCTTCTTTGTTTCCTTGAAAGTGTTTCAACATTTTCTTTGTATAGGTCTTGCTCCTCCATGTTAACTTCATTACCAAGTAGTTGATTTCCTTGTTGTTGCTGTTGTGATTGTAATGACAATTGTAATCGTATTACAATATAATACAATTGTATTGTAATGTAATCTCCTTGTAAATGAGATCTTTTCATTCAGTGTATCTCCTTAATGGTTATGTTTATACATGAAAGTAAATGATTCTTGCTTACTAACTTTACATATCCATCTTACTAAATCCTCTTACTCTTGGTAACAGTTTTTCAGGAGGTTCTTTAGGTTTTCCAGAACTACAATCACCTGCAAATAGTGATATCTTGACATGTTTTTACACCTCTATTTTTTCCAGCTTTTACACCTCTATATTTTTTCTTTTGTCCCATTGCATCATCTAGTGGTATTGGGGTCTTGGGGAAGCCCACCAAATAATACTTTTCTTTGCCCAAATTCTGAACCAATTGAAAGTAACACAGATGGAGGCCAAAATATCACTTTATTGCCTAGAACGTTTAGGTATTAGAAAATATGGCCTCTATCTGACTTACCCACTCATTTATAAGCAGCACTGGCCTGGGAGCGTCACCCGCTGTATGCCATGGGCTCCAACATGTAGTGTTTTTATCAAAATTAAATATCTAAATATTCTACAATTTGGGGGGTTTTTTTCTCTTTGACCTAAGGCTTTGTTATTGTTGTTGTTGTCTGATTTAATTTCTAGGTAAAGGGACCCTTTGTTTGCTAATTTAGGATTAAATTTCTAATTTACACCTCTTGCAACCAGAGAATATTGTTCAAACTATTTTTACTTCTTGCAATTTTTCAAGGTTTTCTTTGTGGCTTAATATTAATTTTAATGAATATTTAATGGGCAATTGAATAAAATAGGTGGATTATCTATTTTAGAGTATACATTTAAAAATAATATTTAGTCTTCTCTATCCTTATTATTTCTTATCCACTTGCCTCATCATGTAATAAGATTGCTCCATTAAATCTCCCATTCCTGGTGTATTTATAGTTATTTCTCCTCATGTCCCCTATAGTTTCAGTTTTATGAATGTTGATGCTAATATTATCTTGTGCATAGATAGATCTTCCTAACTGTTACGGACAACACTTTCTGGTATTCACATGCTTCTGTAGTCCCCTCCCACTGTATACCAGGGTTGGACTTCATGACCAACAGAATACGGCAGAAGTGATGACACACGTCACTTCTGAGAATAGGTTATGAAAGATAACCATGACTTTCACCTTGGGCTCTCTCTCTCTCTCTCTCTTTCTCCCCCCACCCTGCAACCCCTCTCTCCACTGCTCCCCCCCTTCATTCCCCTGTCGTTTGCTATGTGGAAGCCAGCTGCCACGTTTGAACAGGCCCACGTGATGAGGAACTGAAGCTTCCTGCCAACAGCCAGGTGAATGAGCTTGGAAGTGGATCTGCCAGTACCGGGGAAGCCTTCAGCTGCCTGCAGCCCTGGGCCAACAGTTTGACTGCGGCCATTTCAGAGACTCTCAGCCAGAACCACCCAGCAAAGCTGCTCCAGATTTCCCAGTCTTCAGAAATTCTATGTAGTAATAAATGCTTATTGTTTTAAACTGCTAAGTTTTAGGGTAATTTGATATGCACCCATAGATAACTAATAAATATGTTCATTGTACATTGCAAACTTTACATGACCATTTGCTTGTCTTTGACTCATTTAATGCTTTTTGGCCTGAAGTCCTTCTGTCTGATTATGTCTACTTTCTTTTTGCCTGCATTTGACTGATATATTTTTGCCAAAACTTTTGTTTTCAGCCTCTCTGAATGGCTTTGCTTTAGATGTGCCTCTCTTACACTGCATAGAATTCTTTTTCTTTGTGATTTAATCTGGAAATCTTTTTCTTTTAATAGATGACTTTGGCCTGTTCGCTAATTGATATGACCAATATGTTTAGTCTTGGTTTCTGCACATTGTTCAACATTAAATTTATTCTCAAGTTCCTTACTATGTGATCTCTTTGCTTTATTTTGTGTGTGTGAAGTTATTCTGATAGCTAGGAAAAAAAATTATTTTTGTATTAGCAGTTACACTTATAACTTCATATAACTCCTTTGGTTCTCTATTTCTTTAAATAGTATCTACTAGTTGTCTCCTATGAACAATGGTAAAAATTAGTGTGCTTCTTTCTTCCACTTTTCCCTCCTCTCCTCCACCCCTCAATTTCTGTCAATACAATTATCATTTTAGTGTATAATCTGTGCAATTAAATATGCACATACTTCATTCGATTTGTCAGCTTCAAAATATATGCTTTTACTGGCTGTTATAAACGTTGAGACAAACAGCAAATACTCCAGCTCCAAACTTTTTACTCCTATTCCCCACACAGTTTATATCAGTTGTGTCATTTCTGTATTTTTAGAATGCAATGTATTTTGTTCTTCACAGTTTTTAGGTTTGTAGTCTTTTTGCTGTAATTTTCCTAATTTATTATTGATTGATCATCCTGAAATCATGCACATTTAAGTTGTTTGTCTATAACCTTTAAAATGAAAGGGTTAATAATTGAAGTTCAGTTGGGATGGGTATAAAAATTCTTAGGTTTCATTTTCTTTCTTTGAAGCTGTTATTTTCTTTCTTGCAAATGTTATTCCACTGTCTGATAACATTAAAAGTTAGCTTGATTTACTGCAAACAATAAATGCTGGAGAGGGTGTGGAGAAAAGGGAACCCTCTTGCACTGTTAGTGGGAATGTAAATTGATACAGCCACTATGGAGAACAGTATGGAGGTTCCTTAAAAAGCTAAAAACAGAACTACCATACAATACAGCAATCCCACTACTGGGCATATGCCCTGAGAAAACCATAATTCAAAAAGAGTCATGTACCACAATGTTCATTGCAGCTCTATTTACAATAGCCAGGACATGGAAGCAACCTAAGTGTCCATCGACAGATGAATGGATAAAGAAGATGTGGCACATATATACAATGGAATATTACTCAGCCATAAAAAGAAACGAAACTGAGTCATTTGTAGTGAGGTGGATGGACCTAGAGTCTGTCATACAGAGTGAAGTAAGTCAGAAAGAGAAAGACAAATACCGTATGCTGCTAACACATATATATGGAATCCAAAAAAAAAAAAAAAGGTCTGATGAAGCTAGGGGCAGGACAGGAATAAAGACGCAGATGTAGAGAATGGACTTGAGGACACGGGGAAGGGGAAGAGTAAGCTGGGACGAAGTGAGAGAGTAGCTTTGACATATATACACTACCAAATGTAAAATAGATAGCTGGTGGGAAGCAGCTGCATCGCACCGGGAGATCAGCTCGGTGCTTTGTGACCACCTAGAGGGGTGGGATAGGGAGGGTTGGAGTGAGATGCAAGAGGGAGGGGATACAGGGATATATGTATACATACGGCTGATTCAGTTTGTAGTACAGCAGAAACTAACACAACATTGTAAAGCAATTATACTCCAATAAAGATGTTAAAAAATAAATGATTCTGAATGCAAAAAAAAAAAAGTTAACTTGATTTAGCCTGAGTCTATCTATTCTGATCTTTCTCCCTCTTATGCATGACCCTGGGTTGCCAAAATATTCTTTATTGTTAAGCTAGAATAAACTTTCTAAGCTATGTGTGGTATTATCATTCTGGGTAAATATATAGAATCAAGTCAACTTTATTTCATGAAAAGTTTTCTTGAATTAAACCTTTAAATATTTATTAGGTGCTATTATTTTTGTTGCTTGCTTTGGGGACTCCAAAAGTACATAAGTTGAAGCTTCATTATCTATTTTCTATATTAATCATTTTCTCTCAAATCCTTTTTTTAAATATCTTTATTTCTGTTTCATTTTGTGTGCTTTTCTCTTCTTTATTCTCTGGGTCACTGTGGTTTTTTCAATGCCCATTCTCCTTTGTGCTCTTTCTAAGCCGTCTTCATTTCTGAATGACCTTTTTTTTTCCTCCACTCCTTTCTTGAATTTTGCCAGCTCATGTGTTATTTTCTCCTATGACCTTGTTCTTTCTTCCCTGGGTTCTTTCGTCTTTGGTTTGTTGTTGTACTTCATAGAAACAATTGCTTTATTAAGATTTTTGAAATCCATGATGTTTGGTCACAATTTTCATCAGCTCTTTGGCAACCTTTCTCTGGGGAGAAGTCTTTGCCCTTTAATAAACTTTTCTGAGTATTTTTCTCTTAGTATCTTTGTATTGATGCTTTGTTAGATTCTTGTTATTACTCCTTATAATAGCACTAAAGATCCTTGTTAGCACTAAATGAGTTGGATTCAGCTTCCCTGGACTTTCCATTAACAGAAAGATGCGTTGCTCAGGGAAAAAAAGGGGTAGCAAGATAGAATTCCAGCATGGCTGGTTTTCACAAGAACAGTCTTCCCTGCTGCCACAGAAACAAAATGCTTCCACAAAGGGGTTTATCCTTATGAATCTTTAGGTAGCCCTGGATCCTCAGCTTTTCTCAACCAAATCAGATCCAAGAAGGCTTTTCCCTTTAGCCCATTTCACTCCAGTCATTGCACCTGTTTTTGAAAACAGGAAATATAGTTTTTCTCTCTCTGGATATACCCCTTACCTTTAGGAAGAATATGTTTCCCTGGCTATCTCATCAAAGAAATCTTTCTCTGAGCTGCTTTCTCTTCATTTCCTCCTATTTATTTTCTTCCTAATCACAGCTTCTTTGGACTGTACTTACACATATTTGGGAGTCTTGGATAATACCTGTCCTCAAGTTTTGCCAAAAATAGAGTTTACTTTTTGATTCTTTTTGTTGCTTTTGGATGGTTTCTAGGAGAAGGAGAAAAATGCTGATTTACACAACCATATCTATTCCAGATGTACACAATGTCTTAATTACCAAGGTTTTTAAATGTCTTACTTTTTGCTAGGGAAAATTTAACTGCCTTATCCTTTTTCTTCGATTGTTTAACTGTTACTAAATCTTAACTTTCCATATACATTTTAGAATGACCTTTTTAAAAATTACACACACACACACACACACACACACACACACGATTTTGATTTTGAGACTTTGATTTTAATTTCAATAAATGTATTATTAATTTAGAGAAAACATATTTTTATAGCATTGACTCTTCCTGTCCATTAATATGATATGTCTCTTCATTTATTTATCTTATTTAATATTTTTAAATAAAAACTGGGGGCTTTGGGGATGGTTTATTTGTTTGCTTTACATTTTGTTCTTCCAAACATCTTTTTTTTTCAAATTGAGATATAATTGACATACAACATTATATTACTTTCAGGTACAGTGATTCGATATTTGTACACATTGTGAAATGATCATCACAATAAGTCTAGTTAACATCGGTCAACATACATAGTTACAAAAACATTTTTTTTCTTACAGTGAAAACTTTTAAGATCTATTCTCTTAGCAACTTTCAAATATGCGATATAGTATTATTCACTATAGTCACCATGATGTACATTACATGCCCATAACTTATTTGTTTTATAACTAGAAGTTTGTCTCTTTCAACCCCCTTCACCCATTGCATCTCCCCAGTCCCCACTCCCCGGTAAACACCAATCTGTTCTCTGTATCTCTGAGTTTGTTTTTGTTTTGTTTAGACTACACATATAAATGAGATCATACAGTATTTGTCCCCTCTGTCTGACTTATTTCACTTAGCATAATGCCATCCATGTTGTCACAATGGCAACACTTCTTTTTTTTTTAAATGGCTATGTATATACATACACTACTTTTTATTTATCCATTCATCCATCACTGGGCCCTTGTTTCCATGTCCCTCCATTTATTTCGATTTTCTTTAATACCTTAAAATAAAGTTTCATAATTATCACCCTACATCTCTTACATCTTTTGTTAGATTTATTCCTAAGTACCTTATGTTTTCAGTTCACATCACACAGTTCACATCAGCTTTTTAAAAATTTCATTTTTAATACTTTGCTGTGGCGTATAAGAACACAACTGATTTTTGTATATCGATCTTATTTATATTCAGCAACTTTGCGGAGCTCCTGTTCATTTTAATAGTTTGTCTGCAGATGCTCTAGGTCCCTGTATAGATCATTATATTCTACCATAATCATAATCAATCATCTGGTTTTTATTCTTTGTCTTGCCTTACTATTCTGGCTATGAATTCTAGTACAATGTTGAATGGACGCAGCAAGAGAAGAAATTCTTGACTAATTCCTGGTAGAAATCATTTTTCGGTTAAGAAATACCCTGTACAATAATAGTTTACTGAGAATCTTATCATAAATAGGTACAAAATTTTACCAAATGCTTTCCCTAAATCCATTGAAATAACTGTTTTTCTTTTTCTTAATTAATTTATTTATTTTTTGGCTGCGTTGGGACTTCGTCGCTGCACACGGGCTTTCTCTAGTTGCGGTGAGCGGGTGCTGCTCTTCATTGCGGTGTGTGGGTTTCTCATTGAAGTGGCTTCTCTTGTTGAGGAGCACAGGCTCTAGGCGTGTGGGGTCAGTAGTTGTGGCTCACGGGCTCTAGAACGCAGGCTCAGTAGTTGTGGTGCATGGACTTAGTTGCTCCGCGGCATGTGGGATCTTCCCGGAGCAGGGATCGAACCCACGTCCCCCGCATTGTCAGGCAGATTCTTAACCACTGTGCCACCAGGGCAGTCCCTTGCTTTTTCTTTTAATTTGCTAATATTTTAGATTGAGTTAGCAGATTTCAAATTGCTACATCATCTTTGCATTAATGAAATAAACATAACTGGTCACAGTGTGTTATTAATAAATATTGCTTGATTTGGCAATTCAGGGATCATTCATCAATCTTATTTATGTTCACAATATCTTTTTAATACCCTTTATTTTCGATATTTCTGAGTCCATATGTTTTATGGGGATCTTGGGTAAATAGCACATAGCCAGGGTAAGGGCAGAGAATTGATTTTTTCATTTTTACCCAATATGACAATCCTTACCTTTTAACTGGAGATTTTAGCTCATTTACATTTACGGGGTTCCTGATATATTTGGATTTATGTCTACCACATTATTTTCTGCTTCCTGCTTTCCATGTTTCTCCTCTGCTTTTTCTTTTAAGATTTTTTTTTGATGTGGACCATTTTTAAAGTCTTTATTGAATTTGATACAATATTGCTTCTGTTTTTATGTTTTGGTTTTGGGGCCATGAGGCATGTGGGATCTTAGCTTCCCCGACCAGGGATCAAACCCACACCCCTTGCATTGGAAGGCGAAGTCTTAACCACTGGACCACCATGGAAGTCCCCTCCTCTGCTTCTTTTTTAATATTCTCTTTCTGTCTTCTTTTGAATTAATCAAGGTTTTTCTTTAATTTGTTTTCTTCTTTACTGATTAATAAGTTATACATTTTATTTCTACTTTTTTTTTTACTAGCTACCCTTAACTTTTTAATATGCATACTTTTAAAAAATTTTTTTAAATTTTTAAATTAAAGTATTTTTCCCTCCCCTCCAACTACAGAAAGACTTCAGAATGCTTCCAATTAAATCACTGTTCCTCCCTTCTTAAATGATATTACTATACAGAATATGTGTTCTACCTTGATATTTTACCCCCAAACTGGTAATAATTCTTAACATTATACTATTATCATTTGATAGAGTCAGTGTATAAATTTATCTTCATATGTACTTTCCTTTTTCCAGCTTTTTTTTCATCACATCCCTTCCTTCTGGGTTCAATATCTTTCTTCCCAAATATGTGCTTTAGAAGGTCCTTCAGAAGATTTTTGGTGATAAACTCTCTCATATCTAGGATCTCCCCTTGTTTCTCCTCTAACAACTACTTGAACCTGACCCCATGCTCCCTATGTCCCACTTTATCTCTTTGGGGACACTTACTATGTTTATTTTAAATTCTTGATCCTTCTGGTCCATTAACTGTCTTCCTCAGGTGCAATCATCTACATCTCAGAGTGAGGACTGGCAGGGGCTAGGGAGATGGAGTGCTCAGGGGCCAAGCCATCCCTCGTACATGTTATTATCACTGTCACTGGTGTTTTCTATCCTGCAGTGGCAACAGGATGGGCAGTGACCCATCAAGGACAATGTGAGGGAGGCTTAAGGGTGCCACGTAATCCTCTCCCCAGCCTGCCCCCCATCCATGGCTCCTGCACTCCCCTGCTGCAGTATTCTACCCACCCCTCACACCTCCAGGACCCTACCACCTTCTACATCCCCAGGGGGTCCGCACAGTTTTTATCATCTATAAGTAATCCATATCTTGCTGAATCTGTGGCAACTCCAAGGCTCAGTTTGGGGGAGGCATCCAGCATCTGGCCTTATTTTTTCATCTTGTCAGATATCAGGCTGTGTGTTTGGGTTTGTGTGTTCCCAGAATATCTACTCACACACATCTCCCCCAGTCAGTCATGAGCTCCCTGAGAATAGAGGTCATGTCTGTTAAGCCCTTGAACCGTCACATCTGACATAGACCTTGACACATCATAAGGAGATGGGGGAGCAACATTCTTAGGAGAGCCCCAGGTCTGCCACTTACTAACTCCAGGATTTCAGGAAGGTTAGTTTACTTCTCTATGTTTCAGATTTCTTGTCTATAAAATGAGAATTAGATGAGAACATGTATATAAAATAGTTAACTTAATGTTTGACCCATAGGGAGCTCTCAACAAGTGATAGCTATTACTATACAATACTCAGAAATGTTTGTTAATTAAATAAATCGTGTATTGAGTGTCTACTACATGAAGAGAGCACCGTGAGGCCTTGGGGATGTTTAGAATATGTGTCAAGATTTCTGCCCTAAATAATTTGCAATATTGTCAGAGACTAGGCTCATGACACAAGTAAGCAGTAATACACACACGGTTTCTAATAAAAGACTGAAGCTATTATCAATGGGTCCATGGGGTTGAGGAGGTAAGAGGCCTAAGTTCTCATCCCATCTGGTCACTCTCTTTCTCTGTGATATGACTTTGTCGTGTTCTACTTTGGGGCTCTTTTTCTCCCACTGGCAAAATGGGAAGCTGGATCCCAAGCTTGACAATCCGAGCTCATACAAATCCACTGAATTAATCGCTCAACTCTTTTGCAGCTCCTTACAGGGATAAAGTACTAGATCAGACCAGGGTAAGTGATGAGTGAGTGTGTCCATTAGGTTCCCTACAGGAAGCACATGGCTCAACCAGAGGGTTAGTTGTTGGGAATTTAATGAAGGTCTATTTACAGAGGTGTGGGCAGGTGTAGAGGAACCAACATGGTATAGTAAAGTCTTGAGGGACAAGACTTTAGCATCCCTATCCCCTCAAGGGAGGTACTAGTGAGAGCTATAGCCATGGGAGAGGGGCTGCCTGACAGGAAGGGAAGCAATGAATACCCCAGCCTCCATCCCCAGCCCTCCGTTTCATGCTGGAGTCTTCCATTGGCTGAACACAAACTGAAGCCATGGGACAAGGGAGCCCAGGTGACGCAGTCCATAACGTCAGACTCCTGGGACACAGAGCAAGGCAGAGGATGGACTGGGGAGAGTCACGGAGAGGGTGGGGGGAGAAAAGAGAATAACTAGCTCAGTGGGTGAGCATCTATTTATTAAATGCCTACTGTGTTCCAGCTGTACACACACTGGGTCCTTCATTCCCTCAGTAACCCTGTAAGACGATACCCTTGCCCAGCCTACAGATAGGAAACTAAGGCAGAGAACAAATACACCTGCCCAAAGTCACATACTGAGTGAATGACAGAGCTGGGACTTGAACCTGCATCTATGTGGCACGAAGGCCCGTGCCCTTTCCAGCGCATCATGGCATCACCCCAAAGCCACGTGAGGCCATGTGTGAGGGCTGCTGGGCTGAGAGACAGGAGCGGAGCCTGACTCCGGGACTAGGTCTGAGCTCTTTCTCCCTTGACAAAGATGTCCTCTGTGGAAGCCAGAACTTTCCCATCAATTGCACTGTCATTTGGGCCTTCTTTCTTTTTAAAGCAAAAAAAATGGATCAGAAATGGTCTCATTTGATGGTCTGCTTTCCAACTGCTGCCTTTTTAATCAACCCAAACCTCAGCCCTGGGGTCTTACGAGGATCACGTTTCCTGTGTTTCCTGTATTGTCCTAATCAGGTCCCAGCCAGCTCTGCAACACATTCCCAACTCCCACAGCCCCCCACAAAGCCACAGCACACCCCCCAAGAGGCCTGTCACCCACACAGAGCTTCACAACCCTCCAAAGTCAACCCTCCAAAGCAGGCTCCCAGGATCCACATCACCCTACACACACCCAGCACGAAGTCCAACACACCTGACACTCCTATGTAGAGCACGCACAGCCCGCACAAGCACACGCATAGGTATCACAGACACGCCTGCTCACACTGACCCACCCACACTCTGACTCACAAGGCGACACCCACTCACACACATTCACCTTGAGTAATAAAACCCAGAAACCAGAGCCGCAGGCCCTGCAGCCAAATCTTCAAACTCCCTGGAGCGTAGCTCGGAGGCAGGCCTCGCCCATCTCTGAGCCCCGAGGACACACTCTACCGCCTGGCCTTTGAGGTAGAGAGACTTACAAGTTTAATGGTGGCTTTAATCACCTTTCATTATAGACATCTTGGGGTCTTGTGTTTCTGAACAAAAATGGAGTCTATTTCCTTTTGAAAATTCTAAATAAACGTCCACGGGGGTTTCATAGCTTCCCAGAATAAAGGTTTTGCTCTGATGAGAAAAGCTGCAATGCCACCTCCATTCTCCAAGTGCCCCTGTGACCAGCGGTGCCCCACAGAGGGTCAGGGCTCAGCCTGTGCGCTGCCGGGATTACGGCACTCATCACTCTGTGTCATGGATGAGCTCTTCAGGAGCACGGTCCAGCACTTATTTGGTCAAAAAAGAGAAGGGGGCCCAGAGGGGGACGCAGCTGCCAAGGTCAGCCAGGCACTCTGTGAGGGCAGTGCTGTCAGATTTGGGGTGCAGGACCCTGGGGTGTGCCGAGATTTCCTGTCTGGGGAGGTGATGCTGAAGATTTCTCTGAGTGTCCTCATCTCTAAAACAGGGATCAGAACGGTGGTTATATCGGAGTGCAAATGTGATACGTGTGTTGCATGAGGCGCATAATAAGGGCTCAGAAAGCGAGCACGCACGCTCACGTGCACAGCCCTCACTGTGGCAGCCACCACGCCCTGTGTCTTTGTGACATGCTTCACGTGGCTGCCACAAGTCTCCCACCAGAGAGAGGACGCTGCCATCACCACCATCCTGGGAGTGCAGGGGAAAGAGAAGGCCACCCAGGAGAGGGCCCCTGGCTCTAGCCCCCAGCCCCGCAAAGCACACAAAGCACTGCCCTCGGTGATGGCAGCCGGTGTGACTTTTTAGTTTGAGAAGTAACGTGGCTTCCTGACAGATGTTAAGAGCAGGGGTCTGGGTTGTGGCCCCGCCCAGGCGTGACCAGGGAGCCCAGGAAGAACATCGGCGAGTGCCCAGGGAGGGTCGTCATGGGCCCGAGCTGGTCACTCGTCCCTGGGCTCCCCGCATGCCAGGCCTGGCTCCTCTGCACTTCTGGAGTCAAGCTGCTGAAATGACTGGCCATCTTGGGGTCTTATGGGCACTGTCAGGTTTATAATGACTCGATTTTAACGACCTCGGCTGTCGGGTCTACAGGCAGGGACTCTGGGGCTAGGAGAGTGTCTGTTGCCCAGAGCGCAGCCAGGTAATATGGGCCAAGTCAGGAGGAAAGAGACAAACCAGGGTTCTGCCCCAAGGAGGGCAGGTGGGTGAGAGCATCAGACACTTGTCATGTGATACCGTAACAGCAACTATGACAGTGCTGGCCTGTGTTTTCTGTATCAGTGCCATTAAGGGCTGCACGGGCTGTGGACTAGTAAAATCAGCCATCACTTGGGAGTGGGTGAGAAATGCAAATGATTTACCCCAGACCTGCCAGATCAGGATTTGTGGGGCTGGGACACAGCAGTTTGTTTGAACAAGCCCTCCAGGGGATGCACACTAGCGGTTCAGGACCATTGTTCTATATTATCTCCTTTATCCCTATTTTCCAAAAGAAGAAACTGAGGCTTAAATAGATTAAGGTCTTAAAGCACGGAAGGTAACAGAAACAACACTCCAATACGGATATAACTGACTCTTCCCTCTCCCTTTGGTAATGTTGAGTTCCTTGGCTGAAAGGTGGGCAAGTGGGAGCCGGTCACCCTTACCTGTGGTGGGCCCTCCTGCTTAAGTGGTCACCAGTGGCCTTGGCATCTGGCCTGTGACTCAGAGTCTAAACTCTAAGCTTAACCAGGGAAGTCCACTGTTGGTGAGTTGGAAGGTGATGAGAACTGCGTGGACAGGCATGCAGAGGAGAGACGTGGACCCACGGGGAGCCCCTGCCAGCTGCCCCAAGCTGCACCTTCCCTGGTGCTCTTCTCCCTGGCAGATGTCCTGTTCTTCCTCAGATGCCAGGGGTGAGGCTCATCCCCTGGGCCAGCACACCAGAGCTACCCAGGAGCAGGGCTGTTCTGGCTCTTTTCTCTGTGCCCCGGGCCTAGCTCAGGGTCCGGCACCAAGCTGGTACTCCGTGAAGCTGCATGGTCAAGTAAAGCCATGAGTGGCTAAATGGCTATGGAAGACATCATGGAAGGCCCTGCAGACCTCAAGTGGGAGAAGTGGGAGGGAGAAGTGGGAGGTAGTGGGAAAGGTGCTCCTGGTGAAGGCTGCAGCCTGGGGAACGGCAGTGTGAGACCGCAGGGGGTGCTGCTGCAGCTTCTCTCAGGTGCTTACAAGATAAGACATTCAAAGGTAGATTTGGCAGCCGTGGGGAAGGCCCGCACTACCGAAAGTTGGAGCAGGAGGGTGGGGTTGATTCTATAGGTGCTGGGGAGCCATGGAGGGCATTAGAACAGGGAAGTGGTGCGATCCTGTGGCGTCTTGGGCTGGAGAGGGACGGAGCAGCGGCTCCTGTATCCCGAAGCCTATCTTGCACCAAGCGCTGTGCCTGCTCCCTGCCCGAGGACCACCCATTTTATAGCTGAGGCTCAGGGTGTCCAGCTCAAGGGAACACAGCTAGGAAGAGGTGGCGCAAAATTCACACCCAGCTCTGTCCGACTCCAGAGCCCAGGCTCTCACTCCTCCCCTACTGCCCCATCGCTGAGTTGCCTCCAAGGGCGGGCTCCTGGTCACCCGGCTTCGAGATCATTGGGAAGCAGAGGTTTCATGCCTTCTGCCTGGAGTGTGAAGTCAGGGCTGGAACCCCAGCACTCATGGACACTCCCAGGCTGTGAGCCTCTTGGGGTGGGCGGCGGGGGGAGGGGGCGGGTTGTATGGTGGAAGCAGGTGGTGCACATGCCCAGGAAAGGAAGGTCTGAGGCATGGAGGGGCAGAGGCAGGCTGAGAAGTGAAGCGCGTCCCCAGAGCCCTTGGCAGAACTGCGGGTGCAGGCGCTCTACTGTCCTGACGCTGAGCTCTGAGGCCTGGACTTCCGGAGCCACTCTGTTCCTGGCGGGCAGAGCCACCTCTTCTTCTCTGCCAGGGAAGGGCCGGGCGGGCGTCCACTGCGGAGGAGCCAGCAGCGCGGGGTCAGGGGAAGCTGGTTTCCGCCTTTCAGAGGGACCAGAGACCTCAATGATTTCCTGGATTCCACGAGACAAAGAGACGTGAGAGAAAAAGAGAGACAGACCGAGAGCCACGGAGACGGAGGACAAGCGAGGGGCCCGCAGACACGGCCGGGAGAGGCTCGGAGGTACGCGCCGTCCGCACTGCGCCCCACGCCGCTCGGCCGCGCGGCAAACTGGAAACAGCTGCGGAGGTTTTGGGTTTCCGCCCGGCCTCCCCCCGGCCCCTGGCGCGGGCCCACCCGAGCAGTTCCTCTTAATCCCGCTCTGTCTCGGGAAGCTGTGCTGTGAAAATCCTCGGCCCTGCCCGGGCAGGTCAGCCCTGGGCTGGCGGCGGAACGCCGGGTGGGAGGGCGCCGGCGGCTGCTGCTCCCCGGCCGCCCGGCCCTTCCGTGAGCTGCCGGCTCCACCGCGCTCCTGCCTGCGGGGCCTCCACTGCCTCATCCCATAGCCAGGCTGATCGTGCCTCCCACGCGGGGATCAGGGGGTCGTTGTGAGGGTTTAATGGAAAGTGCCCCAGGCGTTCCCTGGCACCTGGCGCGTGCTCCCAGAACCTTCACTGGTGCCTTTCTTGCAATGATGCGCCACCCCCAGGGGGCGCCTTTTTCTAATTGGCACAAAGATACCTTAAGGCTAGCGGTGGCTTTGCCTCCTCTTCTCGCTCACTCTCCCAGCTCAGTCCCCTGGAACACAGACCCAGCGGGCTTCCCCCAGAGGGCATGACTCACCACTCCAGCTCATCACGCACTTCTTGAGGCCCTACTGTGTGCCGTCCTGCACTGGATCCCGTGCAGTACCTGCCCTCAGGAGCTCAGAGACATAATCTTGTTCAACTGGGTCACAGGGCTTTGCCTCTGGAGTTTGGAGGTCAGATAAGCCTCACTGTCCATTCTGAGCTCAAGATGAGAAGGCATCCAGGTTAATCCATCGTCCAGAGAGGGCAAGGGGCTTCCGCAAGGTCACACAGCAGGTCTGTGACAGAGCTGGGCCTCTGGGCCATGCCTCCTGCCCTCCAGTCAAGGCTCTGTTTTGTTTTGTTTTGTTATGAGCACTGAGCCGTCTCCTTCACTCAGGGAGCCAAACTGGGATTGAAGTCCCTGCCTCAGCCAACAGCCAGGGCTGCCGCCAGCTCCAGAAGTCACTCACTCGGCGAGGCTTTCTGGAGTCCCTTTGCCCCCGCCCTGGATGCTGCTCCACGGCTGGAGCAGCACAGGTAGGGGCAGCACACGCGGCGGGTAGAGCCCCTGGCCGGGAGGCAGCACCACAGGGTCCACTAGGGCCCCCGTGTCCCTGCTGCGGACTGAGGTCAGCGTTAGTCCAGGAGGGAGGACCTCTGAGGGCCTTGGCAGCCCTGACACTCTGACCCCTCACCTCCGGCCCTCAACCCCCCAGCACCTTCCTGCCGCCCACATCAAATGAGTCTCTGCAGAACACCGCCTGTCAGAGAGAACGGGGTCACCAGAGAGCAGGTCCAGACCTCCCCGCCTCTGAATCGCTCCTGGGTGTGCACACACAGCGCAGAATCTCACAACACCCCACACGAGGTGACACACACGTGCACATTCACCTCACACACACACACACACACACACTCACAATCACTGCGTGCTTGTGCACGTACGGTCTCACGCCATCTCCCACTCACCTATACTCAGTGTCACACACGTCCTCTCATTCACACACACAACCTCACACTCTTAAACACCTCTCCTGAGTACCCCCCGTCTGTCTCACTCTCCCTGGGTGCCCACGGCCAGCACGGCCAAGGGTGACCCTGGCAGCGTCTCCCTGCCATCCGCCCGGATTCCCAGCAGTGCCCGCGGCCTGCTCCTGCCTGGCCTTCTCCTCTCCGCAGGGGCCGGCCCTGGTGGGGGTGGCTCGCGGGGATGTGTGGCACAGAGCGTGTGGCTAAGCAGGCCGGAACCAGGCCAGATGCGGGCCCGCTGCTTCACAGCTCCCGGAACAGGAACTCATTGCTCCTCCACAGGCCGAAGGCTGGTGGCCTTCTTATAGATGTCACCCGCCCTGCCCGGCAACCTGCCAGCGACCCCCCGGCAGAAGAGAGAAATCAGCCGCATACCTCCCCCCAGCCCTGCCTTAGACTCACACCGGCCAGTCCTCACTCATACCAGGGGGTCCCTCCCAAAACCTGCTCTGAGCATGTCACCCCTGGATCAGATGCCGTTCCTGCCTTCCCTTCTGTTGCTGGGAAAACCCAGCTCCCGCTCCTGGATTCCATGCCTGACCCAGCCTCCTGCTTCTGCCTCAGCTGAGGCAGCACCACCGCATCTCCCACACACACTTTCCAAAGCAGATTTATCACGAGGTCGGTGATGCCCAAGTCTCAGGACCCTGCACTCGCACCGTCCTCTAAGGTGCTCTTTTCTGGGGACACGGGAGGGAGGCAGCGGCGCCAGCCACACAGGAAGCGCTGGGCTCAGTGTCTCCGCCTCAACGCTGAGGATAACCCACCGCGCGCGGCCTGCCTACCTTACAGAGCTGGTGTGAGGGTACAGTGATGGCCTTTTGGAAACTGTAAAGTGCTGTGCATGTGGAGGCATCACTTATTATGAGCAGCTGCTAGTAAGAACTTGTCCCTTAGACAGTCTCTCCCATGGGCCCTGGGCCAGAGCAAGGACCCCGAAAGAGCCCAGGCTCTGCCGTTCCCTTGCTCAGTGACTTCAGGCGGGCTCGTCCTTTACACTCAGGGTCTCAGTTTCCTAACCAGTAGAGTAGCAGGATGGGCCTGGATGAGCTGTACTCTTCCTCCCATTTCTCACCTTTGAGGGGTTCAGGGATCCATGTTGCAGGTAAGCGAGCCATAGGAGCTCAGAGAACCCATAGGAGCTCAGAGAATCCACTCACAAATTCACACCTCGCTTCCCACGCGAGGCCACTGAACTATTCAACCGCAGACAGCAACTGTCCACGCCACGGCCCCTCCACGTGCAGGCTGGGGCCAGGCACTGAAGCCGTAGCAAATGAACACGGTGGACACCATCCCTGCCCATGACAGCTTACAGGCAAGAAGAGAAACGGAAGAAGTAAATTACCAGTGCACAGAGTATCATGAAAAAGCACAGAAAGCGACTGGAGATTGTAACAGGCAGATCTCTCCTGTGTTGGGGGGGCTCAGGGGAGCCTCCCCCCCAGCCTCCCCGTGTCCCTGGAAAAACTAGGCTCAAGGAGACCTGAAAGTGAATAGATGACTTAGGTAGGGGGAGAAGTAGGAGGGGAAAAATCCAGAAACCGCAGAGAAGGGCTGCGTGGCTGGAGATGGTGAGGATGAAGGAGTGATGGAGGGGATGCAACTGGACTCCTAGCTCTGGAGGTGGGAAGCTGAGGGAGAGCCCGTGCGCTGGGTTCTGTTTCTCCATAAATAGGAGGTCAGGGTGTCTGCTGGGACTGTTCAGGTTGGAACAGTCCGCTAGGACTGCAGCCTGCCTATGGGCCACTGAACCACGTAGAGTGCTCTGTTAAACTCTTTGCTTTCTACTCTCTCCCAGGCCCTGTACTGGGCACTGGAGCTCATGTGGGTTCTCTAAAGACTCCTCTCTGCTTGTTTGTTTTCTTTTGTGGGAGCAAGATTGGAGGTCTGGCCCCTTCAGGAACGCAAGGCAGTAAAACGGCCCACCATGTGCAGTTGTACAGGTTGTTCACTGTCCAAGACACCCTGCCAAGGGGCTGAGTGGAGGCTGAAATTCAGCTCTTGCTCTGCTCCCCAAGCTATGTGCTCTGCCATGAGGCTGTGTCTTCTGCGGGGGGAAAAAGAGGGCTCCTCTTTCTAATTTGCAAAGAGATACCATCCACTCTCCATCAGCTGAGCTATGAGTACCCTGGGCTGTGCCTGGGGCACTTTTTCTAATTCTCACAAGGTGTGTGGGCACCACCGGCTTTGGGAGTGAGTCAAGAAAGCTGAGATGTGCCTTCTTTTCAAAGATTCTAAGGAATGAGAAGGTTGGGCATCAAGGCAGCTCAGCATCTCCCCCAGGAGAGAGGTGTAAGCACAGGCTGGAGGTTTTTCATAGAAAGCAAGCTAGTTGGTACCTAGGATGAAGGTCAAAGAAATATGAGCCTGAGAAATCCTCCAATTTAGAGTCCTTGCTGTTAAAACTAGGAGGGACCACTAGGCCATCTTATTCCAGCCCCCCATTTTTCATGTGAGACATCAGAGGACAAGAGGAGTCGTGTGGTTTCCCTGGAGTCACACAGCGGTATTCAAGACAGTGCTAGGCCTCCCAACTCCCAGAACTGAGTTTCTCCACCACACCCCCACCTGGCCCATCCCAGGGAATCCTCATTTGAGCCCCTCAGGGCAGGGGTCAGGCCCATCTCTTCCAGGCTCCCCAGTACAGGCACACACACATTCATTAACACATAGGCATACACACAACGCACACGCACACGCACACGCACGCATGATTTTGGTGGCCTGGTGGTTGCCTCCAGCACAGGACAAGGGCCAGGCTCCCTGTTCACCAGACTGTAAATCTTGATGCCACCGAGTGGACTCCAGAACCTTCTACACCACCCCCTAAGGAATTTAAACTTGATTTTGTTCTTATCTAAATATGTTCCTGTGCCTTATCTCACAGGAAACAAATTAGCACCCGTCCCAGGAGGCTGAGGGGCCCAGGGGACATGCTGAGCTTCCCAAGGCAACACTTCCAAAACATGGGGGTCCCAAGGGATGGAAAGGATGAGACAGCCTCAGGCTTCTCACAGGCCGCCAGCTCCCACCACCACCTCCTCCTTTCCCCAAACTGGACCCACACCCGTTCTCAACGGAAGTATGATTAATTGGGAAGGGATGCGTCAACTTAATGGGAGACCTGCAAGTTTGCAGATGGGCTTCTTTCTTGTTCTTGCTGTCACTGGTGTTTTTAAGCAATGATTTTTCTCCATCTCAGCCGTTTTTCTCCATTCTCTTTTATTTCTTTAGCTCTACATTTCAGCATGTCTGGGAGGCTGGAAGAAAGAGGCCACTGCTAGTCAGGGTCACCTAACCCACAGCAGGTGAGACGCTGCCGACATGTTGGCATGTAAGGAGGAATACCAGAATAGTGCATACGTGACTTATTCTTTTTTAACCATTTTGTTGTAAAATAACAGGAAACTACACAAAAACAGACAGTTCAGTGAATCATTATAAGGTGAACATACCTGTAAGATTAGCGAGATCAAGAAATAGAACAGCGCCAGCCGCCCCAGGAGCCCCTCTGGGTGTCTCATCCCAATCGCAATCTCCTCTGCCCCCCAAACTAACCACAACCCTAACTTTTATAACTGTCACTTTCTTGTTTTTCCTTATAGTTTTATCACTCAAAGGTACATCCCTAGACACTGTCATTTAGTTGTGCCCATTTTCTATATTTGGCGTATCGCTTAGGTCTCTCCTAATTCCCAGCTTTCCACCTCCATCTCTTACTTTTCCTGACAGTTTATCTGCCGAAGAACCCTGGCTCTTTGACCTACAGAGGGTCCACACTCTGGAGTCTGCTGGTTGAATACTCGTGGTGCCATTCACCATGTGTATTTGTCCTTTGCCTTTCCCTCAAATCTGTGGCTGGATCCAGAGAGTAGATCAGGCTCCGGCTCCAACCTCTTTGGCAAAATGACAGGTGGGTTGTGCTGTTTCACCAGAAGCATAAAGTCTGGCTGTGCCTCTTTCTGGGATTGTTAGCACCCACTGATGCTCAGTGCCGAGATCCATTCATTTGTTGGATATTACACAATGGTGGGTGATACCAAACTCTGTCCTTTTATTGTAAATTCATTAGTTGGAACACTATTATTATGATCTATTAATAATTCCCGTCATTCAAGGTCATGGGTTTGGGCCCTTGAGGGGTGGGTGTCTCCGGGTTGGGGGAGGGGCAATGGTGCGACATGTTTAATCTTGAAATCTCTTTAGGAGCTTACAATACGAGTCCTGGAAGTACCACAAAGGTGAAGTCCACTCCAACTACCCACCTAAAACAGGAATCCCCTCTACAGCCTCGCTAATAGTGGGCTGTTCAACCCCTGCTTGCATACCTCATGGATCATGAAGCTCACTACTTCTCAAGTCAAACCATCCCATCCTTGCCAAAACCTGGCTCTAAGAGGGCCCATCCTCATGCTTTAGAACTACCTCCATGCACCCTCCCACAGCGGTCCTGCAGGGCAGGTCTGCTCCCTCTACCAGGGAATGGCCCCTCAAAGACTCCTCCTCCAGGAAGTCTTCCCAGCTGCTCCTCTCCCTCTTCCTCCTCTTCTGGCTGTAATTTCACATAAGATCCAAAGCTTTGGTGCTGTGACTGATGTTTGCTCAAAATTCCAAAGCAGGCTTATCTACGATTTTCAGAAGGCTGATGCTCATTTGGAGGCAATCGGGCCCAAGTGTCAAACACTAATGCTTCATCTCCCAGTCTGGTCTCACCACAACCTTGCTGCTGACCACCGCAAAAAAAAAAAAAAAAAAAAAAAAAAAACAACTCATGGGCCAGTCTTTCATTGTTTAATCCTCTCCACATCCACACCAAGAAGCCACATTTCACAGACACCCAGATATGAGACAGCAGAGATGGACAAGGCAGCCAAACGACCTCTTCTCCCGGCGCTTGGCACAACCAGACAACACGAATCAAAAATAAAATTATCCCAACACACACACAAAAGGGGTCAAATTGTAAATGAAAGTTGCTTTTGAAAGGGAGGTCTTAAAAAAAAAAAAAAAAAAAAAGAAAGGGAGGTCTTAAAGCCATCATCTTTCCTTATCCTCCCTTGCCCTCAGCCCCACATTCAGTTACTCACCAAATCCAGCCACTAGGTACAAGGAACGTCTCTGCAAACACCGTCTAGTCTACACTTTTCCACTTGCTTTGCACCAGCTCTCCCACCAACATAGAATGCACTATCGATCACCCATCAATACCTCTGTTAACACAAGCCTCCCCAGCCTTCAAAGCTCAGTCCACAGCCACAACCCAAGCACCTATCCTGGATCCTGACCCCCTTCAAAAGCAACCCTCTCTCCAGCAGACTCTCAGGGCTGGATTTACGGAATAAATGAGTGGATTCACTAATTCTGGAAACATTTCTTACCCCCCCCTTATGTGCCAGACACTATCCTAGGCACTGAGGATCTAATAATAAAAGCAACAGACAAAATCCCAGTTTATTATAGTCAGCAGAGTCAGACAACGAGAAAAACAAATAAGTAAGTTAGATATAGCATATTAAGAAGGTGCTGTGGAGAAAAATAAAACAGGGAAAGGGCTTCTCCTGTGTTGGGGGAGAGAATGAGGGACCTGTCTACCAACGTGACATCAGAGAAATAGACTTGAAAGAGGGAAGGAAGTGGACCTCTGCAGGTATCTGGGCAAATGAATGAAAGAGGAAATGAATGAGTGAACAAATGAACAAATAATTCACTGAACACAGTGATTAATGAATGAGGGACTCGCTGAATGAGTCAATGAATGAGTGGACAAGAAGGTGGGGATTGTGTCTGGTTTATCTGTTATAACGAAGTGAAGCGAAGTGAAGTGAAGTGGTCAAACTACACAGGCTGGAAAGAAACCACCAGCTATTTCTGTGACTTCTTAGAGCCCATTTAGGAGCTTGAAAATGTGTTTAATGAACTTGTAGAGTGGTTTCAAGGGCCTCCCTTCTTTTTAGAGGTCTCCAAGGGTTCTGCAGGCTACACTCAACGTGCTCACAGCCACGGGGGCTTGGCTAGGCTGACAGCGTGGGACGAGGGAGTACCTCCTTGGAGGAGAACACAGGGCAAGGCTGCAGACCTGGGTCCAGCTCCGGCTCCGGCTGGTCTCAGTGTCTATCTGAAAAATACTTCCAGCCCACTCCTCCTCAGAATGGGGATGTAGGCCCCACGTGCCCTACCCGGGCAGCCATGCTCTAAGGTACACCAAGGACCAGGAAAGGGACGGTGCTGCAGGGCTCGTTTCTTCCATCCCAAGGCGAGGTGTGACGATGCACATCGGTGGAGCTCCCGATCGACTGCAGGAGGATTATTACTTAGGCTGGGCAGGGTCTAGAGTGAATACGAAGGATTCTGCCTCTGCACATCCCTGCCTGGTCAGAATTTTATCAGTAAGGACATAAAGGGCAGGCTGGAGACACTGAGGGAAGCCCAGAGTTGCAGAGAGATGAGCAGGGATGTGGGATGGCAGAAGCAAAGGCACAGAGCAAGGACTAGGGTGTGGTGTGTCACGGGCTCAGCACCAGCCATACGAGGGCAGAGCAGGACAGGGAGAGCATCCCCGCCCCCAGGGAGGACAGTCACCTGGAGACAGGATAGCACATGGCTTACAACTGGGGGCTTTGAAGTCGGACAAACACAGATTCATATCCAAGCTTTGTGGCTTTTTTTTTTTTAACATCTTTATTGGAGTATAATTGCTTTACAATGGTGTGTTAGTTTCTGCTTTATAACAAAGTGAATCACTTATACATATACATATGTTCCCATATCTCTTCCCTCTTGCATCTCCCTCCCTCCCCCCTCCCTATCCCACCCCTCCAGGCGGTCACAAAGCACGGAGCTGATCTCCCTGTGCTATGCGGCTGCTTCCCACTAGCTATCTACCTTACGTTTGGTAGTGTATATATGTCCATGTCACTCTCTCGCCCTGTCACAGCTTACCCTTCCCCCTCCCCATATCCTCAAGTCCATCCTCCAGTAGGTCTGTGTCTTTATTCCTGTCTTACCCCTAGGTTCTTCATGACATTTTTTTTTCTTAAATTCCATATATTTGTGTTAGCATACGGTATTTGTCTTTCTCTTTCTGACTTACTTCACTCTGTATGACAGACTCTAGGTCTATCCACCTCACTACAAATTATTCAATTTTGTTTCCTTTTATGGCTGAGTAATATTCCATTGTATATGTGTGCCACATCGTCTTTATCCATTCATCCGATGATGGACACTTAGGTTGCTTCCGTGTCCTGGCTATTGTAAATAGAGCCGCAATGAACATTGTGGTACATGACTCTTTTTGAATTATGGTTTTCTCGGGGTATATGCCCAGTAGTGGGATTGCTGGGTCATATGGTAGTTTGAATGAGCTACTTAACCTCTCCGAGCTTCAGCTTTCTCTAAAACGGGTACAGTGATGACTAACAGAAGATCAAATGAGACAACATTTATAAAGCACTGAGCATAATACTGGCACACAGCAAACATTCAGTCGATGGTACGCATCATCATTAATATATTCTAATATATTATTGATAGCGCTAACACTTTGCTAATAAATAATAAGATATACTATATTACAATGTTAATAATTATCTGAGTCAGCAATGTGTCGGGGCTGACTAAAAAGAGCTAATGTGAGCCCAGACTAAATTAACAGAGGTCAAGGGTGCAAAAGAAGGAGGGACTGGACTGGCTTTCCTTTGAGCTGGTTGGTTAGATCCCAGTTGATGGACTGTGTCCAGTCCTGGCCTGCCCCTTGGCAGAACAGAGATAACTGGGATGGATGCAGAGGAAGCAGCTGGGATGTGAGGGGCTGGAAACCCATCCCGTGGGGAGTGGGTGCTGCTGAGCCAGCAGGAGAGGAAGCTGCCGCCACCCTCATCACCCCACAATCTCTAGGGCTGGCCCAGAGCAGATGAGACTGAAGCACCAGGTGGGGTCCCAGAGGGCAGATCTGGGGCTGGGGACAGAGAGGGAGCTACAAGGAGGCAAGTTTCAGCTCTGTGTGAGGAAGAACTTTCCTTCAGGTCAATGAGACCACTTCCCAGGGACCAGCTCTGTAGGGAGAGTGCTCCCCAACACCACAGCTATGTCAAAAGATGCTAAGAGGGCTTCCCTGGTGGCGCAGCGGTTGAGAGTCCGACTGCCGATGCAGGGGACACGGGTTCGTGCCCCGGTCCGGGAAGATCCCACGTGCCACGGAGCGGCTGGGCCCGTGAGCCATGGCCGCTGGGCCTGCGCGTCCGGAGCCTGTGCTCCGCAATGGGAGAGGCCCCAACAGTGAGAGGCCCGCGTATCGCAGAAAAAAAAAAAAAAAAAAAGATGCTAAGACAAGCCCTGCCTTACCAAGAGGGGGCTCTCCCCAGGAGAGAGGTTGGTCTCCATCAACACTTAGCCTGACCTGACAGTCTCTGACTCGTGACACATCTGCCCTTGTTGGAATCTTGGGAGTATAGGCATTACTCATCCATCCAACCATTCATGAATTCATCCATTTATTCATTCCTATATGTCTGTGGTCAGTGCCAAGGATATAGCGAGCATCAGCTCTGCCTTCCTGGGGTTTACATTCCAGAGCAGCAGCTCTCACACTCTATATGCATTATTCAAGAAGGGACAATTTGAATAGCCACCTGCCAAAGGATATAGTTGGATCCTTACTTCTCATCATACACAAAAATTAACTCAAATTGGATGAAAGGCCTAAATGTAAAAGCCAAAACTGTAAAACTCTTAGAAGAAAACATAAGGTACATCTTCATGACCTTGGATTTGTCAGTGGTGAAAAAACTTGTCAGTGGTTTCTCAGATATGAAACCAAAAGCACAAGCCACAAAAGAAAAAATAAAAGACGTCATCAAAATATAAAATGTTGTGCTTCAAAGGACACCAGCAAAAGTGAAAAGACAACCCACAGAATGGGAGAAAATATTTGAAAATCATATGATTGATAAGGCACTTGTATCTAGAACACACAAAGAACACTTGAGGGAATCCCCTGGCGGTCCAGTGGTTAGGACTCTGTGCTTTCAGCCATGGCCCACCCGGGTTCAATCCCTGGTCAAGGAACTTAGATCCCATAAGCCACATGGCGCGGCCAAAAAAATAAAAAACAAACATTTGAAACTCAAAAATAAATAACCCATTTTAAAAGGAATGAAAGATCTGAAAAGATATTTCTCCTAATAACATATACAAATGGCCAACAAGCACTTAAAAAGACATTCGACATCATTAGTCAACAGGGAAATGCAAATCAAAACCATAATAAGATACCACTTCATACCCAATACCATGCCCACAATCAAAACGTCAGATACTAACAAGTGTTAACAAGGATGTGGAAAAATCAGAACCCTCATATACTCAGGTACGAATACAAAATAGTACGGCCACTATGGAAAGCAGTCTGGCATTTCTTCAAAAATTTAAACATAGGGTTATCATTTGACCCAACAAATCCACTCCTAGGTATAGATCCAAGAAAAATGAAAACATATGTCCACACAAAAACTTATACATGAATGTTCATAGCAGTATTACATCAAATATACATCAACAGATGAATAGATAAACAAAATGTAGTATATCTTTTCAGTGGAATATTATTTGGCCGTAAAAAGTAATGAAGTACTGATATATGCTACAACATAGATGAACCTTGAAAACTTTATGCAAAGTGAAAGAAGGCAGATACAAAGGACCGCATATTATAGGACTCCATGCATAAGAAATGTCCAGAATAAGCAATCTATAGAGACAGAAATTAGATTCATGGTTGTTTAGGACAGTAGGAACGGGTGAGGTGTTCTGAAATAGATTGTGGTGATGGTTACATCACTCTGAATATACTAAAAAGAGCTGAATGGTATCCCGTAAGTGAGTGGATTATTTGATACATTAATTATATCTCAATAAAGCTGTTACCAAAAAGCAATCACCCAAGGTATATTCTGCCAGAGCTACAGGCCCATAGGATTGGATTTAAAGCTGCCTGGGGTGGGGTCTGAGCATCAGTGGTTTTAAAGCCCCCCCAGGTGGTTCCAATATGTAGCCAAGGTTGAGAACCACTGGTCCAGGGGAACCAATACCTCCCATTTCCTGAAAGTCCACAGGCTGCCTTACCTTCACTACCTCGTGCCGTCTTTACAACCCTATCCCACAGACGTGACAGGTGCAACAGTCTTTTATGCATAACTCTGAAATCCAAGAAGCTCTGAAAAAGGAGAACTCTTCCATAAATTGGCAGAAATTCATTTGGCGTCAAAAAACCCGAGCTGAACCTACATGAAGCTATTTATGGTCTTTATTAATCCTACTTAATGTGAATATCCATACATTTCACTGCAGAAATCATCACCTGTTTGCTTACAGGCTGCTCTCCTTACCCTGCTGGGGGTGTTTAATAAAGCATAATGTACACAACAGCACTTTCTAAAACGCTGAAAAATTCCAAACTCCAAACCAGATCTGGACCCAAGCATGTCAGATAAGGGACAGTGGACCTATACGTGTTCCCATTTTACAGAGAGAGGAAACTGAGTCTGAAAAAGGCAAAACAACCTGCGTGAAGTCCCAGATAGAGAACTCCTACCTGAATCCTTCCTTGCAGCCAGGAAGACCCTCGGTCCCTTGCCTGCATCCTTCCCTGCTCTCCTTCTTGGCCCACGGACACGTGGGGACTCCTGTTTGCCCAGACATGTGGGCGTCTGCTGCTCCAGGCCCATCTCCAGCCAGCTCCTGGCAGGGCCTCGCCCACCGCACGAGGGGCCTGCCCCGCCCGAGCAGGAGCTGGAGCCGGAGCCTGCTTTGTAATTTGCTCTGCCAGCCCGCCCTCCCAGCTGCAAACGGAAAATCCGAGAAGGTGGTCTGCTTTTCTGGCAGATGTCAGCCCCAGCCAGCCAGGGACAGGGTAGCTGCTAGGTTGGAAACACATTTTAGTGGAATTAGCAGAAAAGAAAAATGTTAATTCTGCAACACTGAGTGGAATTAGCAGAAAGGAAAAATGTTAATTCTGCAACAATGAGACCCTGCCGGCAAGAAAGAAACAGAGAAGACAACAGATTGAGGGCTGCTCCTTCCATGCTTCTTCACCCACCAGTGGCATTTGTTCACGTAATTAATGACAATAAGAGAAGCTACTAGGTAGTGAGGCCCTGCTCTGGGCCAGGGGCCAGACTCACTACTTGTCAGACATTGACATGCCCCAGGGTGTGAAGCATTATTGTCCCATTTTTCAGAACCAAAACCAAGGCTCCAAGAGATGGTGTGAATTGCCTGAGGTCACACAGCAAGGACACAGCTAAGCAGGACTGGACCCAGCTCCTCCTGATTCTGAAGATCAGCTCTTTGCCCCCACCCCACACACAGAGAGTCTTTTTAGCCAAAAGTCTGTAAAGAAGCTGAACAACTTCTTTCCTCAAGTCAGAGTTATTCAGGGCAAGCAGTAGGGCAGCTTCAATTCAGTTTCCTGCCTTCCCTCCCCTTTTGTATTGGGACTGCCCCCCAGGCCATGTACTCCTCTGCAGCTTGTCTCTCAAGAAGCTTCAGAGATGGGTTAATTAGCCCATTTCACAGATGAGAAGACTGAGGCCTGCAGAGCCAAAGTAGTTGCACCAGGCCACAGCCCAGGTCTTCCTCCTCTCTGTGTGATCCTCTGTGTGGCTCTTAGCTGGATGCCAGTTTTCTGCAACTCCACAGTGGAGAAAAGCGTACTCTGGGAGAACCAAGATCCCTTTCCTTTTGTGGACAGAGGGACAGCCTAAGACCATAGGAGTCACGGGAGGGCACTGCTGTACATGGACTCACTCATCACTCATTTGTTCAAAAACCCTGGACACACCCTTCTCTGAGCTGCAGCTAGACACTAGAGACACAGCAGAGGATCAAAAACAGTCCCTGACTCCTGGGAGCTCAGAATCCACCGTTCCACACCCAGTCCGGTGCAAGTTGCAGTGGCTCATCTAAGACCCAGAGGAAACACAGAAGGAGCCCCCCAGGCTGCCAGCAGGAGTCAGGGAAGGCTTCACAGAGAAGGAAGCATTTGAGCTGAGAGTTGAGGGATGAGTTGACGTTGGTCAGGTGCACAAGCTGGAGAAAGGCTGCCCAGGCCCAGGACACAGCATGTGCCACAGCCCAGAGGCGGGAGAGGTGATGGGGACCCCTAGGCAGATTGTGGTGTCCAGAGCATAGAGTGAAACCCTGGGCCCAAGACAGAACCAAAGTCTGGGGATCATCTCCTCACTCAGTTGGCCATAGAGAGTCATGGCCACAAGGACCTTCCAGGAGGGGCAGGTTTTGAGGGGGTGGCTGTTCATTCTAGGGCACCAACATCCTAAGTAAATGGCCCCACCAAGGAGAAGACCCAACCCTGAGCCCTGAAGTCTGGGCAGCCTCTGTGGCTTTGGACCAGCCAGTGACGACTTCTCTTGGTCATTAATCGCAGCATGTGCTAATGTTTGATAAATTGCCCAACAGTTGCATTAGCTAATTAACTCCCCGAACAAAACCAGAGAGTTCATCTGTTTTTATAAGACGCCCAAGAGCATCCTGGGAACAGGCACGGTGGTCGTGAATAAAAGAGAAACATTCATTTATGGTAATTGGTTTCAGCTCCTCACTTGGCTGCTTGTCCTGACCTAAATGTATCCAGTTGTTCCCTCTGCCTTGCTCTGGTTTGGGGGTCACTCCTAATGGTTTAATTCAACAAAAAATGTCTGCCATTTCCTGTACCCTCTGTCTTTTTTCACCCTCCTCCCAAACGGTTTTCTTGCAAGCAGCCTCTCTGCAAGTCCCTCCCGGAGCTGTTTCCTTCTCAGGGAACAAAGTCAAGATTGTTGACAGAGAAAAAAGGTCTTAATTCCAGGCCAAGAAAAGAAGGTGGGGGAGGGGATAAATGAAGGTCATAATCATTTGTTTGTCTTCCACCCGGACTTCACAAAGCAGGTTTTGTCCAAGGCCGGTGGTCAGGGACTCTGACACAGAACATGGCCCTGGTGACCAGGGGCAATTTATGGGAGGGAATGAACACAAGTCCTCATTCATGGAGCCGCCTCGCAGGAAGTGACTGAGGAGGCACATTCGAGCGGGCAGCCGGGCGCTCCCTGGTCCCTCCTGCGGGCCTGAGGCTGTGGAGGGACAGGGAGAGGCTGGCGGGGTGCTGTGAGTTTTGGCCAAACTTCAAAACCCAAGTGCGGCCCTGCCTTCCTCTGGACGGCTTTTTTTTTCTCCCCCAGTCCTGGGCACAGATTATCTCCCCTCAGGGCAGTGCCTAGAGACCGTATGGGAGTGGCCGTCCCTCCAACCAACTGGGGGCTCTCCATCCCTCAGGTGGATGCCAGGAGTCTCTGCTAGCCTTTGGGACCCAGGGATGAGAGCAGCAGGAGGGTGGGGGCGGGCTGGGGCCGGGGAGAGGATCTGGAATACATTGCGCCATCAGCAGGAACAGCTTGTAAACTTGGTTGGGGTGCATCTGGTAGAAAGGCGTTGTATAAATATTAGATCATTATCGGCGTATTGTGTTTCCCAGTTGGGCGGAGGAGGGGCTGGCAGGCCCCAGATGCCTTTCGTCAAGAAGACAAGGATGGCTTCAAGGAGTCCTCGGAAGGTTGCCGCCTGCCCTCGGGCAGTCCTCAGGTTCAGGGCTCAGATCCTGGGGAGGGCGGAGTGACCGCCAGCCTAGCCTGCCCAGGCTCTTCCCGGGAAGGACGCTGAGCATCGGGCTGGAAGGGAACAGGGCTGACTGAGTGGGTGGAACAGAGAAGGCCAGTTGGTCCAGGCCAGCAAGGGACACTTTGTCTCGCTGTGTGACCCTGTCCTTCTCTGTGGGTCCCTGTCTCCATCTGAATGGCCATGAATGAAGGGAGCCGATTTTATGACATTTGTGAATACCTACTCGGGGCCACCTTGTGCTAGGCACAGGGGACACGGAGGTAGATACAGCACCGTGGTGGGGAGCTCAGCAACCTCAGGGCCCTTCCAGGCTGGAATGCAGGGATGGGGCATCCTTGATTGTAGAGCTCATTCCCGCTGACCTAGAGCACTGAGCAGCGTCACTTCCCAATGCCTGTACACCCTGGGACCTGAGGGAGTATGTGCCAGCCCATTGCAAGCAGCAGTCTGTGGGGAGCAGGGCCTGGACAGTGCCACCTGCAACGTCAAATCACTGTCACACCATCTTCAGCAGCATCATCAATCAAAACCTGCCCCTCCTGGAAGGCCCTTGTGGCCATGACTCTCCATGGCCAACTGAGTGAGGAGATGGTCCCCAGACTTTGGTTCTGTCTTGGGCCCAGGGTTTCACTCTATGCTCTGGACACCACAATCTGCCTAGGGGTCCCCATCACCTCTCCCGCCTCTGGGCTGTGGCACATGCTGTGTCCTGGGCCTGGGCAGCCTTTCTCCAGCTTGTGCACCTGACCAACGTCAACTCATCCCTCAACTCTCAGCTCAAATGCTTCCTTCTCTGTGAAGCCTTCCCTGACTCCTGCTGGCAGCCTGGGGGGCTCCTTCTGTGTTTCCTCTGGGTCTTAGATGAGCCACTGCAACTTGCACCGGACTGGGTGTGGAATGGTGGATTCTGAGCTCCCAGGAGTCAGGGACTGTTCGATCCTCTGCTGTATTTCTGGTGCCCAGCTGCAGCTCAGAGAAGGGTGTGTCCAGGGTTTCTGAACAAATGAATGAAGGAACGAACGTCATCATCATCGTCATCGTCACAATGGCTACCCTCTGTTTTGCACATCCTCAATGTTAAACCAAACACTTTCTCAGAGCAATCTATGAGGCTGACTCTGTCAGTGCCCATTTCACAGCTGAGAAAACAAAGGCAAGGTCATGCAGCTGGTAAGGCGTTCCCACCCAAGTCTGTTTGTCTCCGACACAGTCACAAGAAGCTTTTCTGTCACAAAGTGCAAGGGAGCCTGGGAGCCAGCTCTGCTCGTGGGTCAAGGAGGACTTCTAGAAGAGGCCCTTTTGAGCTAAGACCTGCAGGATGAGTGGGAATTCGACAAGGAGGCCCGCTGCAGGCCTTGTTCCCTCCCCTCTCCAAGAAGTCTTGCTGACTCCCCAACCCACTCCCTACCCTCTCCACTTCCCATCTCTGAGGGCTGGAGAACTTCCAGCCAGCTGTCCTGTGCCACTTTCCACAGCCTGGGCCTTAGAGTCTGGCCCCCTCCCCATGTGATCACGTGCAATCCCCTCAACAACTCTGTAAGGTGACATCATAAAGCACCGGTGACATTATAATGCACCGACAGGAAACTAAAGCACAGAAGGGGCGTGGCTTGCCCCAAGCCTCACAGCCGGTTAGTGGCAAGACTCAAACTCGGCTTCATAATGGTAATATCAGACCCATTCGGGTGCTTGAGTATGCTCCAAGGACAGCACTGGGCACCAAGGAACAAGATTCTAGAGCTGGCTCTGCTGTGCTGCCTCATCTGTGGCCTCGAGCAGGTCTCCTCTCCCAAGACCCCAGCCTGCCCTCTCTAGAGAAGGAGAGTCACTGAAGGGGAACCGGACTTTGTGGTGTCTGAGGTGCCTGGGAGTTGACATCATCTTGTCCCTGCTCAGCCCTGCCAAACTGCAGTGCTGAACATTAGCGTCTCCGTTTGGCAGGTGGGGAAACTGAGGCTCTGGGGGATAACATGACCAGAGCACCAGAACATGCCCAGAAGAGGAAGCCCAGGTGTGGCAAGGACTGGACCCTGAGCCCTGAGGGGCAGTGAGGGTGCCGAGTTTAGTGTGGAGCAGTGCAGAGGGATCGGGGATAGAGTGTCTGCCTCAGATCTGGACAAGGCACTCCTGTGGCAGAGGGAGCAGGTGGAGTGTAGCCTCTATGGACAGATGGCCAGACGCTGAGGGTCAGACAAAGTTCAGTAGCATCTAGTCTAAGTCATAGATGATCTCCCTGCCAGGTGTTGTCTGGCTCTGTCTTGCATACCTCCAGTGGCATAAAGCTCACTACCTCTCAATACCGCTCATTTGATGGTTGGACTGTTCTGATTTTAGTTCATTCAGAGGAAGCATCTTCTATGAAGAAGCAACAAGGAACATCTATGTGAAGAGGCTGGGAGCCACAGGAAGGCACTGGAAGCTGTGAACCTCATCATAGAGAGCTTAGGCTTGTCTGACACCCAGCGACTATCATGAAATCGGCACTCCCAGGGTCCCCTCCCTTTTGGCAGTAACCGCAGACACGTATGCAGCACTTGACGGTTTACATTTGTCCAAATGCATCCTTCTAACCAGCTTGCCAGGTGGCCAGGCAGGAATTATCAGGCAGCCAAGGCGGAGGAGAAGTAGGGGTACAGAGAAGGTGAGGGCCTGCTCTGCCCAGGTTGCTCAGCCAGCAGAGAGGCCACGCCAGGACGAGACTCCGCTCTCCGCTGCCCCGGTGCTGCTGCCACAGTGCTGAAAAGCCACCCATGTAGGGTGCCTGCTACAAAGAACATTCTGGGCCACTTCCAAATTTGGAGTGGGGCACCCCTGAGCCCCTTGGAATTCCAGGCTATGCTATTTTTAGGCCGATCAGCTGTTCCACCCCTGCTCCCCTACCCTAGGCCCCCCAAGCAGATTTCCCAAGCAATCAAATCCATGTGTCACCAGTTCCGGGCCTGGTACTTTGCGAGGTGAGCACTGGATACTCCGATGCCACCAAAGGGTGCAGGCCCCGCCCAGACTGGAACAGTTCTGCTTTTCCTGATGGGCCGGACCCAGAATTGCCTGCCTCGCTCTCTCGTGGGGCCAGACTCTAGATACCCCAAAGCCCTTCCACGCCTCCCAGGAACCTCCAGAAACTAGCCTACTGGACAGAGAAGCTGACTGAGAACCACAGAGAGGTGCGGACACGTGCTGATGTCGTGGCCCAGGTTCTCCCAGGCCCCACAAAGCCCATCTAATTGCTTCCCGCCTGAGCTGAGCTGGGAAGGACCGGTGGAGGCTTCTGCTCTTCCTGCTTCCACAGGTCGTGGCCTGGTGCCGAGAGAGTAACACAGTCCCACACAGACCCGGAATCAAATCCCTGCTCAGCCACTTGTAGCTATAAGACCTCGAGCCAGGGCCTGCACCCCACCGGGTCCATCCCCTCATCTCTGTATCGTAGATAATAATAGGACCTCGTTCACATCATGGTTGTGAGGTTTCAATGACAACATGCATGTAAAAGGCTTCACACAGGATGCAGAAGGGAGCTGGCATCCTGGACATTTTTAGCTATTATTATTTCTTAATGACATAAAGAGAGGGGCAGAGGTCTTGTTGAATTATCACAAAAAGGGGAGGGAGGAGGCAAGTTTGTTCCTGGAGCTTTGCAGGTGGAGGAGCATCGACATGATCACTGTGGCCCTCAGCACTGTCCCTTGTCTTGTCCTTGTCCGAAGCCCCGCTCCCTGGCAGTGCAGTCCTTAGGGACTCAGGCTGTGCCCACTCCTGCAGCCCCAGCTGCCGGGACCACTAACTCTTCCCTGGACCTCAGCTCCCCAGTTCAATGAGTGCAGGAACCTCGGCCCCAACCTACCCACAGCCCCACAGGATCAGGTATACAGCAGGCATTCCAGAACCGCAGAACACTGGACTTCTGGAAGGGCACAGAGAAGGTGAAAGGTCGCAGGCTTTGTAATACTACAGAGCGGGTTTCAATCTCAGCCCCACCACTTCCTAGCTACGTGACTTCCAGCATGTCCCTTAATCTCTCTGGGACTCTATCTCCTCATCTGTAAAATGGGGGTGAGAATAGCACCTACGAGGATAGTTGTGCAGGTTAAAGAAAGCAGACATGAGGCCCTTCATAAACATGAAGATCTGCGTCCCAGGCAGTCAACTCAATGGCTTTGAGGACCATAGCAACCCCACAAGCAAATGGAAACCTGAAGAGGAAAGGGCTCCTCCAAGGTCACACAGAGAATGTCAAACTAAGACCCAAGAATAAGTGGAGCTTTTCCACACGCAATGAGCAGAATCTACAACAAATGCAAAAATAGAAAAATACCGGAGGGACTTCCCTGGTGGCGCAGTGGTTAAGAATCCACCTGCCAATGCAGGGGACACGGATTCGAGCCCTGGTCCAGGAAGATCCCACATGCCTCAGAGCAACTAAGCCTGTGCACCACAACTACTGAGCCTGCGCTCTAGAGCCCATGAGCCACAACTACTGAGCCCACGCGCCATAACTACTGAAGCCCTTGCGCCTAGAGCCCGTGCTCTGCAACAAGAGAAGCCACCGCAGTGAGAAGCCCGCGCACCGCAACGAAGAGTAGCCCCACTCGCTGCAACTAGAGAAAGCCCGAGGGCAGGCTTTTTATAAATTTGTACGTAAATTTATAAAAAGGAAAAAAATATTTCTAAGAAAAATACTGGAGGCTTCTCCATGGTCCAAAAAGGCTATGAGGCCAATCGGGGAAGAAGGCTTTCTGGGCAGGCTGTACACACAGAGTCCCCAGGACAGCATCTGCACAGCCAGGGCCCACTGCCCACGGCCAGCGCACGTGCACCGCCCACGTGTCAGGACTTAACCACAGCCCCCGCCATGAGAACCAGCCGCCTCGCTCTACCAAACACCGCTAAATCTTCCAATGTGGCTGAGAGCTAATGAGACTCTAGGGAGGGAATGGGGAGGAATGCGACCACCTCTGCTGACAGCCTGCCCATCAAGGACACTCTCCTTGCGGGGACCTGGCCCCTGGGCCCAGAGAGGCTGTGCGGCCAGCTCACAGCTCCCAGTGACATGTTGCAGGCACTGGGGGGATGCCTGACCCCTGTCACTCAGAGGGGCGCTGGGGACCGCCACAGCGGGCCAGAACCAGGAAAGGATGGGCCAGCCCAGCCAGCCAGCAGAGGTCTGGTGACTCTGGAGTAGGCCTGAGCAGGAAAATAACAAAACTCCCCACCGTCCAATCCCCACCCAACCCCAGTGTCCGGACAGCGCAGCCGATGGGCCTTGGTACAGCAGGGCTAGCTGGGCTGGCTGGGCAGGTTTGGGGAGGAAAAGATGGACAGGGAGGTCAGTGATTCAGAGCTGACGGCCCAGGTGGCAGGTCTCCATGGGCAGCTCCCCAGTGAGTGAGACCATGTGGATCACTAACTGGCGTGAGAAGATCAGACTTCTGTTTCAAGGCTGCCCCTCCATCCTCCTCTCCCCCATCCCCCTCCTTCATCCCTTCCCCCTCCCCCATCCCCCCACCCCCACGCCCACCGCCCCATGCCTGCTGTGTAATCCTGGGTTGGAGGCAATCTCTCTGGATCTCTGAAGAGGGAGCGAGGATAAGATTAAGATCCCAAAGGGAAGAAGGTATCAGAGGCAAATATTTGCCATGCAGGCTCTTTACTCTGGTCCAAACTGTCCCAGAAAGCTGAGGATGAATTACGATTTGAGTTGGGCTCAACAGCTGTGAACTCAGAGAGGAATCACTGTTGCTGAGGGCTGGATAATGCTGAGGACACTCAGATGGATCAGCTGTAGTCATCACTTTTCAGCACCTCCCTGTCTAGCTAAGGACTCGTGACGAAAGGCACCGACATTGTCCAGGAAGAAATAGGGAGGGGAAGTCAGTTTCCACGAGGGAAGGGACCTGTAGGAGACGGCAGTTGAGCCAGACCATAAATGGTATGGTCTTTCTCTTGTGCATGGCATATAGCAGGGGCACAAAGGATGAATGGATGGGTAGATGGGCGGGAGGGATGGTGAATGGGGGAGTGGATGGAGGATGGATGGATGGATGAATGGATAAATGAGTGGAAGGATGGATAGATAGAAGGAAGGAAAGATGATGGATAGATGGATGGATGGATGGATGTTGGATAGTCAGGTGACTGAGGAGATGTGAGAACAAAGTATTGCTTCGTTCAATTTATTCTTACAACAAGCCTCCCAGGTATAAGGATGGAAGTGGCAGCCCCTTGCTCCAGGTTATTAATATAAACACCCGAGGCTGAGAGAGGGAAAGCGACTTGTTTAAGGTGACAGAGTAAATTAGTGACAAAGCCAAGACCAGAATTCAAGGCTCCTGACTCCTATCCAGTACTCTTTCCACTCCATCACACCCACTTATTCTCTTCTCCTATTCCCCTCCTCCTCCACATAAATATTTGTGTAAAGAAGAAAGAAAAGGAAGAGAGAGGAGGGAGGGAGAGAGAGGGGGAGGCAGGGAACCATCGTGATTTTGTGCTAAAGGTCCTGAGTTCTGGCTCGGGCCTTGGGCAAGTCATTTCATTTGTCTTGGCCTTTTTCTCGGGTAAAATGGGCTGTGAACATCTCCTTAGGTCACAGGCAGGAAAAGTGTTGTGAAAGCAGGAAAAGCCCCTACAGATGCGAGGGGAGGGAAGGGAGTCACTTTTTTCATGGCTCTTCACAGACTGAGCAGTGCCCCCTGGCTTCCAAACAGAAGTGAGTCCAAGGGCCAGGTCAGAAGAACAACCCCATTGACTCCCAGACCCCCACATCAGCGTGGAAGCTGGGAGGCTGGGGGTAGGGGGATGGGGTGTCAGATGAATAAGAATAAACACGCTGGGCTCTGAGCTCTGAGGCAGCGAGGAGAGCAGGCACCACCAGCTCTCAGCTGCCCGGGTCAGCAAGTGGGGCAGAGCAGGAAGTGTCCACAGCAGCAAGAAAGCTTCCACCCCGCAACTGCCCCATTTCTAGGTGACTTCTACGCTCATTCACTCATTCATTCATTCATTTCCTGAGGGAAGGAAAGGGAGTGTCCAGGTACTGAACAGGTGTCATGGGCAGACCTAGCACGAGATTTTGACAAAGGTTTTCCCATCCGATGCTCACCGCATAGCAGTGCCCGGAAACGGCAATGATGGGTATCCCCGTTGCTAAGGAGATGCTCTGGCCTTCGAGTCCAGAATCTCAGCTTCAAGTTGCCCTTTTGGACACTGCCCAGTCCTTTACTCTCTCTCTCTCCGGGCCTCAATTCCTTCGCCTGCGAAATAAGGAGAAGAATGTTTCTTCTGCCTGCGATGGGCAGTTATCAGCATGAGGTGGTGCGAGCCCAGCCACTGCCCCCCAGACGAGGCCCCATTGCCCAGGCAGAGCAGGAGGTGCCTGGGTGGGCCCCACACAGAGAGGCCTTCCCTGCCCCGGGGTGAGTGGAGTCGGAGCAAGCGTTGCCCGGCCTGTGAGGGTCCGGAGGGCGTGGCCTGCTCACTGCAGCGTGGAGATATGAAGGCACCCGTTCTACTTGGTGCAAGTGGGTACGGTGACGCTTGCCCCAGAGTTGAAGTGGACCCACCCTCCGCTCCTATTGCTCTTCCTCTCCTCGTAATGACAAGGTGGTTTGAGTGTGGACGCCGGAGCCAAGTGCCTGGGGTAGAATCCAGACTTTGCCCCTTCTTAGCTGTGTGACCCCAAGCAAGTTGCCTAACCTCTCTGTGCCTCAATCTCTTAATGTGTAAAATGGGGATAATGACGGGGCCTGCCTCATAGAGCCGTCACAAGGATTCGATGACCTTACACGTGCAAAGAGCCTGGAGCAGCACCCCGCACAAAGGATGCACCACGTAAGGATTCGCTATTAATAAAAATATCACTGAGCCTCCCCCTTGATATGAAGTCCTCCAGGAAGCTTTCCTCACCTCACAGGCTGCTTATACTCCTCCTCTTAGCCCCCACAGGCTACTGTGCTTCCCCCTAGCAAGGCTTTTATTCTCCTATAGTTAGGCTTATTCTTGGGCCCATTTTACAGAAAAGGAAACTGAGGCCCGTAGAGGTTAAGTAATTTGTCGCCCTGCCCTGATCTTCCATCCTTGGCTCAGACACCTCCAATAACAGGAAACTCCTTCCCACCCAGCCTGGGGAGGCGGTACCATCTGAGCTGAGTTTTGCAGGATAAGAGTTAACCAGGAGAAAGTTGGGAGCGGGAAAGGCACTGCAGGCAGAGATTCCGTGTGATGAAGCCATGGAGGTGAGAAACACCCTTGTGTGGGAGGAACTTCTAGCAGTTGCTAGTGCTGGAGCACAAAGTGGGGCAGGGGGCTAGCCGGGGACTGGGATGCAGAGGTGGGCTCCACCACATCACAGGGGCCTTGAATCCCAGGCTCAGATGTGATGCTACAGCAACGGGGAAGCCATTAGACCATTTCAGCAGACATGGAAATGGCCAGATTTCTATCTGGGGCCCTCTGGAGCTATAAACACCATGCAAAGCTAGCTATTATGGCTAATAATGGTTTATCACCCTGCCCCACAATTGCCATTTTCATGTCTATTTCCCGCTAGATCAAGAAGCCAACGAGGGCAGGACCTGTGTGTCCTGTATCTCTGTGCTTGGCACAGAGCGGACACTCGGAAGATGCTGTTGAATTAATTAATTAAAATGAAGCACATGATACCAACTACTGTGAACTGTTTTGCGGAAGAAAAACTTTGGGATCAGGCAGCCTCCAATCCAAACCCCGATGCCAGCTCTTACTGCAGAATGGCCTTGGCAAGCTGAGTTACATCTCTGAGTGTCCTCCTCAAAATAAGTTCAATAATTCCTTCCTCACACTGTAGAGCACGGTGGTTAAAAGCAAGGGCTTTAGAGATTGCATTCTCAGGCTTGAACCCTTGGTTCTGCCACTTACTAGCTGTGTGGTCCTGGGTTTTTATTTCCCTCTCTGTGCTTCAATTTCCATCCCTTTAAAATAGTGATGGCGTGACCTGTATCATGGGGGGTTAGTGTGGGCATTCTGTAAAATCATGGGTGTCATCAATAAAAATGTTTTTAGAAAGATTCCTTCCTCCCCAGTTATGGTGCAGTTCCAAACACAATGCCCAGCACACACAAAGACCCTCAGTAAATAACAGCTAAAAGAAAAGCATGAAGATCCTTGGGCACAAAGCACCAGAACTACTGCCTGGTACAGACGTCAGCAAGCAGGAGGGAGAGTGTCAAGGGGCAGAATTTTAAATCTGAGGATCTGGACTTGAATCCTGGCCCTGCTCTTTCCCAGCTGTGCAACCTTAGGGAAGTAAATTAACCTCTCTGGTTTCCTCATCTGTTCAAGCTAAGTATTGACAATAATACCAATCTCAAGGACTTGTCGCACGCACTAAAGGACATAACGGATGTGAAAGTGCTTAATGTATACAAATGTAGGTGATGATTATTATCAGCGTGACAGCTCATAAAACCCGGGCGGAGCTTCCTGTTATAAACTAGTTCTCCCTTACTCCGCCCCGCAGACCAGGGGCTGGCTCAGTGCTTTGTTCTGGGCATAGCTGGAGGGGCCAACCGGGCTGGGGCAGAGGCCAGGGCCGGCTCCCCGCTCCCACCATCTGCACCGCGGGGTCGGCCCATCTGTCCAGCAGTGGGCACACATGTGGCCTCATCTGAGGGTGTAGGGTCGTTGGGGTCAAGCAGGAGAAAATTGGGGGCAGATGAGGGGAAGGTTCCAGCTTATTTTTAGAAAAGGGGGAAAGAGGGGAAGACAGGAAGGCCCTTGTTCCTCGGCATTTCCACCATGTGGATGGCAGGCGGGAGGGCAGGCAGGCAGGGTTGGAGACAAAGACGCGTCTGCTCCTGGGGCTGCTGCCACGGCTGTTGCAGGACCTCAGAGGACCGTCGGCGCGGCATTCTCACTCGCAACCCTGCCCGTGGGAGCCCTTCGGGACCCTGAAGGAGACCGCACCATCTAGAGGGGCTGAGCCCGCAGGGCCCATTTGCGCTTTAGGAAGGATCCTCCAACTGCGCTGTCAAGGATAGCTCGTGGGGGGAGTCCGGTGCCAGGGAGGCCAGTGGGCACTCCCCGCACAGGGCCTGGCACACAGTAGACCCACGAAAGGTACAAGGCCTCTCCTCCCGGCCCTCCCTAAGGTTCTGAGGTCCTGGCACCTCTCCAGGTTACCCTGCCTTGTGTCCCAAGAGGCAGCACGGTGACTCTGGAGCCGGATCACTGGAATGTGAATCCTGGCTCTTCCACTTTCCGGCTGTGTAACTTAGGGCCAGCTGCTTAACCTCTCTGTGCCTCAGTTTCTTTGTCAGTAAGACGGATATAGCCGTAGTTCATACCGCATAGGTGTGTTGTGAAAATAAAGTAATATGTGTTAAACACGTAGAGCAGTCAGCTTGTACTCGGCGTCCACTGCTGTTACCGTCAGCCCACAGTAGGGCATGCACATCTGGGGTGGCCTGGTCCAGGAAGGAGTGAGCTGAGCGTGCACGGGGCTCTCCAGCAGGACCCCTCAATGGGGGAGAGGCAACCAGACTGTGGTGGGATTGGTGTCAGAGAACAGGCTGGGCCGGGCCAGGGGAGGCGGCAGGCCCGCCCCGCGGCAGTGGGCCAGCCCGAGGCTGGAGGTCGGCAGATACCACTGTGGCTCCCATGGGTGTTTTTGAACGGAGCCCAAAAATGACAGGAATTTTCCAAATCGCCTGTTTTTCCACTCTCAGGGCTCCCAGCTCCCCACGCTCAGATCTAACTCTGCATAGAACTTTGAAATATGTCAAGAACAAGAGGGTGAAAGACCCCAGAGACGACTGCTAATCCCAAGTCCAGGCGGTGGCACGCCGGCCAGAGCTGCCCGTGGAAAAGTATGAGAGAGGATGCACGTGTGGGAGGGGTGTCCTCATACCTGGGCACAAGAGCTGGTGTGCACGTCAAGCGGCTATGAGTGTTGGTGCGTGCGAGTGTCCGTGCACCTGATCGCACACTCAGGTCGGCGTGCGCATGCCTGCATCTCCCATGGGTGGGTTCCCATGGGAACAGCTGCCCGGCTACAAGACGCACGAGAAACGGCATGAGTTAAGCATTTACCAGCCTGACACACAGTAGGTGTTCATCACCTGTACTCCCCATGTCCGCTCCCCTATGCGTGTAAATGCATGGAACACACCTGCCCACGTGTCTGCTTTGCCTGTATGTGACAGAGGTGCCTTGGCAGTCACTGGACCTGGGGCAAGACGGGAAAGAGAACTGAGGCCTGCCCTGCTTCAGTCTGCCTGGTCCTGGGCAGGAAGACCTGCCCCAAGGCATGAGATTCTCACGACGTCAGGGGACTAGGTGAGGGGTGGGGGTTTGCATAAGCGCATCCAGACCACCAGCTCAGCCACAGCCGAGGTATCCTCAGATGGGCAGCAGGCTCAGCATCCCAAGAGACTGGAGAGCCCTTGGAGGCCACCCACAGCGGCCCAGGGGCATGGACCTGCCTGGGGCCCCACAAGTCCAGGGCTGGGACTGAAACCAGGTGTCTCGATGAAGAGCACAGACTTAGAAACCTGACAGGCCAGGGTTTGAACTGTGGTTCTCTCTTTGACTAGCTGGGTGACCTTGGGCAAGTCATTTCACCACTCCTAGTCTGTTTCCTCAGCGGGAAGTGAGCAGTCTAAACCTCAGGGGTCAGTGCTGGGCTTGATGATCAGGCCCCTGACTCCCACTCCAGTGCTCTGGATGGGTCCAAAGGAACCTCCCTCCCCTCAGGGGGCAGCTGAAGGCTAAGGGACAGGGTCCCAGGTGCCCCCCAGGAGACTTTCTTCTCTAGGTCACCCTGAGAGGGATCCAGAGCCCTGTCTTGGGAAGCTAGTGACCAAGCCTCTAGCCCCTGCCTGGCCTTAAGCAAGTGTCTGCTCCTCTCTGGGCCTCAGTTTCCCTACCTCTACCAGGAGGGGTAGCTAGGGGATCTCTTGGGAGCCTCCCCATTCCAAAGACCCCTGGCTCCACAGGAGAAGGTAATTGGGAGCAGCTGCCTCGAGAGCGAGCGTGGGAGCATTGGGGAGGGGGTCTCGAGGCTTCCCCAGCCGCCGGACACTGCCCCGTGGTTTATGTCAAATTGTCAGCCCCAATCCTGCTTTCCCCCTGGGCAGGGCCGCCTTCAGTGGGCCTCAGGAGAGGTGGCCTGTCCAGCCGCCGTGTTTACAGTGCTCAGACGCCGCCGGGAACCTGATCTGGGCAGACCAGGGTGGGCCGCCCCACGGGGCCCAAGCCGTGTCCACACTCATTTCCCGGAGACTGAACATGGCCTGCCCGCCCGCCTTGCTGAGTCCAGCTGCCCGGCCACCCGCCCACGGAGGGCCCAGCTTCTTGCAGGCAAGCGCCATGGACAACTGCAGAATGCACAAGGGCCCGAGGAGCCAGAGCAGGGCTGAGGGGAGGGGGTTGCAGAGGGAGAGAGGAAGGGGCGTCCCCCTTCCAGACAGGTTCATGCTGTGTCCCCCCAGGCAAGTGTGCTCTCTGCCCCCCTGCCCAGGTGTGTTTACCCTACTGACTTGCTGATGGACTAGCTCTTCCCCACACCCAGTCACCTGGGTCAGAGTCAGCACACTACAGCCCACGGGCCAAATCCGGCACCGCCTGTGAGTGGAGATTGTCTTTTACATTTTTTTTTCTTTTTTAAACTGCTTTATTAACTTCACAATATATAAAGAACATCTCTCCATGCAATAGGTAAAACTCTCCTGCTGACAGAAACTTACAGATTGGGTCAGAAACTCAACATTCAACTAGAAGCTGGTAACAGGAGACCCACAAGAAACAAGTAACACCAAAAGGTTTACAACAAAGGTATGTCACAAACATGTAAGTTTAGGAAGCAGGTGTGTCTCCCTACTAACTTCAGGGAAAACATCAGGTTTCAAGGCATAAGGCAAAACTCATCATGATGGTCACGGTGAGGGGGGTCAGTGCTAACTGCCCGCAGACTATGACTCAACCGCTTTTCCCTCAGCTTTTCCCTCAGCTGCCTCACCTCCTCCCCAACCCTTTCCATATTCTCTTCTCTCATCCTTGCCTGTGGCTCTTCAAGCCTCTGAGTCATGTCCCATCTACACTGCAGGATGGGCTGCCTAACACGGAACCACCTACGATTTCCTCTAGGTACACAATATTCACCAGCTTCCAAAGGGAGGGCGAAAGGCTCTCCTTTATTAGCATCTCGCCCCTTTTCATCAGTGTTTTCACTCTCCTGGTTGGCATTTTCCATGTAGAGATTTCTTACTGCTTGTTCCTCTTTGGACATCATTGCTCCTGGGCCCATCCTCGCTGTCTCCGGCTCCTCCTGATTTTTGCTGCAAGTGCGCCGCGCGACACTCCCACTCGCAGAGCTGCTGCCCCCGCGCCTCGTACTCTTGGGGGCCGACCCCGGCCTGCACTCCCTCAGGGCCACCGGGAGCAGGGACCGAGAAGGGAGCGAGCGACGGAGCTACGGCCGTGTCTAACACTAGCGCGGGACATGCGCGAGTTGGCGCGGGCCGGCTACGTGTGCCCTCTTTTACATTTTTGAATGGTTGGGAAAAAAAAATCAAAAAAAGAATATTTTAAGACACATGAAAATTATATGAAATTCAAATTTGTGTCCATAAATGAAGTTTCAGTGGAACACAGCACATTGTTCATTTACGTACGTCTGTGCTTGCTTTCTCCCTGCAGTGGCAGAGTTAAACGGTTGTGAAGGAGACTGTATGGTGGGCAGAGCTGAGATTATTTACTATATGGCCCTCCACACAAAACACTTGCCCACCTCTGATCTAAATCATTCGTAAGTGTCAAGTATAAACCTCAGGTGTCAATCTCGGGAACCAGCATGGGAGTAAAGGGGGCAAGAAACGTCACTTTCTTTGTTTCCTATAACCTAATTTCTTACCCCATGTTTCTGGGGTCAGTCCACGTTTCAGGGATCACATGATGTCAAGCTGCGGGGTTGGGGCAAGGCATTGGCCCACACTGATTGCATCTGAGGCCCCCCCCCCCGACATGACCCTGCATGTCTGGCCACCTCCAGGGCACTGTGTCCTGGCTGCACCCCACAGCCCTTCCTCCTGAGGCTCTTATCACCTCCCAGCAAAGCCGCTTAGGATATACAGGACTGGCTGTGCTTCTCCTCTGCTCCCCTTTATGTTTCTTCAAGATACTCTGTTGATCCCTCTTCTCCCCTTTACTTCGTCTGTAAACTCTCTCAATTCCACAAGCTCAGAGACTTGGAGACCAAAGGCCAGGAAGGCTTGCAGGCCTTCTGTGTTCTGCCTGTCACATACCTCCCCTGGGGCAATGAGCACAGGGAGGAAGAGGAGATTCCAGGGGAAGAGCAGGGAGACACAGACGGGAACTTCAATCCAGCCAGACATGCATTCATTCACTGCTCTATCCCACTACCCAAACACGCGCCCATTCATTGCCCCACTCACTCAGGCCGTTAGTCATCCTTTGTGGAAGAGCCGATGCCCCGCCAGACCCTATAGGAAGGCAGAGGTGAGCACGGCACACCTGGCCCTCACGTTGTCCGTACTCCAGGGCAGTGACTGATGGCAAGTGTTTGCTGCCTCTACGGGAGGAAAATAGTCCTTATTTGTAGCATTTATTACTTTCTGTGATGTAAATACTCCAACCTGGCCAAGTTCAAGTTGCCCACATGATGTCCCTGACCATGGAGCTGGGAAGAGGTACATGCTATCAACTCTCAGGAGCCGGCTGCTGCCTGGAGATTCACACACATTAACAGACATCACACACAGCAAAAGGGCATGGGAGCACAGAGGAAGAGCACCAATCCTGACTCAGAGGGTCAATCCCGGGGGGCTTCTTAGAGGAGGTGACTTTTAGACTTGGACTCTGAAATAAGACAGCTCCCTGGAAGGGAGCTGGCTTGAGTCCCCAGGATGGTTCTGACCTGCAATAGGTTGCGTTCTTGCTCCTGATTGGCTTCCAGTGCCTCCCATGGGAAGAGTTTACATTAGACTCAGCTGTTGTCCTGCTTTGGCCAGTGGAATGTGAGCGAAGAGCTATGGTGTGGTTCGGCCCTTCCTCTTTTTTTCTCTCTGTACTGAGTAGGTCATGTCCCAAGTAGGGACAGCTCCTTCACAAGGATCCTGGAATAAAAAGGATGCATGGAACTGAGCCACAGTCAACCCACAGCCACCACAGACAAAATATAATGTGGGCGAAAAATAAACTTGTTATTGTAGAGCCCCTATTTGGGGCATGCTATAGTGTGTCTGTTACCACAACATAACTGAGAAAAAAACTGACTGATTGATGTTCAGTCCATCCCCATCCAGAACTGGCTCATGCCCAAGCATCCCTCCATGAGCCACTAGTCTTGAGCAAAGATTTACCCAACCCAGGCTACTAAGGCTAGTGCAGGGTCCCTAAAATGTCCAGAATTCTCTACAGTTCCAGCATCATCCCCTGGTCCTGGGAAAAGCAAATGAAACCACTTCATAGCAGTACCTCCAGTTCAGTTCTCCCATCTCACAGCAGCTTTTTGGAAGTGTCTCTCTTGACACCAAAAAGACAAAAACAAAACCAAAAAAAACCTCTTAATTTCAACACAAAGTCATTCCAGACATTGAAATTTCTCTCTTTGAGGAACAGACCAAATTTTGTGCAAAAGAAGAGTCAGGATGAGGTGGACAGGAAGCAGAATCTGCTGGGCAATGCCAAGAACAGAAAGAAAGAGACCACTCCTGCCCCCAGGGAGCTCCCAGGCCGGTGGACCAACAGACACATGAACAAACCCACGCAGTCAAGTGTGGTGGTGCTCACCTGTTTGACAAAGTGCTGTGGCATCACAAAGGAGGCAGCCACTACCTCTACCCAGAAGGCCAGAAATCTTTCTGGAACAAGTCAAGAGATAAAGGGATGGATGGGGGAGGATGGATGGATGATGGATGGATAGACAAAGTAAAATAAAACCTACCTGGAAGGATCAAAGAAACTTTCACATAGGACCCAGACCTGAAAAAAATGAGAATATCACCAGGTAAGGAATATGGACAGAAGAGATGATGTTCTAGACCGAAGAACAGCACGTGAAGGTAGGGAGGGATGCGGTTCACCGCACCTAGGAAAGGAGGGAAGCGAGAAATGCAAAGGGCTTCCCTGGTGGCGCAGTGGTTGAGAGTCCACCTGCCGATGCAGGGGACATGGGTTCGTGCCGCGGTCCGGGAAGATCCCACATGCCGCGGAGCGGCTGGGCCCGTGAGCCATGGCCGCTGAGCCTGCGCGTCCGGAGCCTGTGCTCCGCAACGGGAGAGGCCGCAACAGTGAGAGGCCCGCGTTAAAAAAAAAAAAAAGAAATGCAAAGAGTCACAGTGGCTTACCACAAAGAGAAGCGACTGGGGAGTCAGACAGACTGAGTTCTTATCCCAACGGCACCACCTTCTGACTGTGTGACCTCGGGGAACTTGCTTAAGCTCTCTGCGCTTGTGCCACTATTATCAAACCCAGCCCCAATATGGGGGCAGGACCCTCCCTCACAAGGTAATTGGAGCGTTCTATGAGACAATGTGAGCAAAGCTCCGGCCCACTGGAATCAGGCAGTTAAGGAGGCCTCCCTCTTGTTTCCCTTCCACCAGGACCGCTTCTCCCACGGTCCGGGCCCTGCACTCGCCCTGCACTCGTAGGGCTCTGCCTCTTGGCTGAGACACCACCTCCTCCCTGTTCTGGGACTCTCCCTCACAAAGCTCTTGCCCCCAGGGTCCTCTCGGCCCTGCGGCCCCTTCAGCCACTCCACTCCAGCCTCTGCACTCAGCCAGCCCAGAGTACTCCCCACCCCAGGCACGCCTGAGAACAGCCCTGGCTCCAGACCTACAAACACCTTCCCCTCAGGAGCAAACATGTCCAGACGTGGGACCAACCTCAGAGACTGGTGAAGAGGGTAGCTCTGGGCAGAGTGAGGCTGCTGGACCTCGTGCCCTTAGGAAGACACAGGCAGCCAAGGAGAGAGAGCAAAGGCCAGGTGGAGAGGCCAGCTGGCCAGGACACGTCCTTGGCTCCCACCCTTGTTATTTCACCTGTCCTGGACTGCACTGTCCCTGGGGCTAGTCCCAGTCCTGAGGCCAGTTTCCTGTCCCAACTCCTTCTGGTGCAGCTATCCCCAAGGGGAGACGGAGGAAACCAAACATAATTAACTAAATTTAGAAACAAATTCTTATCATAAATGTTAGGGGCACACAGGCCAGGACCCAGGAAGGGAAATTTGGGATTTGGGAATGTCATTCAAGGCCTTTCACAATTTAGCCTGGTGTTCAGTAGTCAATAAATACTTTTGAGCAAAAGAATGCTTGTCCCTGCTCACCTCCCCTGCAGCTCACGCCCACAGGTCCCATCTCCAGTGCATAACACCACCCTGTTCTCGACCTGCGACTCACCCTGCCTCCTACAATTGGGCCTTTGCTTGTGCTGTCCCCTCTACCAGGAGCACGCACCCCCCTCCCCTGCCCTTCTTGCCAAAGTCTGCCTCATCCTTCAGGATTAGGCTCAGACATCCCTCTTTCCAGGAAGACTTACCAGGAAGGTTCCCTTGCACTCCCATGGGACGTCCATACCCCAGTCACAACACTTGCTGCGTCGGGGTGGGCCTCCATACATTTCCACACACCCCCTTCCACTGGACAGTGAGTGCCTCCACAGGTAGAAATAGGGTTCCTAGTACTCGGCAAGGGGCCCGGCCTAGAGGAGGGACTCAGAGGGTATTTGATGAGTGAGTACACGTGTTTTCAGACCAGATGGTCCCCAGGAGCGGAGTACCCCAGGAGGACACAGGAAGCAAGTCAGGAATTGCAGTTACCCTCCAGGCCACCAGGGGGGTCAGTACAGAAGTTAAGCAGGAATCATGCAGAATGCTCCCTCTCCCCCTTGGTGGCCTGACTCAACCCAAGGAGCAGTAGAGTCTTGGGAGAATCTGAGTTGAATCTGGGGGCACAAAACCCTGTAATATTACAGCCAGAGGATTTTACGTCTTAGGGAGGTTGAGCACCACGCCTGCCCTCATGTAACAGATGGAAAATTTGAGGTCCAGAGACAGGATGTAGGCTGCCAAAGGAAGGAGTTGGAAGCAGAACCCAGATGTTCCGAGGAAGATGGAAAATATTTTGAGGATGAGAGTGTCCAAAGTGATGGACTTCCAGCCTGCATTGCTGCCTGATTGGTCCCCAGATTCTGTTTTATCTCTTCATCCAGACTCCATGCAGTCGAAGCTGGCATGCACTCTTACTTGTCAGATAGAGGCTCATTAATCCATTCTGTCTTCTCTCTTAACCTCATTGCGTGCTCTGGACGGCGGGCTCGGATCTTCTGTCCATGACTGGCTGTGTTGCCTCTCCCTTCCTATGCTCTCCGTGTTCTCAACGGCAAACTAGAAGGTGGGCTAGCTCAAGAGGAGCAAATAGGCTTCCTTTCGGTGCCAGCATTCACGGCCTGCTAGTGACTGCTTGAGAAGGACTGTAGGGGCAGGAGTGCTGTGACTGACGCGTGATGCTTATCACGGGCCGGGAGGCAGCCTGGCAGACAGCGGAGGTCCGGAAACCCAGACCCAGGCTACTACGGCCCCTGACCCCTTTCCACTTCTAGCCATCTAGGTTTCCTGTTTTTCCTGTCTGTGCCGTGAACAGTACCAAGCTCTGTGCTGAGTACAAAGTATCCAGAGATAATCGGACAAGATCCCCGCCCTTGGGAAGCTCACAGTTGGTGAAACACAGTTGCCCACATTCACACGCAAACAACCGGAGAAGTCTGAGCTACAGTCTTAGGGACAAAGGGGTTTCAGAGGTCAGGGCTCTGATGCTTCAGCGGCGGCAAGAGCCCTCCTGACCAGCAGTTCATCATCCCCTCCCCTCCCCACCGCTCACAGGCACTCCCGTTAGGGAGACTCGCATTTCTTGTGGGCCCAAGCATCACCCAGTGGTTGGTGGTTAAGATTTCAGGCCCCACAGGCTCTGCCACTTCCCAGTCACGTAATCCCAGGCAAGTTAACCTGGGCAACTTAACCTTGCCGGCTCTCCGTTTCTACCTGCACTGCCTCTGGTGGGCCTGTCGTGAGGAGAAAATGAGTACAGGTAAGTCACCTGGCACGTAGTAGGCCCCCTTTAAAGGTGAGCTGGCAGGATGACTCCAAGCCAAAGTCTGCCTCCTAAGCTTTCCCCTGGCTTTGCGCTCTGGGAGACACAGACAGCTCTCCTAGGGAATTGGGGACACCAGGCCTTCCCCTGTGGGGACCCCACGTTGGCACCTCCACCTGCTGCTCCCATGAACACTGACTGGCCACAGTGCCCTACTGGGAAGCCAGTGCTCTGGGCCAGCCCCTCAGGGATGGGCCAGATCCCCAGAGAGAGGAGGATGTGCGGTGCCCCCTTCCTCCCGGCCCGGGCTGCTACCAGCACTCACAGAGGTCCCTTTCCTCCTTGCAGCCAATCTGTGCCCGCCCCATTCTGTCTGAATATTCACTCTCCCACCTCCCCCGGAATCATTAAACATTCTGCAGTGGAAATGCAGCTGGTCACGTGGCGAGCACGGCCCGCCAACCTTGGCACTTCTCCTCTGATCTGTTTGTTTTTCTAACATAAAACTAATATGACATAATGGATAATCTAATTTGGAAATTACCATTTGCTAGGCTGGCCCACACTGCCAGCCAATACCAACAGCAAGAGAAATTATTTAAGAATGTTTCTTTTCCTTCAGAACACGGCCGATAATTTATTTTTCCGTCAGAAGATTACTTTTCTCTTTACGACATTTCCTGCCCCGGTGATTTGCGTTAGCGTTCCATCAAATGGTCTGTGCCGAATGTGGGGAGTGAGTCAACGCCAATGGTTCCCTGAATGAAGGGAGGGCTTCTATTACGGTCAGTGGGGGCTCAGACCCGCAGCCGGTCCAGGAGGCAGGCGCCTAGGGGGCTTTTAGTGGAGAGGATTGGGCAGAGCTCAGGAAGTCGCCTGTCCCCTGGTCCTGTAAGCCAGACCTCGAGGCTGCCTGTAGCTCCAGGTACCTCAGAGCCCACTGGCCTTTGGGGGAATGAGTAACGGCCGTTTGGCTTACCTAGGCAAGAGGGCTTAGCACCAGGGTGGAATCTAAGCTGAGAGTGTGCTGTACTGAAATTCAGGCTTCCAACCTGTCTACACCTGAGTCTCCCCCAGAATGAAGTGCCTCTTGTCTTATAGCCACCACAAACCAGGCACACACAGAGGCTCCTTATGCACCGTTGCACCAGGGCCCTGCAGTTCAGGCCGATTCGTTTCTTCATCCCTTCTTTCAATAATTATTTTGAAGGCACAGCTGGCTCCTAAGGTTAGAGCCGGTTTCGAGCCCTGGCCCTGCCACTTAACAGCTCTGTGACCTTAGATAACTCTCTTCACCTCTGTGAGCCCCCATAAACTTCATCTATTAAAGGGGGTAATAATAGTGCTGACCTCATTGAGTTTTGAAAGATAACGTGTGATGAAGTATGAAAAGGGCTTCGTAGCCCAGTCCTTGGCACGCACTAGAGGCTCAGTAAGGTCACTGTCATTATTGAGCTCCGAACAATGGTGCTCTGGTGGTGACCAGAGCTCCTGCACTTGCGGAGAGTCCTAGTCCCAGTGAGGGCCTCGGGCCTTGGAAATCAGGCTCGTGCTGTGGGGCTAGTGCCTTACTCTGAGAACTAACTAACCCAACACATTGAGTTCAGTAGGCTTACCACTAGGTCACTACAGGTGTTGAGCAGCCTCACCCCTCACAGTCCGGTCACTGGAGAAAAGTATCCCCATCCCAAATACTCTGCAATGAGGGACACTGGAGGGGTCATCTTCCCACCCTACCTCAGGCTGGGGCAAGGGACAGAAACAGCTCTCACAGATCTTCTCCCCCTCCACCCATGACCATTCTCTCCAAGAAACCCAGTCTCCAAGTTAGAGAGTTTATTTATCCAATCGAGTGACAGGTCTGCTTTCTTTCTGGATGTCTGAGACTGAACTGATGGGTGTTCCGGTGAAGTATAAAGAGGCGAACAGTTCTCTTCGCTGTGTCGACCACCTCTTCTGGCGAAGGCTGGACAGAGCAGAGGTGCTCTCTAAGCACTTGGCTCTGTCATTAATTCAACCCAGTTAAGTGGTTGTTTTGGTTTCATGGTATCGAGGCAACTGGCTCTTCATAGAATTGACTGAATGTTTAGACACAGCCTCTCCTGCTTGAGAGGTTGTTTGACAGAACGGAGTGGGTGTTTTGTTACGGCTTGGTGACCAGGGTGACCTGTGGCTTTTGCTTAGTTTGATCGGGTTGACTGCTTATTTGGCTGTGGTGATTGGTGGTTTCACCAGGTTGACCAGTTGTTCCGTCACGGTTAGCCCCATTCGACTGGCTATTTAAGTTGGGTGGGTGTTTTGGCATGCGCTAACGGAGCTGGCTGGGTTTGATTGAACTGACTGGATGTTTGAGTGAATTAACCCAAATATTTTGACATTGTTTGAGGCAGTCGATTGGCTGTTTACAACAGACTGGGTGTGTTGCTATCATCTGACCCAGCTGACCCGTTGTTCTGGCATTGTCTGACCTAATGGCTAGTTGTTGAGTTGGTTCCGCGTTTTGGCTTTGTTTAACTCTAAGGACAGGTTGTTTGTGAATTGTTTGATCAAGCTGATTGCTTGTTTGGCTAAGTTGAACAATTGCTTTCCTATTATTTGACCAAGTTGAGTCGTTATTCAAACCGAGGCAATGCGTTGTTAAGGTTTGACCCAGTTGTTTTGAAGATACCCATTTCCTGGGCCACGTTGATGGCTTGTTTGGCACTGTTTGGCCCAGCGACTCATATTTAACTGAGTTGACCAGGCGTTTGGGCTCTGCTTGCCCGTTTCAGCTGTCGTTTGGCCAACTTGACTTTGCGTCTCACTGAATTAGGCATTCAGACAGGTTTTCCAAAGATGACCAGGTTTTCACCGAGCTGCCCAGCTGTCTGGTCTCAAACAGACAGGAGCAGCAGTGGCCAGCATAGACCTGCATTTGCGGAGAAGCCACTCTGGAAGGCTCCCTCATGTGGGAGTGGGAAGAGAAGGGACTTGGAGGACCCCGAGTCTCGAGCTTGGGCTCAGGCAGGTGAGAACAGACAGGCTGGTGGCAGTGCAGCTGCCGCGCGCAAGAGCGCTCAGCAGCTCTGGTCTCCCAGGCCAGGAGATGAATGCGTTTGGCAGAACACTTCAAGAATGCAACCTCTGGGTTAAGTGGTTGAAATTAGGCCCAATGGGGCTGTTTTACTGAGAATTTACAGTCGCTCAGCCCCATCAAGTAAGAGTCCCTCCTGCCAAGATGGAGATTTGCTCTCAGAACAAGGGGATTCACTGACAAAAGCACACATCTCCCTGACTCTGCTTAGCCCTAATCTGTGTACCTGTGAGTGGTGACCCCACGGATGCTAATGTCTGTTCTCCGTGTGGGTGGGGGCCTCTCCCTGATATCCACAGGTGACTGGGGGAGGACTTGTCTCCCCGTTGGCTTCCTGAAAGAGGCTTCAGCTGAACTGCCTACGCCGCGTGTGACGTGAGTGGCGCCACCAAAGCCTTGATCTTGCTGGCGGGTCATGGGAGCGGAAGTGCCCACATCATGCACCAGCACGTGAGATATCAGGGCTGTAGGGGGCCGTAGAAGGGAGCTGGCCTGATCTCCTCATTTCACACAGGGGAAACTGAATCCTAGAGAAAGAAAGGGACTTTCTAAGCTGGGCCGTAGGGCACTCCAAATAATTAACCCTTCTCAGTGTAGACAGGTTGAAATTGGAAAGCCCTGATCAGGGAGTTTAGGGGAAGTGTCAGTTCTGGTGCAACAGTAAGGAGGAGGAGGGAAAGGAAAGGCTGCAGCCAGGATGAGGCTGAAACGGGAGTCCAGCTCTCGAACTCACTGTGTGACTTAATGCAAGTCCTTTCAGGAGACAATGAGTGAACCATTGCTGAAGAAACATCCAAGGTCACAAACTCTGGTCAAAGAGGCTTAAGGGTGCACAGTACCAGGCCTCCCATCTCTGGTTGCATCAATAGGAGTATCACCATCAGAACAAGGGAGTGATGGTCTCACCAGGCCCCACATGGAATTCAAGACCAAGGTTAATGGGCAAATGATAAAGTGGGTCACAACCAAGAAGGAAAGGTTCTCAAAGCCATGTCCTGGGAAAAACTGATGAAGGAGGAAGGGCTGTCTCCCCCAGAGAAGGGAAGGCATGAAAGATGGGGTTAATGTCTGGAAAATGCAGAAGACTTTCAGAGGTTAGGAGAGCAGATAGGCTTAATGAGTGTCAGAGAACAGAGATAAAAACATTATGGCACCCAGTAGGTACTTGACAAATATTACTGAATAAAATCCCGAGGAGACAGAATATAAGAAAGAACTTTCTAACAGACAGAGCCACCTCAAGAGAGAGAGAACTCCTTGTCACCGGAGGATTATAGGCAGAATTCCCATGTTTGATGAACAGGAAGTCAGATGAGTCAGAAACAACAGACTTGTTACCTCCTTGCTCAGGAAGCCATACCTTCATTAATACAGCCTCAATTATGTTTCCTTGCTCTGGCATTGTCAGCTTATACTGAGCTTGGGTACCACTGTGACCTCCAGATTCTTTTTATACAAAGAACTCTGAAACAGACCCCATCACCGTACACTCAGGCAGTCACTTTACAAACTCATGTTTTCAAACACTGAACCTGTAAAATCTGGTTGTGTCAACCAGCACCTCCGCTATCCCTTCCAGCTCCATGAAATTAACGGCTGAGAGTAGCCTACGCAGCCCCAGCTGAGGGCAGAGCCTTGCAGCACCTCACTGGAGACCTTCCTTGGATACAGCCTTTCAAGCCCTGAAAGACAAAGAGGCAGAGAACCACTCTGCAACAATCTGACAACTGCAAATTGTTGGTTTTAGAAAGCTGCTGTCCATTTGGCACTGAGTGGCCTGAGTCCCCGAGGCTGGCTCTCAGAAGACATTGGAGGCAGACAGGAAGGGAAGTCAGAAAGACAGCCAGGGCACCGAGCCTCCCACTAGGGACCCCAAGAAAATATTGGTGGGGCATGTGATCAGTCTCCACGGTCCTCAGAAGTCCTGGCCAGACAAAGACATATTGTGGCTCTGCACAGTGGGATCAAGGGCTGTGGGCCACCCAGGCCTTCCATCCAGGCAGCCTGGGGAGGCAGTGCTAGAACTCACAGGGTACCAGCGGGGCCCTACTCACTGCTCCCTCCTTCAGGAAGCTGCCTTTCCAAACAGCTAGGGCCTCATCACACCACGTGTGCGTGCACGCACACGACACCAAGGCCACCCAGGGTCTGGAAAGACAACCTCAGAGGAGAAGGTCGGGCTCACCGTGGACTCTGCTAAGAGGTATTGAGGGCAAAGGACCCATCACCATGCGAGAGGCAAAGGCTGAGCTCCCAGGCCCACTCCCTGTTAACACGCTGGGAGACCCCAGTTGGGCCATCTGACCTCACTGGGCCTCCTCTTCACTGCTCCTCAAGGAGGGAAAGTCGAGGCTGGGAGGGACCCCACACATCTTGGAGTCCCATGCCCTTGACTCATAGGCAGGAAGACTGAGCCCAACAAGTCAATGGCAGCTGTGGGACTGGAGCTCGGTCCCTGTCCCCAGCCCTGGCCCACTCTTTCCACCAGGCCTCTCCAAGCCTGCACACAGTAGGTCATCACCTCTAACACTCTAGGATCCTGCAGCCCAGAGAGGGTTTCTTAGCTTCCTCGGGCTGCCATAACGGAATACCACTAACTGGGAGGAGGCTTAAGCGACAGAAATTTATTGTCTCACACCTCTGGAGGCTGCAAGTCCAAGATCAAGGTGTCACAGGGTTGGTCCCTTCTCAGGGCTGTGCGCAAGAATGCGTTCATGCCTCCCTCCTAGCTTCTGGGGGTCTGCTCACAACCTGGGACATTCCTTGGCTTGTAGAAGCCAATCCTCCAGTCTCTGCCTTCACCTTCACATGGCATTCTCCCTGCATGAGTGTCCACCTGCTAGTTTCCCCTTTTATAAGGATGTCAGTCATGATGGATTCGAGCCCACCCTAAAGACTTCATTTTCACTTAATTACCCCCTATCTCCAAATCACACGCTGAAGTCTGACATGGTGGGAAAAGGAGACACTTTGAGGCAGGGAAGCAAGGGCCCCAAATCAAAACCTGCAGACGCCGCCCTGGGGGGCAGAGGAGGTGCATCTGTGCTGACCTCCATCAGGAGGGTGGGGTCTGTCACAGTGCTACACAGCGTCCCCCCACAGAGTTCCAGGACTGGCTGTTTCAGCCCCTGACACACACACATACACACACACACACACACACACACACACACACACACACCCAAGGACCCCACCTCACCTCCTGGGTTCCAAAATGCCACTGTCCTGCAGCCAAGGGGACAGAAACACCGGCTTCCTCACTGACTCTTCACACAAGCCCAGTTGCTCATTCTTGGAGTCATTCACTTCCTCCTTCCTTCCTTCCCTCACACATCTACACATTCATTCATTCGTCACACATTTGCCCAATTCATTCATCTTCAAATTAATTCAGATTATTTACTTGCCAATCCATGCATTCACTCATTCATGCTACTCACTGATTTGAACATGAAATCGATTTTATTTATAAATTCAGTAAACATTTGTAGTAAGTGCCTACTATGTGCCAGACACTATCCGAGGTTCAAGGGACACAGAAGGAAACAAGACAAAGTCTCTTCTCTCCGAGCTTCCATTCCAGAGGAGGAATACAGACAAACATTTCAAACACCACGAGTACAATGAAGAAAAGTCTTCCGGATAAGAGGGATTGAGACTGACCAGCGTGAGAAGGCTCCTTCGGCTGGAGGAGGCCCCTCTCTGGGAAAGCTTCTCTGAGAGGTACCAGTCAGAAAAGTGCTGTGCTTGCCCATGTAAAAACCTGGGGGAAGAGCATACCTGGCAGTGGGGACAGCAAGTATGGAGGCCCTGAGATGGGTGGTGCATCTGTCAGCATCCCAACAGGAAATAGGTAGCACACTCAAAACAGGGGGATTCAAGGAGGGTTTCTTTGCAGAGGAGCTACCGTGAAAGGGGAGGATGTAGGGAAACACAGGAACAGAGCAGAAGCCGGAGCCAGGAGCAGCAGAACTGTTAACCACTCTAAAAGGAAGAAGGGTCAGTGGTGCTGGAGCTTAGAGGCAGCTCCCTGAGACAAGGGATGGCCTTTGGTCAGGGACACAGCCAGCCCAGGGAGAGAGCTTGTAGGGAGAGAGCCTCAGGCATAAACACCCTGACCCTGCTCTGCTCGGTCTTCTGATCTCCTGCAGGTGCCTCCCAGGGACCCAGCTGGAGGCCAGAATGCAAGGGAAGAGCTGATGGACCGCACACAGGTCAGCCTCGGACACAGAGAGCATCTGGAGGCGCGTGCAGAGGGCACCGGCCCAGCGGTCAGAGCCAGCCAGTGTGGCTGGGCTGAGGTAAGGCACTGGGATTTTCTTCTGCCTGCAATGGGAGGCCACTGGAGGGCTTCAGCAGGGGCATGGTAGGGGCTGGCTACTCTTTTAGGAGCTCTCCTGGCAACTATATGGGAAGGTCATCCATTCATTCAGGAGATGCTCCCATGCAGTCACACACCGCTTGCTCACTCTCTCCTTCCTTCCTCCTCTCCCCTCTCCCAGCCCTCCACCATTTCAGCAAACCCGGCCCTGCTCAGTCCCCTGTGCTAGGCCCAGACCAGGCCCCACCTGTCCACTGAGGTAGATGTAGAGAGGCACAGACCTGGCTTCACCCTCCAGACGCTGCCATCTGACAGCAACAACCAGGCCCCTGGTGACCTCTAACACATGGTAGAGACTGGAAAGCACCTGAAGGGACCCCCAGCCATGGAGGGGTCGGGGGAAGGGCTGAGATGGCTGGGCTGCTTCTGGCTGGGAGGCACTGGCTCTAAGCCAAGACACAGGGTTTCTGCCACCCACTTGCTATGTGACCCTGGGCAAGGTGGACAGCACCTCTGAGCCTTTGAAACAAGGGTGCTAAATTCTACCCTCCCATCCCTCAGGACTGCACCAGAAAACCCACCTTGCACTCTCTCTCCTCCATGCCTCTGCCCCCATCAGCCAGCTGAGTGCAGAGGACTCTAGCCCCCTAGGGGAGGGCTCCTCTGCTCCCCCATTCTTGGGTGGTGTCTCAGTTTGGGCTGCTATAACAAATTACCATAGACTGGGTGGCTGAAACAACAGAAATGTATCTCACAGTTCTGGAGGCTGGGAAGTCCAAGATTAGGGTGCCAGCCCGGTCGGGTTCTGTGAGAACCCTCTTCCTGGCTTGCAGACAGGACCTTTTCCCAGTGTCCTCACATGGCGGGAGTGGGGCAGGGAAGCCAGCTCCCTGGTGTCTCTTAGAAGAGCACTAATCCCATCATGAGGGCTCCACCCTCACGACCAAATCATCTCCCAAAGGCCCCAACGCCTGATACCATCCCATTGGGGGTTAGGGTTTCAACATATGATCTGGGGGGGGACACAAACATGCAGTCCATAACAGGTGGGGAGGTGACAGTTGTAGGAAATGTTCCACCCGACTCTGTCCCAGAAAGCCTGTGCAGCCCCTCTTCCTCCCTAGAATTCTGATGGTGCTGCTGGACAAACCTGGGCCAGTGCCCTCCCGACTCTGGGCTAAAACTCCTACCTTAAAGTGCAGGGCAGGTGATGGATAACCTCTAAAGGCCACACCAGCTCTGCTCCTCCCTGTCTGGCATCCACTAATCATTCCCTGAGCATCAACTCTCTGCCTGCTCTGGGTGGCAGTGATATGGAGACACCACAGGCTGGTGAGGTGAGAATTCAATAGAGGACACAAGGATGAGGTACCGTTAGAGCAAAGAAGACATACTGACAGACTGCTTAGGGATTAGTGAAGCCTTCCCAGAGGAGGGACATTTAGGCAGGGCCTTGAAGGATGAGTAGAAGTTTTCCAACATCATAGAAAAAATAAGAATTTTTCTATAGCACTTTGTTCACTTCCAGTGTCTCATTTGGCCTTCCAGACTCCTGACTCAGCAAGCAGGGATTTAGAATACACAAATGTTTAGCTCTGGAAGTCTCTTTAGATATTATTCTCATTTTCTGATTGAGATGATTGGGGCCCAGAGAGGGAAATGGACTTTCCCAAGGTCACACAGCAGGGGATAAGTGAGCAGATCCTGAAATCTGACTCTCTGGTATTGTTCCTGCCAGGACAACTCACTCACTCCCTTTTCCTTTTCCAACTGCCATCTGGCCTGACCAACTGTCCCATCCCTCCCAGCCAGGCTCAAGACAAGTTTTATAGGGAGGTAACTGATTGGGGGTGGGGGGTGGGGAGTAGGTGGGAGAGTTTAACCCCACGATGTTTTCATACTTGAGGTCTGAAAACACGATTTCCCCGGCAAAGAAGCTTAGCGTTAAGCGGAAAATCGGCTTGGAAGGATGTGATATCATTTATAACAGTACATTAAATGCAAGCTGAGAACCTGATATATTTTAGGAACATTCAGCACACTCTAGACTAATAAACATTTTACAATATTATTGCACATGTTCATTTTGCTTTGTACAAATAATCATTCCCTTCACATCTAATAAGTCTGTTTGACACATAAGTGGTCTTGGGCAAACACCTCGGAGGGTCTTGTTTTTCTGTGCATTGATCATGCATTTGTGTAGCCCGCCAGGACAGTGACTAATGATTTTGAGGGCTTAAACGTCCACACACATCGTCTTTGTCTCCCTGCCTGTTGTCATATAAATGTAAAATAATTTCATTTTGGCCCTAGAATGTATTGTTTTTCATGTATGAAAAATGCCTGCCCCTTCCCTGCCTGGCGTGGCATCAATCAGTTTAAAACAATATTTGGAGGAGCCCTGGTCTGCAGGTCCTTCAGCGAGCTCTTGTGTCCCCGGGGTGACGGGCCCAAGAGCACCACTTACTGGGGAATTTCCAAACAAACCTGCCGCCACCACTGCGTCAACCCAGAAGCCCCCTCTCTCTGCGAGGTGAGCTTGAGTCCTGCCCCTCTGAGGCTCAGAGAACCAAAATTTGCTACTGACAGCCTTCTCCTTTCTCCTTCTTTCTCCTCAAGAGCCTTCACGGAGGTCTCTGGTGCTGCTGTGCTAGGAGCTGAGGGATGAACACAATGTGGTCCGGGCCTCCAAGAACTTAGAATCAGGGCAGGGCCACCACTAGCTCGAATAACTCCTGTGTGGGAAATGGAAAAAGGGGCCCCCTCTGGGTGGGCTCAGCCACTTGACCCTATCACTTGAAGCTGGTGCCTTCATATGAATTAGAAAAAGAAACACTCTTTCCTCTGGGCAGAGGCAGCCCCCATCAGGGTACATCCCTCAGCTGGATATTCTTGTGCAGTGTGCAACCTAAACAACTGTACTTAGAGGCCACCCTGGTGGAGTGGAGGTGGTCAGTGGGCAACAGACACCCCAAAACAATGCTATGAATACATGTCCCATAGAAAGACAAGCTATTGGGAGTGGAAGCCCAGAAGGAGGACAGTGGACAGGGTAGGAAGCTTCATGGAGGAAGTGACCTTTGAGTTTGGCCTTGAAGAAAAAGTAGGAAGTGACAGGCAAAGAAGGGGAGCAACAGCCCCCACCCTTGAACAGAGGGAAGAGCCTGCCCACACAGACATGAGGCCAAGGAAGCTGGCCATTTTGAGAGACTGGGCATAAGGAGAAAAAAAAGAAGTAGGGGAGGGCAAGACAAGAAATGAGTGTTTGTTGAGTGAATAAGTGGCTGGCTGAAGGGATGTATAGACAGACAGATGGACGGGGGGATGGATGGAGAGGAGACAGAGATTATATTAAGAAGCCTGGGATTTCTGGGCTGACCTACTAAGAAATTTATGCTTTATTCCACAAGCACTGAGATTGAGGAGCTCCTAACGGCTCTTTGGGAGCAGATGACACTTTCAGAACTGTATTTCAGACAATCCCTCTGACCAAAATGAACTGGGGAAAATAAGTCTGGGTACTGAAGGGGATATCTCCCTGGCGCTCAACTAGAACGACAATTTGGAGTCATCTTGTAAACAAAAGGGAAGGAAGAAAAGTAATGTTTATTGAGCATCGGCATCCTTTATATAAAGGATCTAATATCCCCAACGAGCCGCGGGAAAGTGAGGCTCAGAAAAGTGCTTTGTCCGAGGTTACTTGTCTGTGAAGAGTCAAGCGTTGGCCCCATTTGCCCACCTCCACAGTTTGTGCCTCACGCACGTCTGGCTGGTGGGATGGGCTGAAATTGAGCCTCCTCAGCCCTCTGGCCCAAGGAGCCCAGCCTCTGTGAGCACTCACTCACATCTGGTGCCAGCCACAAAGTACAGGCCACACTGGCTCTGCGGGGCCTCCATCTGCACTTCCTCCCTGTCTCCTGCCCATTTTTTCCAGAAGAACCTGGAGCAGATTCACAGGTCCAGACATCTGGACTGGGCTCTAGCTCTGACCTCTCTCCTACCCCCCTCTACCACCCCTACCACACAGAGTTGGCAAAACTATGGGCCTTTGCACATGCTCTTCCTTCTGCATGACTCTTTCACTCTTTCTCTGACTAGCTAAGGCTCCTTGTCCTTGAAGGCCAGCTTTAGTGTCCTCTCTTCCAGGAAGCCTTCTCTGAGTCCCATGGCTGGTTTAGGGCCTGCTCTGTGTTCCTACAACTTCTGAATTTTCTCAAGATGGCACTTAGATGTTTACATTTTATGGTCTATTTGCATCATCTCTGTCTATCCTCTTGTGGGCTGTTGGGGAGCAGGGAATATATTTGATTCATCCCTGGGTCCTCAGCTCCCGGCACAGCACTTGGCCCAGAGTAGGATCAGAGTGCTTTGGAAAGACAGATAAGAGGTTGGATAGATAGATGGATGGATGGATGGATGGATAGATGGACAGACAAACAGCTTCTCTCCCTTAAGGGAAATAAACTTTGGAACTTGATTGCCCCACCTCTAGGAAGAATCTCCTGAACTGGAAAAAAAAAAGTTCAGTTTTAACAACTGAGGCTCTTGATGGCCCAGAATAACTGAAGATAACAAATTATAGGTGCATAGACCTGCAAATCTTGACTCATTCAACTTCACTGAGGTGAAGGCCAGATGAGGTACATTATTATGCAGGCTGGGGCTCTAGAACTCCAGCTGGCAGTAATCAGGTCACAGAGAGTCTTGAGCACAGATTTAAGAGGTTTGACCTTTATCATGAGGCTGATGGGGAATGGGTAGAGGGTTCTCTGGCATCAAAAGGAGCCATCAGGGCTTCCCTGGTGGCACAGTGGTTGGAGTCCGCCTGCCGGTGCAGGGGACACGGGTTCGTGCCCCGGTCCGGGAAGATCCCACATGCTGCGGAGCGCCTGGGCCCGTGAGCCATGGCTGCTGAGCCTGCGCGTCTGGAGCCTGTGCTCCGCAATGGGAGAGGCCACAACAGTGAGAGGCCCGCGTACCGCAAAAAAAAAAAAAAAAAAAAGGAGCCATCAACATCTCTTGAGTCCTCTAAGTGAAGGTGAGATTGAAGAGCCAGAGGCATTGAGCTTAGGTATCCCTCCCTGTCTATTCTGCAAAGGCTGATCAGAAAAAAACAGAATGTTCCCTAGAATGCAGGTCCCCATTCTGAGGCAGAGATGAGTATTGTCAGGTGACTGGGACCAGCATCCAGGCCACCCAAAAAATCACCCCAAATTCCCATCTTCTATTCTCCTCCAGCTCCCTGTAGTTCTCTAGCCCCTCTAACTCCACTTGGACACAGACAGACATGCTGCGTCCACGAGGGCCGGGAAACATATGGTCTTAGAGATAGATCCTTCTCCCACCTGCTCCAGCCTCCAAGCAGGTAGAGATGGATGGCCATTAGCGGGTACCACATAACTGAGGGCCAATCATATAAGCCCTTTCTAAGTATTTATTGAATATCCATGGATCAACCAGGATTTGATCAGAGAAGCAGAACCAGCAGATGACACATAGAATGAGAAGTTTATTATAGGGATTTGATCTTATGCAATTGTGGGAATGGTTAGATATATTGCAGGCTTCCGTTTCTGGTCTTGAACCTGAAGTCCACAAGGCAGGCAGTGAGGAAAGGTAGACAATGTGAAACCGAAGGAAGGACAAACTGGAACCACAAGGATTCTCACCACTCTAAGCCTCTAACTTTGAGGACTAGATGTTCTCCAGGAGAAGCTGGTACCCTTTGTTATGGAGCTGCATACGCACCGGGCCCAGGACTCAGGGAAGCTGACGGAGGAGATGGGGTAAGAGCTTGGGGCCTTGGCTGCTGCCCCACGCCAACAAGGTGAGCCAGCAGAGGAGCGACAAAGAGCGTGACCTCAGGCCCATCACTGGCCTCCCCAGCACAAAAGGAACGTGGCTGTTGCTTTACTGCCACGTTCCAGATCTCAAGCAGAAGATTTCTGCCTGCAGCCCTTGCTAACCTAGAACTACGCAGGGAAGGGAATTCTGGGAAACAGAGTTCCAGCTTAGCTGAGCTGACACAATAGAAACCACCAAACCTGCTGGGAACTAGTCAGTGGAGGCCTAGCAGAGAGAAATCGGGGCCCCTGCCATCATACAGTTTAATCTCATGACAAAGACAAGTGTTAAAACGCCACAGTCTGATCGATGTTATGGTAAGCCACACAGTTATCGATAGTCTACCGGGGAGAAGCCGTGCATTACTTAGGATTACGTTCATACCCAAAATAACGGTGGCTGAATCAGATTAAAGTTTCTATCTGACTTCCAGAGCAGGCTGATATGATGGCTCCTACACGGTCTGGGACCTGGGTTCCTTCCGTCTGGTTGCTACACCATGAATGGCTTCGTTCTCCTGCTGTCACTTCATGATCCAAGATGTCTGCTGGCTGCTGCTATGGCTATTAGGTCACAATCCCAAGCATCAGAGAGGAGGAGGAGAAGGGGATGCACATGCCCACCCTCTTTCAGGACACTTCCTGGTAGTTCCACATGTAACTGCAGTTAATTGACCAGAACTTGATTACACAGCCATACCTAGCTGCAAGGGAGACTGGAAAATGTAGTCCATTCTAGCTGGCCGTGTGCTCAACTAAAAATTGGAAGTTGTGTTCCTTGGACATTGGGAGAAAGCAGGTGCAGTGGGTCAACCAGCAATTTCTACCTCAGGTGATATACAACAGTGGTCAATATCTCAGATTCTGGCGTCAGACAACCCTGAATTCCATTCCTAGCTCTGCCACTTTCTAGCTGTGTGATACTGAACAAAGCAATTGCCTTCTCTGAGTTTCCCTTTCTAAAAACATGGGATCCGTATCATCACATACAAGCCAGTATCCTAAGCACTTTTCATGGATTGTTATTCTTAATCCTTACGATGAACCTATGAGTTAAGTAGTAACATTATCCCCCTTTTACAGATGAGGAAACTGAGGCTCAGAGAACTGAAATAACTTGCCTGAGGTTATGTTCAATCATAAACACATACTTAGCGGTTGCCTGCTAGTGCCAGGCTCTGTGCTGGACTCTGCAGATACAGGCAGAAGTCAGAATGGTCCCAGCTCCTCTAGCGCTCCCAGCTGGGGAGAGGTGGAGCCTGGCCTTCACTCCTCCTTCCACTCCCCCGGACTGCCCCCACGGCACACCTGCAAGGTTTGGGGGCCAGCTATAGGGAAAGGATAGCAAAATATTTCTTTGTTTTGCCTCTTCCCAGAGCTCCCAGCCTGTGCCCACAGTTGTTCAAGAGCATCTTTCAAGCCCAAACTGAGGCATAAAGTGCTCACAGAGGGGCTGGCTGGAGCACGAAGAAGCCAGTCAGTCCAACAGTCACTCAACAGCAGCTCCTGGGCCGACTTAGAACGGCATGCCGAAAACAGCATTAGCGGCAGCAAGCCCGCAGACACCAGCCTGGACTCGTGGTCACAGAGCATTTTCACATCCACTACTGCATAAGATCCTCCTTTTGTAGATGAGAAAACTGAACTCACTTGCCCAAGATGACACAGGAAGTGTTCTAGAAAGCAGAGCCAGAAGTATGGGAATGCCGGGTCTGTGTGAGGAACGGCACACAGCTTAAGTGGCCGTGTACTGGCTGGGGCAAGGAGGTGCACACAGAGGCCATTAAAGAGTTTGATTCCTTCCGGATGGCAGCAAAGAGCCGACCTCAGGGGTGGGTAACGCCTGCTGGGCACCCTGCCGTGGGGACCTCACATAAGGGGGGCTTTGGCAAAAACAAGCAAAATGTCTGAGCCCCACTTCTTAGCACCTCAGCAGACTGGCTTGAGCCCTCCCACTCACAGGCCTCAGCGTGCCCATCTATGGCCAGATGGCCCCTCGGTGACCATGAGAAGTTGAGAGGCCACTCCCCAGGACTCAGTGTCCCCTTCTGGAGAGTACTTCCTTCCCCTTGGTCCCATCATGGGCAAAGGCAGTCATACCACACTCTGCACACAGTAGCCCTTGTTCTAAACCAGGCCTGCCACCCAGCCTAGTGCCGAAGCTTCGCCAGGAGGTACCAGGAGCCGGGAGGAGGGGGCTAGGCAGACCTGGCATTCCAGTCCTGGCCCTGGAGTTCTCACCTGCAGAAAGGGCTAACAGCAAGAACCACTCGGGGTGGCTACGGCGAGTAAATGAGACCATCTCCAAAAAATGCCAAGCCTAGTGCCAGGCACACGGAATGCCCTCTGTAAATGGGGCTTCCCTCCTCTCCCCCTGCTTTCCCCAGAAGAGTCTCGAACGGGCAGTATTCAGCAGGGATCAGCCCCAGTGGTGGCCCCACAATGGTTGAAGCCAGAGCAAAGGGACTTTTCCAAGCTCGCAGAGAGGGATGCAGGCCCACCCAGACCTAGCACTCAGGTCCTCTGACACCCATTCAGGGACCCCTGTCCCGACCATGATTCGGGGACCAGGGAGGCTGTGGGGAGCTGAGCTCTTGGAGCTGGGACCTACAAAGTGGGGGTCAGGGTCTCATTCTGCCCCCGATGAGCCGCCGAGAAAGCCACCCAGCCTCGTCCCCATCACATCTCGACCGCCTGTTGCTTTGAGGAGCAACTGTACTATTTGTGATTTCTGACATTCCCCCCTCCCCAAGTCCCCACCCCTTTCCTGTTTGGCCTGTGAATTGGAAAGGGCTATAAACAGGCGAGAGCGGGCTCCTCGCCCCCAGGGCGGGCCTGTCAGCCAGCCAAGGGAAAGGTAGGACCCAGGGGAGCCCCGCTCCCACCCTCCCCACACAGCCCAGCTGAGCAGCTTGTAAAGATAGGATTTGTTTGTTTTTTTGGATCTGCCTCAGGATCTGGCTGAGGCCGGACCCTTTGGGGAAAAGCAACTTTTAAATAAATGCTTCAAGATTGTGCAAACATTTCAGTAGTATTGGAGGCCTGGCGTTCTGGGTCAGGGAGGGAAAAAAATACCCGTCAATCACTTTAGAGATGAAAACCTGATAGCAGAGCAGTTGGTGAGGACTGGGGCTTGGGTTGCAAATCTCAGCTGTGGCTGGCTGGGACCAACTACACTTAAGCCCTCTCTCCAAAAATCATTTGCATGTTAATCAATAGAGCAGCCTGTCTGACAGGCACAGAGGACACAAGCAGCTCACAACACGATGTGTGTGATGCGTGCAGAAAGGACGGGACTCAGAGGCACACAGAATTGGACGTAAGCCCGGCTCTGTCGCTGATTAGCTCTGTAGTCTTGGGTTAGTTATTTAGCTTGACTGCGCCTCGGTCTTCTCGGTGGTAAAATGGGGTTATAACATCAATCTCATCAAGATGCTGTGAGAATTAAATCAAAATACAGATTGCGACATAAAACCTGACTCAAAGCAAGAGCCCAGGGATAAATCATGACAATATCATGAGCGGCCGTTTATCGAGTGTTTTCTGTGAGTGGAGACTTGCAGACATTTTCAGCCATCCTCGAAGCATGCCCCGCTTGGCCAGGCATTCACAAGCCTATTCTCTGCACCCATTCCCAGACAGTTCTCTCTTGGCCAAGAGCGGGGCTCAACCCCTGACCTCAGGAGTTCAGGGTCCTGAAACAAAGAAGCTCCGAGCTGACACACCATAAGAGAAATGTGTACACAGCCTGGAATAGGGAGAGAGAGAGATGGTCCTGAGCAGAGAATCCAGCCAGCTTCTGTGGAGAGGGGAGATTTGATCCAGGTTTTGAAGGATGAGTAAAATACCCACAGGCAGGCACTGGCGAAAAGCTTTCCAGATGGAGACCGGCTCAAGCAAAGGCTCTGAAGCGAGCCTTGTATGCAGAAAGTCAGGCTGTACAGAAGGGGGGCATTTGGGAAGCGACACTGGCAAAGTCAAGTTGAAGTCAAAGTGTGAAGAATTCTGCACTGAGAGGGTCCAGCTCAGTTTCCGGGGCCATGGGGTGTCTCTTCCTCCTCCCTGGGTCTCCTCCTTACAGCTGTGTAACTAAGGCAGTCACCCAATCTCTCTGTATCTATATATCCCTATCACCCCTTCCAGACCTGCCTCAAAGGGCTCCCTCCTGGAGGTGAGAAAGTTCTGAGAAGGTTAAAGTGCTCCACCAACACTGGGTACCATTGTTTTACACGTGCACACACAGACATACACATCCATGTAAGTGCATATGCGTACACACACACATACACACACGTGCACAGGCTCACGGATCAGAGAGTCTTGACTTCAAATCCCAGCTTTTCCATTTGCTGCTGCAGGGACTCTGAGCTAGGCATGTATCTATTGCATATAAAGAGCCAGTTCGATGCCTGGCATGTAGTACGCACACGTGACACGGTTATCATCCATCACATCGACAAACTCAAACTGTTTCTACTTTAAGAAGAAACTACCACCCAATAGGGTCAATTCAAGAGACTGTGAGGCCCAGGGATCAGCCCCCTAGCCCCTCATCGTACATATGGGGAAACTGAGGTTCAGAAAGGAAGTGAGCATAACCAGCTTGGAAGCAGGGGGCAGAGGAGCTCTTGGAGAAAAGCTTTCCTGGAATGCCCAGCCACTGTGCTGAGCCTCGCTTGGAGAGTCAGCAGGACTCCATGGGCAGGTGCAGGCGGGAGGGGCACACCAAGCAGAGGGAACAGCACGAGCAAGTGCCAGACGTCACTGATGAACCTGGAGAAAGACAAGCCACCTGGTCTGTCAGGGTTTGTGCTGGAGTGTGGCAGAGATGGAGCTGGGAGCTGGGGGCAGGTCCTCGAGTCCAGGCAGGGAGGGTCGTGGGGGGCGTGTTTGGGAAGCTGGACGTGCTGGAGAGCAATAGGGAGCGCTGAAGGGCAGCAGCGTCAGGTCAGCATTTTAGGAAGAGTCCTACAGGGCAAGAAGCAAGACTGTGGGCTTAACCCAGGTGCAGGCTTAACCCAGGGCCAGGCCAGGAGGCACGGGGAGAAGTGGGTGGATCTGAGACACACTGAGGAGATGCAACAAGACTCCTCAAAGAGCATTTACTTTCTAGAGGAGAAAAAAGAGATGGAGACAAAGGAGACATAGAAGTAGCCACTTTTGATGAGTTTGAATCTGTCTAACCCAAGCACAAAGAGCCACCCTTAACTCAGCGGACCGTAGCTATGGGATTCTCAGCAGAGGGGAGTATTCAGAAGAGAGGGGGCTTCCTGACGCCCCACCCTCACACCCAGCTGCTGCCCCACCTACAAAGCCCTCCAAAACGTCCCATCCCCATAAGCCTGCCCACCCTCCCCTCCATCCCAGTGAGTAAGGCAAAGGCCACAGGCCCAGTCAAGGAGACCCACAAGCCAGGGTGGAGGAGAAAGCCCAGCTCCCTTGGCGGGGAGGGGGTTAGACAAATCATGTGGCAGTGGCCCAACGTTCTCCATCTTTATCTCCTTCCCCCTTTCTTCCTGTCTCCTCTGGCTCCATGCCCAGGGCTGCCCTCAGCCTCTTACTAAGTGCCTTGGAGCCAGTCCCTCACCTCTCTGACCCTCAGTCTTCTCCTCTGTGAAGGGGAAGTAATAGTACTTAGCAAGCAAGGCTGCTGAAATTATTGGCGGGTGCCATGCCCAGAGGGGCTGCTCAAAGGTCATCAGATCCTTTCTCAATAAATGTTTCCATTTTTTCCATGTGTGTGATGCTGCCCCTTCCAATGTACAAATCCCTTTCATTTATTTCAGCACAACAACACTGGGATATGAATATTATGGGGCAAAGGGCTCTCTCGCACTGACAGTCAGGGGCCAGTCAGGATTTGAACCCGGGGCCCCAGCACTCTCCAGCCTACCTCTCCCCAGTCAGTCTGTTCTTCCGCATCCCGCTGTCTCCGCCTTCCCTGGCTTCCGCCCCGGCCTCCAGCCCCAAGCCCCACTGCCCCCTACCCCGACCCCTACCCTTCTCCTCCCTCCTCCCCTCCTCCCCCACCTTCTTCCCCTCCCCTTCCTCCTCGGCGCCGCCCCCTCCTCCTCAGCGTCCTCGGAGCCCAAATACGCGACACCTGGAGCAATAGCAGCCGCCCCGCGGCCTGGGCCTCATTACGGGCCGGCCCTTATCGCGGCGTGCATCACATTATTTCATTTCAAAGAATCCGCAGAGAAACCCGTCCCCGGCCGACAACAGAAAGTAAAAACACAGCTGACTCCCATTAGGGCCCTCTCACAGGCTCCGCGTGAGGTAATGAAATATGGAAGCGGTGAGATATGTAATGCTTTATTAAGCGGTCTCAGCTACAACGGCGTGCATGCCAATTACGCCTGCAGGCTACCGCCCGCCCCCGGCCGCCGGACCACCCAGCGCGCGCCCGGCCCGCGCCCCGGCCGCCGGATCGTGGGGAAGGAGGGAGGGAGGAGCGAGGGGAGGAAGGGGGAAGAGGCACGGAAGAAGGGTAGGACGACGGGGGAAGGCGGGGGAGGGTGGCGAGGAAGAAGAGGAATACAGAGGAAGGGCCGGGACAGCGGCCGGTGCCCAGCGCCATCTCTGGTTAATGACAAGCAGCGAGGCATCCTTTGGGCCCTGAGAGAGCCAGGCCTGTTCTCTCCACCAGACCAGTGGGGCCCTGGGAATCTTGGAGTGACCGGAGGAAAATTGAGAGGTCTCAGATTCCTAGAGGACAGGAAAGGGAATGGCCAAAACTAGGCTCAGAGAGGGAAAGACACTTAAGAGGGTCACACAAATGAATCCTGGGCAAGATTGGAGGGAGGCCCAGCCTCCTGTTTCCTGAAGTAAGTAGATTCCATTCTACCAAACTGCCTTTTCTTTTCCCTCTAATGATGTCTAAATGGCAAAGTCAGGCTTCATTGTGTGCATGAGAAATATGTTCTTTTCTTACATCTGACTCTCTAACATCCCTGAAATCCTCTGCTCTTTCTAACTGGCCCTATATTTTACAACCTTGGCACAGTTCTCTGAGCCTGCCACTGCCATGACTAGGCTGTCTACCCTCTCTGAGAATCAGTTTCCTCATCTGTATAATGGGGATAACAAACCCCATCTCCCTAGGTTATGGTACAGGTGAAATGAGAAAATGCAGGGTGCGCAGTCCAGTCTGCAATGACACCTGCAGTATTCAGTACTACAATGAGCTTGTCCCGTCAGTTATTCAACAAATGGTTCCCGAGTACCCACCTGGTGCCAGGGAATGTGCTCGCTGATGTCCTTCCACGGAAAAGGCAAGCAAGGTAATCCGACCCCCTTCAGGAAGCTCTGGTAAAGGTTCAGCTGCAGAGAGGGAAGTGAAAATTACTGGCTAATATGGAATTTGGGATTACCTGGGGATTTGCATTATCCATTCCAGGAGTTCTCAGCCATTATTCTACCTCAATACAAACAAAGCAATGGTTCACTGCCTCAGGAGGGTCCAGAGTGAGGGGCTGCAGCAGGTAACCCAGGCTACATGCCCTGGTGCACACTCAAGGCCCCAGGCCTATTCCAGACGCCCAGGGAAACACTGCACAAGGCAGGGAGTGGAGAGCATTATTTTGGAGAGGTGACGTGGAATTCCCCTGGGTTTCTTAAAAAGAAAAAGAAAAATCATTTGCAAACTTGGGTTCTTTCATTGGCTTTTAGCAGCAAATTCCATGTGAATCCAGCATACAGATTCCCAAGTTCAGATCTGATGGAGGGAGTTTGCCATCAGTGCCCCTAACTACCATTTGACCTCACTCTCTACGGCCTCCCATCTTCTCAGATGCCTGGTGCTTTCCTGCCACCTACCTCCCTCTACCAGGAGAGAGGGAGAATACACTGACACATACTTAGGCAGTGGTCCCTTCATGCCAGGCACTAGAGTAAGTTTTATATATATAAAATATAATATATTGTAGATATTATAGATATAGATATATATAATATAATATATAGTCGATATTATAGATAATAATGAAATATTAGAAATATCATAAATAAAATAATGCTTATTTAATCTTTACAGAAACCCTTTAAGGTCAGTGCTTATCACTTTTCAGATGAGGAAACTGGACCCCAGAGAAGTGAACTGACTTGTTGAAGGTCAACAGCTAGGAAATGGCGGGCAATCCAGGCAGTTTGATTCAAAACTCCACACTGTTGATCACCATACAATCTGGAATTCACGGACTTCCCTGGTGGCGCGGTGGTTAAGAATCCGCCTGCCAATGCAGGGGACACGGATTAAATCCCTGGTCCGGGAAGATCCCACGTGCCGTGGAGCAAATAAGCCCGTGTGCCACAACTGCTGAGCCTGCACTCTAGAACCCACGAGCCACAACTACTGAGCCCGCGTGCCACAACTACTGAAGCCTGCGCCCCTAGAGCCCGTGCCCCGCAGCAAGAGAAGCCACTGCAATGAGAAGCCTGATCACCGCAACGAAGAGTAGCCCCCTCTCGCCTCAGCTAGAGAAAGCCCGCACACAGCAACGAAGACCCAACGCAGCCAAAAATAAATTAATTAAATAATTTTTAAAAAATCTGGAACTCACAGGGAGAAGGCAAGGATGAGGGCAACTTAACGGATGTGATTAATAGCACTAATATTTCTACAAAAACCTACGAGCTGCTATTACACACTTACTTAATTCTTGCAACACTATTGTGAGATACGTTTCATTGCCTCCTTTTACAGCTGAGGAAACTGAACCCCAGAGGAAAAGGCCCTTGCCCAAGTTTATCCAGCAGGTCAGTGCAGAGCCGTAGTTAGAACCTCAGTCTGACGACCAAGTTAGTATTCCCTCACTCTTCCAAACCACCTCTTAAGACTCCCCACCAGCAGACTCCTCACCGCCAGAAAATAGCATTTTAAGAATACCAGAAGAAGGAATAACAATGCCTAAATGGCAAAGCTCAGACATTACTGTGCAGATGAGAAACATGTTCTCTTTTTTACATCTGACTTTCTAACATCCCTTAAATCTGCCCCCACAACTGACCCTGCATATTTACCCAAGAACACCTCATTTATTCAGTGAATATGAACAGAGCTCCTACTCTGGCTGGGTGCTGAGGAAACAAAAATGAAACACTCATGTTCCCTGCCCTGGGAGAGCTCACAATCTGGCAAGGGGAAAACGGCAGCTGAACCAATAATAAGGGTATAAAGCCGTGACAGAGATGCCTGTTACACACAGAACATCAGGCAGATCTTCCCAGAAGGTCAAGGTAGGTCTCAGTAGACGTGATGTTTGTGCAGAGTCTTGTGAGGTGGATAAAAGGAGTTACCTTGGAGGAGAAAGAACTGAGAAACCTGCCTATGAAAAGTATGGAGCACTGGATGTCCAGAACTCCTTCAAGGAACTGCTAATAGTTTTTAGGGCCCACTGAGCAGGACAGGTGTTAACTAGAGTGATAAGAGAGCACCAGAGATTTTGTTAAGTTAAATTATTTAAATCAGTGAGAAGGCAGGGTACTCATTCGTCCCTTGGTAATTGTTTTTTATTTAAATCTTGCTCCTAATACAATTTCTCCACATTATTCATACTCTCTTAGAACAGAAAGGTCCAGACCTCTGTTTTCATCCTACAGGTGACATTACCCCCATTTTATAGCTGAGGCTCTGAGAAGTCATTTACGTCAGGTGGAAAAAAAGATGACTTTCACTTAGCAAGCACTTAGGATGTGCTCGGTACCCTACTAAGCACTTTATATACATTTATCTTGCTTGATCCTCAGAAATACCCTTGAGATGGTTTCCTAAAACTTGCTAACTTCTTTCACATTTCATGTTTTTGGACATGCTCTTTCTTCTGCCCTATAAATATTCCTCTGTTTTTATCTGCTACACTGCTTAGACTCCAGACTAATATGCTTTAGGTAAGAGAGCCAGCAATACAGTGGTTCAAACAGGATAGAAGTTTATGTCTCTCTCATGCAATGGTTTGAAGATAGGCATGTGATCCAAGGTGCATGAGGCAGCTGTGCTCTCCAAGGTCATCCAGGGACCCAGGTTCCTTCTGTTTTGTTGCTCTGCCATCCCTTCATGGCCCAAACTCGTCCACCCACACCATGTCCTGATTCCAGCCATGGGAAGCAATTCACTGGGAGGGGTATTTCTATTATTAAGAGGAAGAGGAGAAAAACAGAACTGGGAAAACAAGCAGCATACTCTGCCATCCCTACTTGTCCTTCATCATCCAGTTTGCACGGTGCCGCCTCTGCAAAGCCTTCCTGAACCTCTTCCCAAGAAGAATTCATCATCCCCTCCTCTGTGCTTCTACAGCCTCTTGTATCAATACTTTGTTGCTTCATACTCCCCCGTTTACAAGCCTGATCCCCTCACTTGTAAATAATAAGCACTATAAGTACTGAGCACTTGCTATGTCCTAGGCACTGTGCTAGCAAGTTTTATGCATTAAGTCATTTAATCTTCCCACAACCCTGGGGATTTCCTCCTCTGTGAAATGGGCATAACAGGAATACTAACCTCATAGGGTTGCTGTGAGGATTAAAAGAACAGGTATTGAGTACATGCTCAATAAAGAGTAGCTACTACTATTGTGTAAATACGGATTGATACATGTACCAATGTAAGGGGTTAGTCCAGTTATAAATTATGCTCCCTGCCCTACACAGCTCACAGCTGAGCTGGGAACGTTAACCTCATGCCAGTGTGTAGGCACCTAGAGGTACACAGTCCGAGGGTTCTTGGTAAGGTGAGAAGTGCTCTACAAATATTAAATGCCTAAGTCATGGAAGGCACTACTTTATCCCCCTCCCCTCAAGTGAGAAAGCTAACTTACCCCAGGCCACACAGCTAGTAAGTGCCAGAACCATGACTCAAACCAGACTTATTTTAGTGGGTGAGGGGGGAGCAGTGTTTGGCTAGGTAAGTGCCATGAATCTGTGACACTTGATAGACCACGTGGAGAAAGTCCAGACGCTTAGGCCATACACGACTCTACCACTACCTAGTGGCAGCAATGAGTATTGCAGTCATAGCATCTCATTCACTCAAATGAGGCAGAAGTATCCCAAGTATCAATTTTGAACTGTTTTAATATATTAGATATAATCAAGATCTTTTCAAAACATTTGGTTTTCTCTCTCTTATCAACAAACTATATCAGGTCATTTCCATTGTTCTTAGCCACTCACATTTCCTAGATTTGTTCTTCTTTACCCTTTAGAATTTCTGAAATCAGAATGTATGTTATAATAATGGGTCAGCCTCCAGGAGGAGGAACAAGTTGTCAGGTAGTTGTCAGGTTTATGCAGTGTTACTTCAGACGTGTGATTTACAATGAAAGAGTTGGTTATTAACTTAAATTTGGATCCCTAATTACTGCTTTAAATGTCTTCAAAAAGATTTCATAGTGATACAAAGAAAAAGTTACTGTTTATGCAAGAAATGGCCTGCCACCCACCAGTCAGTGCATTTACTGGCAGTAACAATTGCCCAGTCTTCCCAAATACATCAGAGAATTTTCTGAGTGGCGTGAGGTGGGTCTGACAAATTGGTCCATCAAGTCCTATAACGCAGACACTAAACACCTACCTGTCAGAAGCTTCCAGCTAACTTTCAAGAAAAGCTGTTTCACCTCCAGCAATATGCAGTGCAGTCTGTAGAGAGAGGAGGGGCGCTGTGTGTTTATCCGAAGCAGAAATCCACATGAAACACCAATAGTCTTCAATATGTCTTAAGATAACACTGTTAATCTTTTAAAAATTAAGTTCACTTACATGAGATGCAAAAAAGCAGCACCATCACCATGACATTCTGCATAATTATTGATGACCTAAAGGGGAGCTACAGCATATCGTATAGACGTCCCAGGGCACACTCAAACACTGACTGTGATCCTGAAAAACAAAGGGAGCACTTGTAGGAAGAACTGTGTGCTCTCAGTTGTTTTTCTTAATTATGTACCTATAATGTGGCAGTTCTCCCCCCCCACCCCAAAGTGGACTTAAATCAATCGGGCATCTCACATGGAGCAGTGTCTTAGAATCAAGAAGCTCCAGTTTTGCCTTGACTCTACGCCACTCATTATAGAGGTGTGACATGTGTCGCCTGTTCTGACACCCTTTTCTAACATTACGTTGTTCCACCATGACATGAGAATGATAACATTGGGTTGGCCAAAAAGTTCGTTCGTGTTTTCATAAGATGGTATGGAAAACCCCGAGCGAACTTTTTGGCCGACCCAAACTGTCAGTGATAGCAATGTAGGTTTGTATAGCGCTTTAGAGTTTCCAAAGTCCTCACGCGTATTTGCTCAGGTCATTCTCACAACTGCTCCAGAAGGCGGTCCTTTTTTACTGATGGGGAAATGGGGCTCAGAGAGCTGACCTGACCTAGGTCACACAGCATGACTGAACCCTCGTCCTCCCCTCTCATCCCTTCTCCTTCATCCACCACCCTGCCAACTTCCTTTCTCTCTCTCCCTTCAGCCTTTCTCTGTTTCCTTTCTCTGTCCACACATCTCTGCTTCCCTGTCTCTGTTTCTCTCCATCCCTGACTTAGGAGTTTATTTTTCTTTCCTTCCCTCTCTTTTTTTCTCTTTATCCCCATATCTCTCTGTCTTTTGTCTCATTATCTCTTTCATTTTCTGTCTTTTTCTTAGTTTCCCTCTGTTTTTAACCTTCTTATTGCCTCTCTCTTCTCCCTCCTCCTTCTGTTTTCTCTCCTTCTCTCCCCTCTCTCCCAATCCTTTTCCTCCTCCCCTCCCTCCCCTGGTTTCTTAGGGCCTGAAGATGACAGTTTTCTCTCCTACAGGCCAGCATCTCTCTCCTCTGAGGAAGAAGTGGACAGAGCATAGGGTAGCGATGAGAAGGCGTCTTGGCCTTTGTCGCCCCCTAGAGTCTGTTCATTTTGCCCGAACTTCCTGCCCCAGACTGATCCTCTTCAGCCCCAGCCAGCTGTCCCAGAACTGGGATTCCTGGGGAGAACGCAGCCAGGACCAGTCTCCTCATATCTTGCCTGTGTCTGTCTGAAAAGACCAAGTTAAAAGGAAAGTTCTGGGCATCTTGACAGGGAAAGTAAAACTAATGCCAAACTTGGAATTCCTAGATGTGGATTGGATCCTGGCTCTGCCAGTTACCAGCTTTATGACTTTAGGCCACCGCCTTGTCTTTCTGAACCTGCGTTCCTCACCCACGAGGTGGGTTACCTTGCAAGGGCTGTTGTCAGGGGTTAATTAAGGCCATGATGGTGAAAATACCTGCCATATCACAGGTGCTCAGTTAAGTGTTGATTTAGACTCAGAGTCTCACAAGAGGGAGGCTGCTCAAGAGTGAGGAAGTGGAGAAGGAAGGGGTGTTTAGTACAGGAGCCCCATGTTCTGTAATTGCAAAAAGTGGCCACAAATTCTTCCCCTGCCTTCAGGAGATGGAGTCTGTTTCCTCACCCTCTGAACATGAGTTGGCTTTGTGATTTACTTTGGCCAAAGGCTGTTAGCAAATGTGATGCAAGCAGAGGCTTAAAAAGCACTTACACATCGGGACTTGGCCTCTCTTGCTGCTCTGGGAAGCCTGGGACTGCCCCCAAGTGAAGAATCCCCGGCCATCAGCCAACCAGCTACCCACCCACCAGGCATGTAAGTAAGGCCATCTCTGCCATATGATCACAGATGCGTGAGTGTTTTCATTATTTATTGCTGCATAACAAGTTACCCCCAAAGAAGCTTAAAACCACATTTATTATCTCACTCAGTCTCTGAGGGTCGGGAGTCTGGGAGCAGCTTAGCTGGAATGGGAATTTGGGGGCTGGCAAGAGCAGGGGAAACCGAGTCAACACCGGCCACACCCTGCCTGCTATGGAGCCCCCTGGTGCAGCCCCGGCTCGACACACAGGCAAGCCTGCTTCCCTCCCAGGGAACTGAACATCAGGACCCGGAGGGTCCTCGGCCGTGAGCCTCCCCAAGCCCTCATTAAACAAATGGGGAAGCTTGCCCCAAATTACACCACAAACCTGCAGCAGCAGCAGGATTAAAGCCGGCACGTCTGCTCCCTGCCCTGGGCGTGTTTCTTTGCAACATATAAAGAGCACATTGCAACCCTGGTGACACTTCTGTTCAAAACTGAATGGATTTTAAAATATTGCCCTTCTGGGACTCCAAGACCAGCCCAGGGCAACAAGGAAAAACTAGCAAGAACAGGAAGGAGAGAGAACTTATTACCTGAATACTTCTCCTTCACCCCGCCCTCCTGCCCCTTCTCCCTGCCCCTTGCAACCCAGGATGCCTGCCTCCGTATGACCAGACCTCACTGAGGCACCTGCCCCAATGCTGCTTCCCAAGAGATGCATGTCAGTTAGAGAAAATCCAAATCAGAACCTAAACCTAGTCCTAGAATCTTAGCGTGTCAGTACCGGAAGGAAACTTCTCCTGGACTGTGCTCTCTCCGTGACAGGTGGCTATTCAACCTCTGCTTACATGCTTCCAGGGACCAGGAACTCACTACCTCCTGGACTGGTTGGAAAGAATTGGTTGAAAAGCGCTTTGGAGACAGATCTACCTACATTCAATCTGTGACAAACAGCTGTGCAACCTTTGATAAGTCATTTGACGTCTCTACTCCTCAAATTTCTCCTCTGCAAAACGGGAATAAAGCCTCCTGAGCAGGGTTGTTGTGATAATTAAATGAGGTTATAAATGTGTGCAAAATTCCCAGAAAGTAATCAGCACACGACAGTTTTTATTACATAAGCAGGTGAGAACAAGAGGGAACACAGGGATCTGCCTCTTAGAGTGACTACTTCCCTCCTGAGCATCCCCGTTCCCACGTCCCAGTCAGGGATGCAAGAGATTAGGATCTCCTGAGGATTCTCCCCAGACATAGGAAGTCAGAATTCACCCATCAACTCAGGGATGCAGGAAGGCACTGGGCAGCTGAGTGTCAGAGGGTGAGCTGTGCTCTCAGATGGATGTGCTGGGCCTAGAATATTCAAGGATGGAGGAAGAAAATGAGAGGAGAAAGAGGAGGAGAAAGAAACCAAGTGTGTATACGGAGGTGATGGAGAGGTTTTGGCGAGAAGTCAGTCATGTTGGCGTAGCTAAGACGCCACAGCCCAGGCATAGGTGAGAGGAGTTAGGAAATACCTCCTCTCCTCTGCTTGTTCTTTCTCCAACATCCAAGTTACTCTGCATCTCTGGGAGGGTGGAGGACGGGGCAGGGAGAAGTTGGCAAGGCTGCTGCTGTGAAATCAGAGAGGCGCAGGCTGGATCGGAGTGAAGAATCCGACACTGGGGGGCAGGGGTGCACCTCTCATCATGCAAATCATCTTCCACAAAGCAAAACAAATTTGCAAGCAAATCACTGAGTGAGCCAAGCTGCTAGGGAGCATTGGAAGGGAAAAGGAAACTCATTACACCTTCCCATTGTCATTCTCCTACAATACACAGACTGCCACAGGAGCCTTTGGATTTAGTCGCTGCCTCTGTGGTTTATCTTAGTGTCTTTATAAACTGCTCAGAGGCTTTCCCTGGGCTTTCTTTGAGCTCAGTATCTCCCGTAGCTTCTCCACCCCCTCCCTCCGCCCTTTTCCTGAGCCCCTACGGGCGCTCCCAGCCTTCGCCTCTCTGGGACGTAACAGTGCCCTGAGTTACCAGCCCCAGGCCACCGCCCATAGCCGGTCGCTTTCCCTAAACCCTACCCACACCTTTGTAAACAGTCCCTTTTAAAAACTCACCTCCTTACCTAGAATAGGCAAATGCATAGAGACAAAAAGTAGAACGGGGGTTGCCAGGGGCTGAAGGGAGTGGGGAGAGGCATTAGTGTTTAAGGGATACAGAGATTCAGTTGGGGAAGATGAAAAAGTTCTGGAGATCCATGGTGGTGATGGTTGCACAACAGTGTCAATGTACTTCTACAGCTAGAGCAACTAAAGCCAGAAAGGATTAACTAACTGGGGCAGTTATTCCTCCTCGTCCTCCCAGCCCATCATCCATCCATTCACCCATCTACCCTCCTACCCTTCCAGCCACCCATCTCCATCATTCATTCATAACCTCATGTACCCATTCAGTTAGTCATCAAACATTCTCAGGTGCACGACCCTGTGTGCGAGCCCCAGAGTTGGATCAGCAGAGGCTCTGGCCCTCGGGGAGCTCACAGTCCAGTGAAACACACACCTAACTTTTTTTTTTTTTTTTTTTTTTTTTTTGCTTGCGGTACGCGGGCCTCTCACTGTTGTGGCCTCTCCCGTTGCGGAGCAACAGGCTCCGGACGCGCAGGCTCAGCGGCCATGGCTCACGGGCCCAGCCGCTCCGCGGCATGTGGGATCTTCCCGGACCGGGGCACGAACCCGCGTCCCCTGCATCGGCAGGCGGACTCTCAACCACTGCGCCACCAGGGAAGCCCCTCACCTAACTTTTGAGACCACAACGCTGAGCAGCACAATGCTGTGGACAAAGACCTGGGTCACCATCCTGACTCTACCCTTAGATAACGTCTCTGCGTACCACTATCCCCTTCTTATCATTTCCTACATACAGGCCAGTTTCTGCCACCACATCCAGAGACTCTGAAAAACACAGGGACCGAGTCTTCTTCTTCATCACCGTAGCCTGCAGCCATTAATCTGAGACTCCACGGGAGCAGTCATTAAGCACCGTCCAAGCTCAGCTAACCACTGAACATGGTGCTGTGGACTGAGCTGTGTCCCCGCCAAACTCCTACGTTGAAGCCCCAGCACCCAATGCGACAGTGTTTGGAGACAGGACTTTTAAGGAGGTAATTAAGGTTAAAGGAGGTCATAAGGGCAGAGCTCTAATCTGACAGAACCGATGCACAAAGGAAGGACCATGTGGGGACACAGCCAGAACAGAGTCCTCTACACGCCAAGGAAACAGGCCTCACCAGAAGCCAACTCTGCTGGCACCCTGATCTCGGACCTCCAGCCTCTAGAACTGAAAAAACGCATTTCTGTTGTTTAAGCCACCCAGTATGTGGTATTTTGTTACTGCAGCCCAAGCAGACGAATACGTGGGTTATCCCCATTCATCTTCACAGCGATCCCTTCTTACGGATGTGGGATGTAAAGTTCAGAGAGGGGAGATCAGTTGCCAAGGTTACAGTCTGAAAGTGGCAGAATCCAGACTCACACTTTGGTCAGGCAAACACCAAAATTGCTGCTCTTAAGCCTTTTCTTTGCCGTCTCCCTCAGTGTCCCAGTACCAGCAAAGGGCCTGGCCAGAGTATGCGCTTCATGAATGAATGAATGGATGGACGGTTGCCTGTCATCCTGACACTTGAAGATGTCTCTTCTATCCCGGGCCCTTTAAAGACGTCCACCCAATACCCGCCCAGTAGTCTTGGGGAAGAGCCGTAGCACCCAGGCCATCCGGGTCTCAGGAGGGAACATCTAAACCAAAAGGAGAAGTTAGAGAAAGCTGACTGGACAGTGAGGAGGAGGGTGCTCCAGACAGAGTGTGAGTGTGAGCAAAGGCTGGGAGGCAGGAGAGCAAGTAGGGTCACACCCAGGGGACAGAGATGGCAGGAGGAGGGAGGGAGGGAGGGTGTTGACGGAGAGGCTGGAGAGGAAAGCGGGGGCCTGAGAACCTTGGAATCAGAGAAGCAGAGAATCAAACAACTTTGAGGCCCCAGGCTCCTGGTCCCAAATCCAGGAGCCACTGACCAGAAGGCAGCCAACAGCCCATCTGGAGCTCCAGAAAGACCTAGAGGCACACGGAGTGTAATTGGAACTGCAGAAGGACCTGCAAACCCTAGGTGGATAGACAGCTATATAAGGATGGGATGAGGGTGAGATACCATTGTAGGGACGGCCATCATCTTCCAAGCACTCCTGTGGGCCAATTGTTTTACATCCCTGAGAGACAGGGGGCATCATGCCTATTTTACACGAGGAAATCGGAAACCGAGGTTTGGAGGGATTAAGCCATTTGTGTCAAGGCACCTGGCTGGTAGGTGGTAAGGCTGGGATATGGCCTCAGCCTGCCTGATCCCAAAGTTTGGGCCCTTATGTACACATTGTGCACATTCGAATGAGCTTGGACACTGTAACCCAGAGACCCACTATTGGTCAGAAGACAGGGCAACTGGAGACCACTGCCCAGCACCGTGTTTATCGCACATGGTGCCCAGTCAGTCAGCACTGAGGGACTAAACGGCCTCCCAGTGGCTTCCCTGGCCTTCCTGCGACTCACGTCTATTCCTCCATCATCTCTAGGTACCTCTACCCTAGGAATTCTTCCAGGAAACACCATAGGATCATCCTCCAGTGAGGTGGCGAGGGCTTGTCACTGAAAGCAGAGGCAAGTGCCTTGGGAGAGGCTTGGAAACATGACTGGTGAAGTTCCTTCCTGGGCCGCCTTGGGAATCTCCGTCACTCTGCCACCCAAGAACCCACCCTGGATCCCCACTGCCTCTCTCGCCAAGACTCAGTGCTTTTCCAGCTGTGGCTTATGGCTCCCAGTCTTTAGCATCAAGGGGCTCTACTCCAGCCGAACAGGCCTCTCTATGGCTTCTTTAGGTTCCCTCTTCCTACCCCGATGCTGCCTCTGATTTCTCCTCTTAATGCCATTTTTCAAGGCAGAGGTCAGCGCCCATCTTCCAGGAAGCTGTCCTAACTGTTCAGGGACAACAGAGACCAGAAACACCCTGGACACTCACCACCTGGGCCCTTCCCTGGGGCCGGTAAATTATTCCACCTTAATGGCCTCATAATCCCTAAATTAACCCAACTTTCACTGGGCACTTTCTTTGGGGCACAGCTCAGGGAGGAGGGTGGGAGTCCTGCCCTTGAAGAGCTGACAGGCAGTGGGGGCAGAGGTATAGGTGAAAAAGTAAAAGGCAGCATGAGCAAGAACCGTGTCCTTGAAGACGGGTGACCTTTAGGAAGGTGGGAATCCAGCAGCTTGGGTGTGGGTGGTGAAGCCAGGCAGACCCAGGTATGAGTCTCTTCTCTGGAACTTTCTGGGTATGTGACCTCAGGCAGGTAACTTTACCTCTCAGGGTTTCAATTTCCTTATCTATCAAAGAGGAATATTGTGAGAATTAAATAAGAGGTTGCTAGAGTACAGCAGGGTGACTCTAATTAATAATACTCTATTGTGTATTTGAAAGTGACTAAGAGAGCAGATCTTAAAAGTTCTCATCACAAGAAAAAGAAAATTTGTAACTGTGTGGTGATCAATATTAACTAGACTTATTATGGTGATCATTTCACAATATATACATATATCAAATCATTATGTCATACACATGAAATTAATATATGTCAATTATATCTCATAAAAAAGGGAAAAAAGAAAATTAGCAGTGAAAGGAGTTATAACTAAATATGCTGCAAACATTGAAAGATAAAAGGATATTATGACAAATTTTTGCACATAAATATAAAAATGTGGATGAAATGAGCAAACTACAATTTGCCCAAACTGACTCAAAAAAATTAAAATATCTAGGTAGCTCTACAGTCACAAACTATTTTAAATCTGTACTTTAAAAATTCTCTTCCCATAAAAGAGAATCCAGACCCAGAGTCTTTACTGAAGGAATAAGTAATTTCAGTCTTACAGGGCTGTTTCAAAATAGAGAAAAAGAGGGAATATTCCCAACTTATCATATGAAGCTATCATAAACACGGTATCAAAACCTGAAGCGAACAGTATGAGAAAGGATAATTATAGGCCAATTGAACATAGAGGTAAAAATTCTAAATAATAATAAAAAGCTGAATGCAGAAATGTATAAAAAGGATAATCCATTATGAGCAAGTTGGATTTATCTTAGTGCAAAGATGATCTGACATACAAAAATGTTTAATGTAATTTGCCATATAAACAGATTAAAGAATGGTGTGCTCATCTCATTAGATGCAGAAAAGGTATTTGATAAAATTTAACAGCTGTTCATGATTGAAAAGTGAAAAGCTTTTTAGCAAATTAGGAAGAAAAGAACACTTCCTTAACCTGAAAAAGATGACCTGTCATTCTATTAAGACTGAGAACAGTTCTAGTCACAAGTGCTAATTGGCTTACTTTTTCTCAGTTAATTGATATATTTAACTAGAACCACCTGGAAGCAGTGACTTAATCCAGAGGAGTGAGTCTAACGATAGGAATTTCTAGGACTACTGTCGTGAGGCAGAGGAAATGTTTTTGGCAAGCCTTGCAGCGCTCTTCAGATCTCCTTAATATGCATAGACTGTTGCTTATGTATTTTCATTCGTCCAATGAATACTTATTCGATATAAAAAAACACAACAAAATGTCAAACATATTGTACATTGATGCCTTATGTACATTGTACAATGCACATGTACATTGTACATGTACAATTATATTGATCATAGATCATATGTACATTGATCATAGATCATTGATCTATGATCCTCAAAATGATGATAAAAAGTTTATCCTTGCATTAGAAAAAAAATCTAAAGGATGAATTTCCAGAATCTCTATGTGGTAGGATTACAGGTAAATTTTACTTTCTTATTAGAGCTGCTCCTTCATTTAGTAAACAAATATTTATTGAACAACGTATCTATTAGGTGCAAGACACTATGCTAGGTCCTGGAATGAAAAAGAAATATAGAAAATAAGAGTGTGGATTATGGTGCCAGACCATGGCTCTGCTAGGCTCTGCTACCCATTAGCTGTGCAGCCTTGGGTAAATTGCTTAACTTCTTTGCTCCTCAGTTTGCCCATCTGTAAAATGGGGATTTAAAAAAAAGGAAAAGAAAAGAAGATGCACGTCAATTACCTGGCCTATAGGATCTGAACAAAAATAGCAACTATTATTATTACCTGGAAGGGAAAGGCAACATGTAGCAAAAGAGAGACAGGTGAAATGCTCTCAGTGCTCAGAGAAGCGGGTGAGAGGATATCAGAGACAGGGGAAGGATGAAGGAAGGCTTCCTGGAGGAGGAAGATTCAGAGCTGTGCCTTGAAAGCTAAGTATTTCCACAGGCAAATAAGAGGTGGAAGGCATTCCAGGTAGAGTGCACAGCCTGAGCAGAGGCCCAAAGATAAGAAAGTGTTTGGGTTAAAGTCACTAACTACTCTGGTGGAGATGAAGCACAGGGTCCATTCCAGAGGCTTTACTGTGCTCCACACTAAATGTTGTAAGGCAGCCACTCTTCTCCCCTCAGTTTCGCCATCTGTAGAATGAGGCCGCTGGAGTCAGTCACCCCTGGGCCCCCAGGCCCTCCAGCACATTTCATTCTACAGTGTCCAATCTCCCGGATTCCTAAACGCTTCCACATGTCAACCCTGACCTGGCTCTTATCTTTGCCTGCAGAACGCAGCCAGCCAGCCCTGCTTCCGGGCCTTGGACGGCGTCCCCACAGTCCTGGAGCAAACAGCTATTCTAGGGCCACCAGTCATGTGGCCCCCGTTCCAACAGAAACACAACACCCAGGGTGGTGGGCCCTATGCAAACATTCGCCTCACTTCCCTCCTCGGGCCTCGGTAGTGCCTGAGGATGATGTGGGTTTATCTGGGGTCTGCAGAATGCAAAGAATGTTGTCATTCCCAGGGAACTCCGAGTCCCGCTCGCACTGCTTGTTCTGGCTCCTCTCCGTGGATGCTGCAGACGTTGTTGTCTCTTACTTCCAAAGGCTCCCAGTTCCAAGAGAGGTTTTATGTTTCAGAGAAATGAAGTAAGTGCCTAAAGGGGCAGTGGCATCTTTAACTGCTGGAGCAGAGGGCTGAGCAGGGCTGAAGGTTTAAGCTGTGTCATTCCCCCTCACGGCCCCGGGCCCCCACTCCCACAGATGTCAGGCATTTGCTTTTTCAACCTGGAATATGAGAATTCTATGATCTTCAAACTAATGGAATTTGGGGCTACCAGGACTTTAAGAATTGTAGAATCTTAGACAGCCTAGAACCATGAAATTCTAGAATCTCAGAGTCAGAATCATTGTGTCCAGGGAAGATACAGGTTCCACCACTGCCTAGCTGTGTAACTTTGGGCAAGTTATTTAACATCTCTGTACCTCCATTTCCTCATCTATGAAGTGGAGTAATAATGGTACCTACTTCCCAGGGTTATTGTGTTGAGTTAATATGTTAGTATGTCATATGTTAATATGCGTAAAGCACCAATAGAAGTGAGGCCTATAGTTCTAAGACCACACTGCAGGGCAACAGTTGGTGCTACTGTCCAGATCCCTGGGCTTCCCTTCTAGAAGTTTCCCCACTCCACCACACCACCTCTCAAGAAAACTAAGAAGGGACCAGCCTTGGGACCAGATACACCCTTCAGTGATGGCACCACCCTCACAATAGGTACTCTGCTGTGGAGAATTTCTACGCAACAGACAGGTTTCCCATGACCCCAAAAATACAGTGGGCAGAACCATGTTTCCTCCTAGAACAAGGAGTATTTGGCAGGTGGAATCAGTGAAAAGCCCTGGGATCATTTTCTATGCTCAGTGGGTTGACTGGGCTCAGCTGGGTGGTTCTTCTACCCCACGTGATGTCAGCTGGGGCTGCAGACTTCAGGGGCTCAACTGCGCTGGAATATCCAAGATGGCTCACTTGTATGTCTGGCATTTTGGCAGGGATGGCTGGAAGGCTAGACCCGGCTGAGACACTCGGGCATCTGGACCTCTCTCATCCCATGTAGTTTCAGGGCCTCTCCCTCCCCAGGTGGCTTCTCCACGTAGTATTTCTATCAGGGTAGCCAGACTTCTTAGATCAAAGCTCAGGGAGCTCAAAAGGACATGAGTGGAAGTTGCCAGGACTTCTTAAAGCTTGGGCCAGTGAAATAGGGAGAATTCTAAGATGGCCCCCAAGATTCCCACCCACAAGTGCACATGCTCTGTATAATCCCTTCCCCTTAAGTGTGAGCGGGACCTGAAAATAGGGGCAAGTCACTCTGTTGATTAGGTTACATTATATGGCAAATGCAATGGCATAGATTATGTTATACTATGTAAGATGCCACCATGCAAACTGGAGAGAGAATCTCCTGCTGCCGCCCGGAGATGGAAACAACCTAAGTGCCCATCATCGGGTGAATGGATAAAGAAGATGTGGCACATATATACAATGGAATATTACTCAGCCATAAAAAGAAACGAAATTGAGCTATTTGTAGTGAGGTGGATAGACCTAGAGTCTGTCATACAGAGTGAAGTAAGTCAGAAAGAGAAAGACAAATACCGTATGCTAACACATATATATGGAATTTAAGAAGAGAAAAAAATGTCATGAAGAACCTAGGGGTAAGACAGGAATAAAGACACAGACCTACTAGAGAATGGACTTGAGGATATGGGGAGGGGGAAGGGTAAGCTGTGACAAAGCGAGAGAGAGTCATGGACATTTGTACACTACCAAATGTAAGGTAGATAGCTAGTGGGAAGCAGCCACATAGCACAGGGAGATCAGCTCGGTGACCGCCTGGAGGGGTGGGATAGGGAGGGTGGGAGGGAGGGAGACGCAAGAGGGAAGAGATATGGGAACATATGTATATGTATAAGTGATTCACTTTGTTATAAAGCAGAAACTAACACACCATTGTAAAGCAATTATACCCCAATAAAGATGTAAAAAAAAAAAAAGAAGAAGACGCTCCTGCTGCCTTTGAAGAACCGAGCTGCCACACTGAGAGAGGGCCATGCTGCTAGGACTTGAGAGCAGCTTCTGGGGCTTAGACACACCCCTGGCCGAGAGCCAGCAAGACAATGAGGACCTCAGGCCTACAGCCACAAAGACCTGAATGCTCCCAAGAGAATTCAGGAAGAGGACCACCCCCAAGCCTCAGATGAGATCACAGCCCCAGCCAACACCTTGCTTTCAGTCTGGTGAGACCGTGAGCAGAGAACCCAGCTACACCATGCCTGGACCTACAGAAATGAGAGCTAATAAATGGGTTTTGTCTGAAGCCTCCAAGTTTGTGGTAATTTGTTACACAGCTGTAGACCTTCTAGCCAGAGCTGGCAGAGCATCACTTCCACTACTCTATCAGTCAGAGGAGTCACAGGGCCAGCCCAGGTCATTGTGAATGGGGGCCACACAGGCTGTAAATATCAGGAAGCGTGCTTCATCTGGGCATATCTTTGGATATAAATGAGTATATCAGTTAGAATCAAGTATAATCAATACTTGTATAATCAGTTATACAATTATAATCAATTCCCTGAGGCCTAGATCCCACCCAGGCCCAGAACAGATCCCTGTGTCTACCTACCAAGTTTTTGGAAGGCAAGGTGTACTCCCATGGTGGGTAAACTGTTTTAGTGGAAGTTGCATTTGATATCTCACCTGCCTCCCTCTTGCTGAAATGTCAGCCTGTTTTATATCAGTGCAAATCAAGCATGTTCTAACTAGAAGGGTTCACAACAGTCATCTGGTTTAAACCCGTCAATTTACAGTGAGGGTCTCTAGAGGGAAGGGGTTTTCCTAGGTCCCACAGCAAACCAGAGACTAGGGTCAGAAGCCAGGTGTCTGGACTCCCAGCCTATGACTGCCTCCATTCAGCTTTCATTACGATGCTGAGTACATCATTCTCTCCTCTCTCCCCAAAGGAAAGGCACGGATTTCGCCTTGGCCCTCCACCTCTCCTGGGCCCCGCACTGTCCTGGCCCCTTGGGGCTTCTGAGACTCATCTTTTTTACTCCCCTGGATCTGTTAAGAAGAGAACACAAGAGTCACCAGGAACTGAACCCCACCAGGCCTTCCCCTCCAGAAGAGGACCAATGGGGTGGGAAACCTCCCCACACATCCCACCAAGGACCAGAGCTTTGGAGGGCAGGGTGTGCACCAGGGGCTGGCTTCCATGCCATGAACTGGTGTGAATCCTCCCCTGACCCACTCTGAGATCTTAGGCAAGTCATATTCTGTCCCCATTCTGTTTCCTCACTGTAAATGAGGACAGTGCCCTGCCAGGTGAGGGGAGCTAAGTGAATGCCCTTTGAGGACCACAGGGGTTGACTTCCTGGGCAGAGCTTTTCCAAAAGAAACCTCAGCTCTGCTTTTTTTTTTTTGCGGTACGCGGGCCTCTCACTGTTGTGGCCTCTCCCGTTGTGGAGCACAGGCTCCGGACGCGCAGGCTCAGTGGCCATAGCTCACGGGCCCAGCCGCTCCGCGGCATGTGGGATCTTCTCGGACTGGGGCTCAAACCCGTGTCCCCTGCATCGGCAGGCGGACTCTCAACCACTGCGCCACCAGGGAAGCCCTCAGCTCTGCTTCTTGATGAACCATCCTTCTTTCTCCAGCTAAGGGCCCCAGCCTCCCATGACTCCAGTCCTGGTCCATATCTTTCCCTTTCTCCACTGGAAACAGGAAGCCAAGAGCCAGGGCCTCCATCCCTAGGAATCCCCAAGAATTCCTATCCTTGCCCAAATGTCACCTCCTCAGAGAAGTCTTCCCAATGTCCCTATCTAAAACAGCATCTTCCTTCCTGCTCTGTCCTCTTCTGAGTTTTTTTCTTTTTAATGGCACTTATTACTATCTGAAATTATATTGGGCATTTATTTGTTTATCACCTGTTTCCTACACTAGATGATAAATAAGGATCTGTTATTCACCACCATATCTGAAGAGTTAGACAGATAATAATGCTCAAAAAGCATTTCTTGAACCAAAGAATGAATGAATGGAATCAGTACAGAACTTCAGTGTTGGTCCAGTGGGGGGAATCACGTCTAAGAAACCAGTCTGTAAAGTGAAGAAAATGATACGCAGGAAGCCCAACCCGAACAGCACACCCACACTGGCCCCTCTCTCCTCTGGCCCCTGGTGGCACTTAGAGCCTGAACCCCTCGCCCAACACTGATGTAAAATGGCTGAGCCAGTGCCTTCATTGTTGACGTCTTGGAATGGGTAAACTCTGTAGATGTAAGTCTAGTCTCTCTCCCAAGCTCATTGAGAGCATATTCATCTTTGTGTCCCTCAGAGTGTCTAAAAAGTGCCATTGGGGTGAACATCCCTCGATGAATTAATGAATGAGCGAATAAGTGAATGAGTCAACTAAATGGGTGGATGAATAGGTGAACGAATAGATGAATGACGAAGAAATGGATAGATGGATGAGTGTATGGTTAATGGATGATAGTGGGAATGGGTGGATGGGTGGATGGATGATGGATAAGTTAGTAGACAAATTTGACTTACTGTGTCTCAGAATCTCCAAAGTCATGGAACAGAGGAAGCAGATTTGCTTGTGGACCTATAGGAAAGAGTTCAGATCCCTAAATCGAAGCTACAGAAAAACAGGTTTCAGCTCATTCGGAGGTAGAATCTTCCTGTCCTAGAGATAGGCAAATAGAAAATAGGCACCCCACCCCCATCAGGGGGCTGGGGCAGGCAAGAATCTAGGTCCTAATTGGGAGGTTGGGCTAGTGACTCCTTCCTTCAGATGGAAAAGTGATATGATTCTAGAGAAATCAGAAGTGAACTCCTCCATCATCCAGATTTGGTGAAGGCGGGTCCCTCATTCTCTAACCCGAACCTTGGGGATTCTCTATCTTGATACCTCTCCTAGGGCTGAGGACAGAGTCAATAACAGCTGGGCTAACTGGGCACTTATAAGGCACACTCCTAACAACACCCATGAGGTTGGAATTGCTTCTCACCCTACATCTGTCTGCTTTTTCCACTTGTCTTGGCTGGCTTATAGGCAAGAATACTAAAGTCTCAGAATCTTAAAACACAAGAGACCAACTGTGTATCCTTGAACAAGTTATTATCCTCTCTGATCTTCAATGGTATCATGTGTAAAACAGAGACAACAATGTCTTCCTACAGAGTTGCTGGGAAAATTAAATGAAAGAATTACATACTGTGCAGTGCTAGGCACATTGAAAGCCCTTGATGAATAATATTGGAACTGGTATTGGTTTTTGCATTGATGTCAGTATTCAAATCCACATCTACATTTGTATTCGTATTTATGAGAAATATTATCATAGTATATCATAGTATTACATGTATTATTTACTATTGCCATAGACTCATAAATCTAGGACCACAGATTCATAGATTGAAATAACAGATTAACAGAATCTGACCATCTCAGAAGTTTAGAACTTTAGAATTACTAAACCTCAGAGTCATGGACAATTCATTTAAGCAACTCTCAGAAAAGGCAGGACCTGGGACTTCCCAGGTCTACAGTGGTTAAGAATCTGCCTGCCAATGCAGGGGACACGGGTTCAAGCCCTGGTCCAGGAAGATCCCGCATGCCGTAGAGCAACTAAGCCTGTGCGCCACAGCTACTGAGCCTGCGCTCTAGAGCCCGCGAGCCACAACTATGGAGCCCGCGTGCCACAACTACTGAAGCCTGCACGCCTAGAGCCCATGCTTCACAAGAGAAGCCATCGCAATGAGAAGCCCGTACAACTGCAACGAAGAGTAGCCCCTGCTCGCCACAACTAGAGAAAGCCCACACGCAGCAACGAAGACCCAACGCAGCCAAAAATAAATAAATAAAAAAGAAAAGGCAGGACCTCTGAGGTCATGAGACCAGCCACCCCAACCTGCCTCTACCCAGGGCAGATGCCTCTCTCTGGTGTCCACCCCACATCTCCAAGTCAAAATACCTTCTGAGCCCACCTTGGGGTGCCTGGCTGGACTCCTTGGCCCTGTACTCCTATTCTTGGACAACTCAGAATCCCAGGAATTTGCGGCCACAGTAGTGGGGGCCTGAGATTGGGCCCGGGGGATGATGAAATATGGAAGCTCCCAGAGTTGGGCCTGGTGGAGAAGGCCACATTTTCTGTGTCATGTTCTATTGCACGCCAATCAATTACAGTGCGCCCTATATAAACACATCACGAGGGCTTTGACAGGGGGCCGGGGTGAAGTTGGGTGTCAGGGTAAAACAGGGGATAATAAAATCACTGGAGATTTATTTCTCTAAATTGGAAACTTCATGCTTACACCTGACTAAATCATCAGGCTGAAATTGGAGCCGACTCCCACGGAAAACACATGTAACCTTATCCCATCTTTGTTTAACGGCGACCCATCAAGCTGCCTGATGGATTCTGCAGATGCGGCCAGCGTCTTTCTCTGGCTCCTTGAATTCTGGGGGTCTCCACCAGACCTGTCTTCACTGTGCCCACCCTGCTCTTGTTGCTCTTCCATGGCTGGCCTCTCCTACAGGCGAGTGTCCATGTGGGTCTTCTTTGCTCCCATGTCTGCGAGTACCCCATCTGTGTACCTAAGATCCCTCTACCTAAGACCCTCCTTTTCCATGAAGCCATTCTCCCTGAGAAGAGAAGCAATGTTGAATAAGAAGAGAGGCAGCTGTGACATCAAGGAAAGTGCTCTAGGCTAGAAGTTGTTCAAATTATGGTTCTATGCTAAAATCCGACAGATAAATGTCGGGGTCCAATGACTTTGCTCCTTCCTTTTATCCTGTCTCTTCTCTCACAGAACTTTTAGGAGGATTTGATGAGCTAATGTGTTAAAAGTGCTGTATGATTTACAAACTGAACGGTCTGTATTAGTATCTAATTTTCCATGTGACTCACGAAGCACTGCACATGGTACCAGCAGGCTGTGAGTCACCCTCCCGCTGTGTTAAAGAGATTCCCCTTTACCAGGAGCGACCAGTCCGGGCTGGGACGAAGAATCGAGAGGGTATCTACTCAGGAAGCACCCTCTGTGTGCTGGACACTGGGTTAGTGCCACTCATACAGTATTTCACATGATTCCCACATCCTAGATCAGAGTTATACCCACTCCAAAGATGATGAAAATCAGGAATCAGAGGGGGCTAGCTACCTTCCCAAACTTTACTGTCTCAGCTGAGACAGTTACCAGCATGTCTGTCTAGGTTCGCCTGACTCCAGAGCTCATCAAAATGTATGACAAGTGCTCTGCGAGCCCCGAGGGAGAAAAGATGGGCAGTGTGTTTCAGGGCTCAATATGGGCCCTCCCTCTCTCCCAGCCCCTCCCTTCAAGTCCATAAATTCTTCCACACACAAACACACTCACCGGAGTGCACACCGCAGGTGGTCAGTGGCTGGGAGGCTGAGGGCTGAGGCTCCCTGCTCAGAACGGGACTCCAAGCTCACACCTCCACCATGGCCCTTTTGGTGGAGCTGGGGAGGTGGGGGGCAGGAGGAGACCCTGTGTGTCATTTTCGGCGGCAGTCAGCAGAGCCCTGCAAAGTGCAAGATGGCTTTTTTAGCCCAGCATAAGGATCTAGTTAAAAACCAATAAATCAGCAGTGAAATGTGCATAGCAGCCTTCTCCGTAAAATCAACATGGCTTGCTCCTCTGCAGGGAGCCCTCTGACCGCCAGGACTGAAGCCTGGGCCTCAGGCAGAGCCCTCCTTCGTCCCACAGGGATCTTTGGGGAGAGGGGTCTCCACTCTCCCATGAGAAGAGGAGAGCCAGGCAACCTGGGTCCTGCCTGGGAGGCGCCTACACTTGAGACATCCCCTTTCTAGACGCAGAGATCAAGAAAGTGATCAAGAAAGTGATCAGAGCCGGCCCCAGACAGCCCTCCGCCTCCTCCACACGGCTCCCGCCCTGACACAGAAAATCGAATTATGAGATGAATGGGCTGGGGAGTGGATGAGAAGGGCGAGCCCCAGGGCGTCTCCCCAGCGCAAAATACAGAAAGCCATCAGCGGGGAGGGGCTCGCGACCCCTCGGGAAGCCGTACCCCGGCGACCTCCGCGAGGATGGGCGCCCCGGCCTCCCCGCGCCCAGGCCAGCCCCAGGCGGGGCGTGGGGATTGCGGGAGGCCCCAGATCGCCCTCAGGACGGTATTTAATATCTGTAAAACTGCCACTCGGGCAGCCAAGGTAAACAGCGTCCCTGGCAGTTCAAAGGTGAGCGAGTTTGAATGTTTCCCCTTTGCCTGAAAGGAATCCGTGCCGGGCCTGTGGCAGCGGGCCCCCGGGAGGCCCGGCCCCCCGCGCCGCCAGCCCACGGCATCTGTGCGCACAGAGGCGGCGTCTCCCACGCAAATACTCACAATTTCTCATTAAAACTTACGACTGTGTCAACAGCGCGGGCTGGGCCCCTAATCTGGAAAAGACATTTCGCCACCCCGCCAGCCGGCCAGCCGCCCGTCCCACGCCCGGAGCCCGAGCCCGGCCGCAGCCAGCTCCGCTCATCCCTCCGCGCACCCCCGCCCGGCCGAGAGCGCTGCCCACGGGGACCCCGCGCCCCGACTTCCAGCCCAGGGGATAGCGCTGGCCCCGACACTTCCGTCTGGCTTGGGCTCGGAAAGAGCTTTCTCCCAGCGGGGGTGCGCTTTGGAGTCAGTTAAGTAACGCAGCCCCCAGCTGCACCCCGCACCGCATCTCCCCAGACCTGTTCCCGGGGGTTCCCTCCTGCTCCTGCCGGGAAGATTTAGCTCAGCCCCCGCCCCATGCCACGGCAGAACTGGCACACCTGAGATGTGAACACAGGGACCTCAAGGCCCTCGGGCAGGGAGGTGGGAAGCCCCTGGGCAAGGGTGCAGGATAAAGAAGGATGAACTCCAGTCTCGATGGGCCTAGACGTACTGGGTCTAGACGTACTGGGTCTAGACTCCAGTGCAAGAGGGAAATCAGAGAAACACTTGGGAGTAGAAAGAGTCCACCCTGGGTTCAAATCCCAGCTCTGACACTTGGGATATCTCCCTTTCCTCCACTATGAAATGCGGTCAATAACAGAAAGTTAATACCTGTTCCCACATACTCCATCTCCTGGCACAGCTAAGCACTCCACACACAGTAGTTATTCATTTAGGCAACCTATGTTTGTTAAGGCCCTCCTATGTACAGTCATGAACAAAACAGCTGACAGTCTGGGGAAAACAGGCAAGCAGTTAGAACAAAAGAGCCTGAGTGTTATGAAAGGGGGCATAGAAAATGCCAAGTGGGTGCCCAAGGCAGGGGTCACAGAGGGAAGGACAGATACACTGTGACTGAAAGGTGAGGAGTGGCAAAGGCAGCAGTGGAAGATATTCTAGAAGAAACAGTCTGTGCAAAGGCCAGGAGGCAAGAGACAGCATATGATCACTGGTGAAGGCACCGAGACAGAAATGAGGCTGATGGAGAGGGGCTGGGGGAGTGTAATACACAGTGTACAACTTTCAGTGAGCACTTTTAGATTTGATTCTTTGTTGTGTGTGTGTCTGTGCCTGTGCGTGCGTGCGCACACTTGCTTACACACATGTGAATATACACCCAAGGTATGTGAGTTTAAATACGCCTCCAAATGTGCACCATGCACGTGCTTGTTTCAAATGTGTATGTCCTCTTGGATGTGTGTGTGTGTGTAAATGGGTAAGCATTTAGATGTGAATATGAGTGTATTTGTGGGTGTACCTATACCTGCGACTATACGTCCATGCTTGTGAGTCTGAATAAGGGCGTGTATATCCATGTTTGCACGAGCATCTGTACCTCTTGATGTGTGTCTTTAACAAATACTGATTCCCCACTTCCCACACCATCTTCTCTGGTGTCCGTATGGGGGAGCTGGGCGGGCTGGGTCCTGAACACACACACCCTTATTTTCCACGAGGGCACACATTCCCCCAGAGAGGCCATTCGACAACTGGTACTCATTGGCCTGATGGACCCACTTCCTTCTGAGGCAATGCAGACATTCTGTTTGCTCTACTTTGGGGAAACAAGAAAAAAAAAAAGCATCTTAAGATTTCCCTCCAGAAAACCGAAATCCAAGCATCCACCTCCCACCCCAGCATCCTACCTAAGTCAAGGTTTGTGGAGACAGTACCGTGTGGAGAGCAGGAACAACTCCTCAGCATTGGGATTGGGACACCCAGCCTCAAGCCATCTCAGCTGCTCTGCTGATGTGCTGTGTCCTGGAACAAGTTGCTTTGGCTCTCTGAGCTGGTGAAAATGAAGACCATGTTTCCTGACTCCTTCGTCTTGGGCTGAAATAGAACACAAACAGGGATGTGGCAGCATAATGGCCATGCCTCCAAATTTGTCACAGGACTGGGCTAGCCACCTTTAAAAGAAAGAAGGAAGGAAGGAAGGAAGGAAAGAAAGGACGGAAGGAAGGAAGGGAGGAAGGAAGGAAGGAAGGAAGGAAAGGAAGGAAGGAAGGAAAGAAAGAAAGAAAGAAAGAAAGAAAGAGAAAGAGGAAGGAAGGGAGCAAGCCTCAGAAAAGCCTCATGAAGTCCAAAGGCTCTGATGCACATTTTGCTTCCAAAGGGGCAAGAATTTTGCCTTGTCACGTCTGTATTGCCCCCCTAGAACAGTACCTGGCACATAGTGGGCACTCACCACATATTTGTTGAATTGATAAATGTGTTCATTGAGCTGTTTGCTCATTCATTCACTCAGCTAAGAATTCCTGGCGCTTGTTCCATAGCAGGACTTACCTGTCCCCAATCAAAGAAGGAACTCTCTTGCGTAGGCTTCACTAAAATTCCAGGAAAATCAGTACCACTTTAAATCCGTGGCTGCCCACGTCCATCAAGCCTCGAAGCTGTTGCCCCGCTCCTTCTACTCCTCCCTGTGGCTGTTCAAATCTTCCCCCTTCTCAGAACCTCTAACCTTTTTATTCCTTCCCCTGACCTTTTAACAGGTGACCTTCATGGAGAAAACAAAAGCCATCAACTTTTAGCCACAAAACCTGCATATTTCCCTGTGCCTCCTCCAACTTTCATCTCCTTTTCTCCTATTGGAATGACAGATGGGGTCCCTCCCCAGAGGAAGCCCGCCCCCCCCCCCCCCCCGGATCCCAGCACTCACCACCAGAGAGATCACCCCCTCCACGTACCCGACTCTCTCCTCATACCTTCCACCTCAGCGTTTCTCAAACTGACCATGGTGAACCATTCAAGGTTCACAAATTCAATCAGGGGTGCTGTGACCAGCAGTTTATAAAAAGTAAAACAGGAAAGGAAATATCAGCGTGTCACACTCAGTAAAGGTGAGTACACGTCATGAAACTTTGTTTCTGGTGTATATCTGTGCACAGGCGTCCTGGGTCTGGAAGACGATGTAGGTCTGACCTGGTTGCAGGAGGGAAAGAGTGAAAGGCATCCTTCTGCCTCTCTTTTTCTACTTCCTCCTTCCCATAAGCAGTTGAACATCCTTTAGAATCTCAGAAACAGTCTCTCCTTTAAGCCCACATTTTCCTCCAGTGACCGCACCCCTTCTGCCAAACCACGCCCCCAGATCTCTACACAACCAACCTTCTCTAGAGAGTTGTCTACACTCAGCATCTACACACCCTCACCTCCCATTCTTCGGCAAATCCGCATACGCCCCGCCCCCAGAGCCAACGTGAGCCCACTGCTCAATCCAATGAAGGCTCTGCCTGCGGGGCTCTCGGGGGCACTGACTGTTTCCTTGGCTCCCACGACCTCCCCTTGTCTGGTTTTCCTCCTACCCATGTGGCCTACCGTCTCCCCTGTGGGTTCCTCTGCTTCTACCCAGCCCTTCCTGTTGGCGCTCCTGGGGTCTCACTCCTAGACCCTCTTCTCTTTTCATTCTCCCCTCAGTAATAGTTTCGAGGTCCAAAGGCTAAGGATGCCCAACTTGATCTCCACATCCAAGCTCTCTTCCCAGACCCCAGGCTCACAGCCACCTTCTGGCATCTCTGCTGGGTGCCACACAGGCCCCTCCCACTCAGCACACCCAAGGGAACCCAGCTTCTTCCTGCACCTTCTCTGAGGTTCCTTGCCTTTGTGGCAGCACCTCCGCCCACCACATCACACAAACCGGAAAGCTGGCCTCATTCTGGACTCCCCCATGGCCCAGCTGTCCTATCACTACGTCTCAGTGGTATCCTTTCACTCCTCTCCACCAGCCACCAGTCTCAGAGTCAGAGCTGTCATCATTCTGTCTGAATTACTTCCAGAGTCTTCTAACTAAGGGGTCTCCAAGCCATCTTTCTATTAGGACCATGTTGCTCTCTGCTTTAAATCTTCCAGTATCTCTTCTCAGCTGCTGGACTAAAGCCCAGGCTCCTCATACACACTTGGAAAGATGTGTCCACACTGACCCTCCATCTTCAGCCCTCTCATCTTATATTCTCACCCTTACTGGTGCTCCTTGGGCTGGGGGGGCCTGTGACTGGCTGGGCCCTCAACTTGCTCGGCCTCCCTAGATCCCCTCACTCTCAGGTTCCTCTGGCCAAAGCTAGGCTGACCCAGAGCGCCCCAAGCTCACGTTCAAAGACTTGGGCCGGGCCCAGCTGCTTGGCCCCATAAATGGGGATTAGGCAACCCCCTTTGAGGCGGGCGGGTGGGCTGTGAGAAGAGCTGGTTTGGTGTAGATTTTATGGCAGGATCACATTTCGTCATCAGACCCCCCTCTGAAGCTGGCCAAGGGCAGGTCAGGCGTGGGGGAGTGGGAACTCGAGCCGCCCCATCAGCCCAGAGCACAGAGCTGCTGGCACAGGAGGGAGCCATGACTGGAATCAGGAGCCCGAGTTCCAGCCTCCCCTTGCCGCCCCCCACCGCCCCCCACTGTGTGAACTTGGGCACATCCTTCCAAGCTCTGGTCAGTGGTCTGTAAAGTGGGGGCCCTAGACTAGTGGGCACTCAGGCCGATTCCTTTTCCAGGTCCCCAGGCCCCCGGCCCATCTAAGCCACAACAAAAGCATCACCTTCCCCAGAAGGTTTCAGAACGGTTACATGCTTACAAACTCATGGATTAGGGTTGCCAGATAAAATAGAATATTCAGTTAAACTTGAATTTCACATAAACAACAAATAATTTTCTGTATAGGTATATCCCAAATGTTGCATGGACATATTTATATTAAAAACCATTCATTGTTTATCTGAAATTTAATTTAACTGTGTACCCTCTACTCTTATTTGTTAAATCTGGCACCCCTACCTTGGATGCACTGAGGTTTAAGGGCCATGGCCTCATGGTCCATCGAACCAAAACAAGTTAGGTTTTGACAGGTTAAGTGGTCTTGGGAAAATCATCAAGTTGGGTAGAGATCTGTGGTCAAGAGCCAGTAGGGATTTTGTGGAAGGGTGCTCCAGGCAAAGGGAACAGCATAGGCAGAGGCCTAGTGGTTGGATGGTATTGGGCATGTTCCAGGAAAGACTAATAGGAGACGGAGGTGTGGGATGCAGGCTGTAAGAGGCAGAGATGCATGGAAAGATCCGCTAGAGTCAGATCACACCACATCCGATCTGTGCTGCTGCTGATACTGGGGGTGGGGGTCTGGTGGAGGTCTGCACTGAAGCAGGATCACAGTCAGACACTGGGGTACAGGGAGCAGGACCCAGCCACCTGGAGATTAGGGGAAGGAAAACTGGCATGGCCTAGGAGAAGGGACCTCCAGGATCCGGCCGGAGAATTTGGGCTCAAATCTCTTCTATGTACAAAATAAATAATAAAAGCAGCCAGTAAACGGTAGCTGTTTAGTTGTCGTTATTATCAGGCGCTTAGTATACGCTGTGGTTTGGAACAAGCTGACCTCACCACCAGACTGTCCCCATGGAACCAAGGCCATTTCTTACCCACTGGGAGCCCAGATGATAGAACAATGGCAGCTGGAAGATTCCATACTCTACCCAGCTATGCTACCCCTCTCTCTCTCCTTTGTCCAATATCAGTGAGAGGTAAGCCGTCAGGGAGACTATTATGGATGCAAGGTTGTTTCAGGGACCCAATGAAAATTATCTAAGGAAAGCAGAAGTATTTCAGCCCCATTTTAGAGATGTGAAAACCAAGGTCCAGAGACAGAAACTCTCTTGCCCAAGGTCCTTAACTAACAGTAGGGAAAGGCTGGGTTTAAAGCTCAAAAGCTCTTTCCTTTCCTTTACATAAGACTGAGCCTGTAGATCAAAACAACAAAACCTGAAGCCAGTGCCCATGTCAGCCTGTGCAGGCACCCTCACCCCTAATGGGCCCATCCAGCTCAACAGGTACAAAACTTCCCACCACCTGGTCCATGAGGCCTTGAAACCTATCTTGCCTCCAGGTCACACACAGGCTTCTTTCCTTGGTGCTATGAAAAGCCTGGAGGATTCAAAAACTGTGAATACAGTCTAGATTCCCCAGTTCTTGGTTACATGGTTTCAACTTTCTGAGCTTGCACTTCTTCATCTGGAAAAAGGGGTTAACAATGTCTTCCTCCCAGGAGTGTTGTGAAGATCCAACATGATAACATATAGGAAAGTGCTTTCAAAACTGGAAACCATGGTGTAGACTTGTTTCATTGCCCAAATCACAGACAAGCAACATCATCCTACAGACTGAAGTGCTTTTTCTAGTTCAAATCTCCCGGATTCATGAGGAGTCCTTTGCTCTAACAAACAAGTCTAGCTCAGGGCTGATTTGCAAGACAGGGGTGATTGATGACACTTCATTTATTTATTTTCAAACATTTGCTAATCTCTCCTTCTCAGGCCCTATACTGGGCAGTGGTGAATAGAGACACAGTCCTGGCTCTTGGGCAGGTGGTCAGTGGGAGTGAAAGACACAGACAATATTGCTACAGTTATAACCAGTGACAAAGTATAAGCAAGTATAAAAACATTATAAAGAAGTGAGGTGAACTTGTCTGAGAATTGGAGAAGGCTGTCAAGTAAGACTTCTGTGATGGGGATATTTGCACAGGGTCTTAAATGATGTATTTATGCCTTCATTCAACAAATATTTTCAAATCTCTTGTAAAGTATTGGGCTACATCAGTGAACCAAATAAATAGTCCCTGCCTTGAAGGAGCTTAGCAGAGAAGACAGATAATAAAAAGATGAATAAATAAATTATAACATAAAATCATACCCTATATATTATATGTATGTAATATGTAACTATATTGTAATATAGCAGGTGTTATGAAAAAAATATTTCAGGGTAAGGGATAATGACTGGTAGGGGTGAATTGGATTATATAGATTGATCATGAAAAGACTAAGAAACTGACAGTTGAGCACAGACCTAGTGGAGAGAGAGCATGGACACTGAATGATAACGAAAATAAAACATAAAATTTGTAGAATGTAGCTAAATCAGTGCTTAGAGAAAATTTTATAACTTGAAATGTTATTTGAAAAGAAGAATGATTTAAAATCAATGATCTAAGTTTTCATCTTGAGAATCTAGAAAAAGAAGAGCAAAGTAGAGGAAAGAAATATTATAGATAAGAATGGAATACATTGAAATAGAAAACAAACAATTAAAAAAATGAAATAAAAATCTTGCTCTTTGAAGGGATTAATAAAATTGATGAGCTCCTAGCTAGACTGATCAAGAAGAAAAGAAGATACAAATTGCCGATATCAGAAATAAAAGGGCTTCCCTGGTGGTTCAGTAGTTAAGAATCTGCCTGCCAATGCAAGGGACACAGGTTCATGCCCTGGCCCGGGAAGATCCCACATGCTGTGGAGCAACTAAGCCCATGTGCCACAACTACTGAGCCTGAGCTCTAGAGCCCGCAAGCCACAACTACTGAGCCCACGTGCCACAACTACTGAAGCCTGTGCGCCAACAGCCTGTGCTCCACAACAAGAGAAGCCGCGAAAATGAGAAGCCCGCTCACAGCAACAAAGAGTAGCCCCTGCTCACCGCAACTAGAGAAAGCCCACGCACAGCAACAAAGACCCAACACAGCCAAAAATAAATAAATAAATAAATTTATTTAAAAAAAAAAAAGAAATAAAACACATCACTATAGATCCTACAGACATTAAAATGATATAAGGGAATATTATGAACAACTTAATGCTAATTAATCCAACATCTTAGATGAAATGAACAAATTCCTTAAAAGACACAAATTGCCGGTACTAACACGAGAAGAAGTAGAAAATCTTAATACAGCCTCATATCTTTAAAGAAACTGAACTCATAATTCTTTTTAAATTCCACAAATGAAGTTTCAGATGTTTCCAATGGTGAAGGCTCCTAAATGTTTAATGAATAAATAATACAAAACTGTTCCAGAAAATGTAGGAGGGAACTCCTCCAACTCATCATATGAGATAAGTGTAATCCTGATACCAAAACCAGACAAGGACATTATAAGAAAAGAAATTATAGACCAATATCCTTCACAAAAATCCTTAACAAATTATTGTCAAATCAAATTATCAAATTCATATATATATATGGCAAGTTGACAGATATAATTCTCCACATTAACACAATAAAGCAGAAAATCATCTCAGTAAATGCTGGAAAACCATTTGATGAGGTTCAATGCCCATTCATCATAAAAACTCTCAGAAATCTAGGAATAAAAGAAAACTTTCTCAATCTGATAAAAAGACATTTGTAAAAAATCTACAACTAACGTCATACTTAATAATGAAATATTAAATCCTTTTCCCCCTTGAGATCAAGAACAAGGCAAGGATGCCACTCACAGCATTTCTCTTCAATGTTGTACTAGTGATCTCAGTCAGTGCAATAAGCCAAGAAAAAGAAACAAAAGGCATAAATATTGCAAAGGCAGAAGTACAATTTTCTGTATTCACAGATGACATAATTGTGAACATCAAAAATCCTAAAGACTCTATAAAAAATGTATTAGAACCAATACATTACTTTAGCAAGAATGTAAGATACAAGGTAAATATTAAAAAGTCAATTATATATAATATATATGCAATGAACCATTAGAAAATGAAAAAATTTTAAATTACATTTAAAATAGCATCAAAAACAAAAACTTAGAGGTAAATTTAGCAAAATATGTGCAAGACCTCTACACAGAAAACCAAAAAGCATTGCTGAAAGAAATTAAAGAAGTCCTAAAGAAATGGAGAGGTACACCATTTTCATGGATTGGTCTGCTTACTGTTGTTAAGCTATCTCCCACATAAACTGATATATTCAATACAATACCAATCAAAATCACAACAGCTTGTTTGAAGAATTTTTACGGAAAAACAAATAACCTAGAATAGCCAAAACAATCTTGTAAAAAAGAACAGAGTTAGAAGATTTAAGACTGCTTGATTTCAAAGGTTACCAAAAAGCTACAGTAATCAAGAAAAGTTGGAACTGGCATAAGGATAGACAAATAGATTGATGGAACAGCATAGAATCTGGGATAGATCCATACGTACATCAACTGATTTTTTTTTTTTTTTTCCGGTACACAGGCCTCTCACTGTTGTGGCCTCTCCCATTGTGGAGCACAGGCTCCGGACACACAGGCTCAGCGGCCATGGCTCATGGGCCCAGCCGCTCCGTGGCATGTGGGATCTTACCAGACCGGGTCACGAACCCATGTCCCCTGCATCGGCAGGCGGACTCTCAACCACTGCACCACCAGGGAAGCCCCCATCAATTGATTTTTGATCAAGTCAATTCAATAGGGAAAAGAAAGTCTCTTCAACAAATAGTCTTAGAACAACTGGATATCCATACGGGAAAAACTGAACTTCAACCACTACCTCACCTCATACCAATTAAAAAAAAAAATTCAAAATTGATTCTAGACCTAAATTTAAAAGCTAAAACTGCAAAACTTCTAGAAGAAAACATGGAATATAATTGTGACTTTGGAGTAGGTAAAAATTTCTTAGGACACAAAAAGCACCAACCATAAAGTAAAAAATTGACAAATTGGACATTTGTCCACCAAAGATATTATTAAGAAACTCAGCATAGCTTGCCTATTACTTGTATTCAGAATATACAAGGAATTCTTAATAATAAAATGACAAACCATTAAAAACTGGGCATATACTGAAGAGTCACTTCACAAAGAAAGATGTACAAATAGCCAATAAGTGCATAGAAAAGCACTCAATATCCTTAATTATGCAAGCTAAAATTATAAAGTGTTACAAGTACACACCCCATAGAATGGCTAAAATGAAAAAAGATTGACAATAGCAAGTGTTGACAGAAGCAACCAAAATGCTCATATATTGCTGGAGGGACTGTAAAATGGTACAACCATGCTGGAAAACTCTGTGGCAGTTTCATATAAAGTTAAAAATGTATCTACTCTATGACCCAGCAATTCAACCCTTAGGTATTTACCCAAGAAAAATGAAGATATATGCCCATTTCTCTTATACAAAAGATGTTTATAGCAGTTTTATTCATAATGGCTTCAAACTATAGTCAACCGAAATAAATGAATAAACAAAAAGTGGTATCTCCATACAATGAAATACAACTCAGCAATCACAAAGAACAAACCACTGGGAATTCCCTGGCGATCCAGTGGTTAGGACTCTGCACTCTCACTGCCGAGGGCCCGGGGTTCAATCCCTGCTAGGTGAGGAACTAAAATCCCACAAGCTGAGCAGCGTGGCCAAAAAAAAAAAAAGAACAAACCACTAAACCACCAACAACGTGGATGAAGCTCAAAAGCATTATGCTGAGCAGGAGAAGCCAGACATAAAAGAATACATACTGTTTGACTCCATTTATATGAAGTTTAGACAAAAACTCATCAATAGTGTTAAAATTGAGAAAAGTGGTTGTCTCTGGAGAGTGGAATTGATTGGGAACAGTCCTGAGGGAGCTTTCTGGGGTGATGAAAACGTTCTATGTACGATTTGGGTGGTGGTCACATAGGTATACGCATACCCATCCAATCACACTTAAGATCTGTACATTTCACTGTGTCTTAAATCAGCTTTAATTTTAAAAGTTCTAAAACTTGTGATGAGATCCATGAAAGGGGGGCAAAGGGAATACCAAAGAAGTCTAGGGAAATGTGTGACCAGGGGAGGCTTCAAGGAGGAGGTGGCATTTGCACTGAGCGTTGAAGAATCTAAATAGGAGTACTGCGAGAACCAGACGAGATGCCAGATATGAAGGAACTTAGGGAATTGCTAAATATAAAGGATTGCTCAGCTCAACCACTGATGCCTCTCAACCACTGACGCCTCTTCTGAACAAAAGAAGAAAGACCAGAATAAGCATTTGGGGTGGGGGTTTCCACATGGAGCTCTGAGTTGCTGAAGAGAGAGTGATCAGGGCCAGGTCCTGGAGACTGGGTATGTGTACTCCTGGGGGTGTGCAGCAATGTGCCAGGGGTAGACTCGGCACCTAGTCAATTGCTGGGCACATGGAAAGTACTCGATAAATGTTTTTCAAATGAATGAAATATAAATAAAGGCACTGCTGACAGATCTGAGCTCGAACAATGGCTTGGAGCCCCAGAGAGGACCCAGGGCTGGCTCTGGTTCACCCTGCAGAGAAGCCAAGCACAGTCCTGGAGTGCTGAACTTGGACACATTCTATCACGCAGCTCAAGCCGCCCTGGGGGCGCCATATAACTTTATTGTAAGCTCGTGCAATAACACAGGCAAATGGAATAACAATGTAAAGTTGGCTTTAATTAAAATGAAGGGTGTTTGCCTCTCCCTCCTTTTCCTACTAAGCCAGGGCAGCCTGCTGAGCCGTGCAGAGCAATCAGAGGAATGTTTCCAAAGCGGGAGGCAGCCCCCCACCACCCCCCTTACGAGGTTCACCAATATTCGAGTGGCCCTTCCCCCTCCCCAAACCCCACCACTCTCCCTTCTTACATGACCTGCATGGCAGAAGGGCATGAAGAAGGAGAACAGGAGAGATGATGCCTTTCTAAGGGCATCAGGAAGGGAGAGAGAATGCTGTTAAGCAGTGTGGGGAAGGAAATCTCATCCACTTAGCCATTCTACAAATGTCTGAGGCACTACCATGTGCTAGACCTTGTGCTGGGTGCTGGGGCCATCCTCAGAGGACTCACTGTCTGGTCGGAACTCATCAGTGCAGAAGAGGTATCCACCTAGAGACACATGAGCAAGCCACGAATCCAGGGATTCAGTTCTGACATGTGTCCTGACATCTGGAGAATAAAGACGATGTTAAGAATCTGCTAACTGGGGAGAAGGACCTCATGCAAAAGGACCAGCAGAGATGGCACAGTGCTAGGCACACTGAATACCTCCTACCCTGTGTTTTAGCCTGTGCTGTGCTGGTGAGTGCTAACCACATGAGGTCGCTGTTTCTAGGGAAAAGGGAGTCACGATTTGTAGCCTTTGCCAATTTCCATGGTGTAAATTCTCCCACCGTGGTGAATTTCTAGTTACCAATGTTATATTAACCAGCTTGTAAAATTCCCAACAAGTTAACAATCAGCTAGTATAGGTCAGTTCCAACACACCACTGATCCTACCTGTCTGCAGTGCTCTGGGCTGGCGAGAGGAATTCTGAACACTAGCATCTCAGCCCAGGGTTTGCATTCAACTGACATTTTTTTTTTTTTTTTTTTTTGGCTGCATTGGGTCTTCATTGCTGTGCACGGGCTCTCTCTAGTTGCAGCGAGCGGAGGCTGCTGTTCGTTGCAGTGCGCGGGCTTCTCATTGCAGTGGCTTCTCTTGTTGCAGAGCATGGGCTCTAGGCGTGCGGGCTCAGTAGTTGTGGCTCTCAAGCACGGGCTCGGTAGTTGTGACGCACGGGCTTAGTTGCTCCGCGGCATGTGGGATCTTCCCAGACCAGGGCTTGAACCCGTGTCCCCTGCATTGGCAGGTGGATTCTTAACCACTGCCACCAGGAAAGCCCTCAACTGACATTTAAAGAGTATCTTCTCTGTGCTAGGCCTTGGGCCAAGAAGTCTCGGACCATTAATAATAATATAATAATAATTCTAGCTAGCACCTATTAAGAGTTTACTATATGTCAGGTTCTCTTCTAAGAGCTTTTTCACAATTCAGTGCATTTAATCCTCACCACAACCCTATGAAGTAGATATTAGTATTATCCCCATTTTGCAGATGAAAAAACTGAGGCTCAGAGAGAACAAGTTACCTGCCTGAGATCACATAGCTAGTAAGAAGCAGTAGCAAATAGCTGTCATCGCTGAATGTCCTCCTTACATTTTAGCTATTGCCTGCATTTTGAGTCCAATATTCTCCAAGTAGAAGCCAGAAAAGCCTCATCCTCAGACCCCTTTGTGGCTCAGATGCAGACATGTGACCCAGATGCACACCAATGTGAAACCTGGATACAGAGAGGATCGATCATGTGGCCAGGGCAGTGGCAGAGGCATCCAGCTCTTGGGGAACGGCAGTGATGGAGCCTCTGGCTTCCAGCCCAGAACGCCATAGGGACTGAGTGACGGGGTAGTGATGTTTTCACTCAAAATGCTCCCATGGTTTAGTTAGGCCTCATTCCTGGGGTCCTCCAGAGATTCTGCAAGCTGGCCAACATCCTGTAATAAATTCCCCTCTGCTTAAACTAGCTATAATGAATTCTGTTGCTTGTAATTAAGAACCCCGATAAGACGGTGGATCCAGGGTTCAAACTTGGCTCCGGAACTTAAGCTTTTACTCACAATGCCACACTTCATTTTCTCCTCCCCCCGACCCTGTAACTAAGGCTCTACTCCCATTTCACAGATGAAGAAACTAAGCCTAAAAGAGATCAGACCAGCTGCCTGAGCATACATATTAAATTGAGCCACATGAAACTGTCTCTATTCAATAGTTGGGGCTAAGACATGGCAATTTCATGTGGTTCAACCTGACAGAAGTAAGCTTTTAGTCTAGATTTGTCTGACTCCAAAACCCTTGCTATTTCCACTGCCTGTGCTTTCTCACAATCAAACTTGCTCATAGGATCTAGTGGGTGAGAACCTGCGCTCAGGTGGTACAAGCAGAGGTAGCGAGGAATGGGGCGGGAGGTTGGGGTGCCTCCCAAGAGAACCTGAAAGTCCAGGAGAGCTGGAGACGGCAGACGGGGGCTTCGGCTGACTCAGTACACCTTCACATGCATCTCTTGCACCAGCCCTGAGCTGATCACTTCTGGGGAGAGCACTGAAAAAGAGGACCCGGTCCCTGCCTGCATGTAGCTGAGGTCAAGGATTCTTTCACGGGCAGTATTGGAGGAGAAATAGCACAGGACAGCAAGAAAAACAAGGGCTAGGCAACCTGTTAGGAGGGAGACCTCTTGGCAAGTGGAGGCCAGAGCAGAGCCTCAAGGAATCTATAGGTCGTGGATGAGTGAGGAGAAGGGGCAGGGCGTCAGGCTGGAACACCAGCAAGGGCAGAGGCACAGAGGCTGCCGTGAGTGTGGCTACGTGAAGGGGAAGAAGGGAAGCAGCTTAGGTGAAGCGTGACACGTATGAAGGGGAGCAACAAGGGACACCTTGGAAAGAAAGGTTGAGAATGTCATTCGCTTGCTCTTCAGCATTTACTGGGTGCCCACGATGTGTCAGGTGCTGTGCTAGGAATACAGCTGGGAACCACAGAGGCCCAGGCCCTGCCCCTTGGGCCTTCTGACCTTTCAGGGAAGCCACGTGCTCAACAAGGAAGGACCCAGACAGTTAGCTAATTGCAGTGGACGTAGATGTCGTCAACGTGAAGTTCAGGGAGCCATGATCATCTAACAGGGTGGTGAGGTCTGAAAAAGTCAAAGAAGGCTTCCTGAGGACACGACGTTTAAACTGAAACCTGAAGAATGATCGCAAAGCCAGGATGAGGCTGGCTGAGGGAACCTCAGGAGGGAGCACCCTGAGCAAAGGAAGTGGCAAGTGGCAGGGACCTGAGTGGGAAGGGGTTTGTCATATTTAAGGACCCGAGAGCAGACTGGGGGGTTGGTGTGAGCTGCCTGAGGGCTGGGGGACAAGTCAGGAGGGGCAGCCAGGAGCCATCCTGGACACAGCCTGGCAGGTCATGGTAAGGAGTTTGAATTTTATCTAAGAACTGTGGAAAGTGACGTCATCAGCTCTGTATTTTCTTAATCACTAAGGCTGCTCTGGGGAGAAGAGACTGGAGAGAAGGAGAGTGGAGACCAGTTAGGAAACTATAGGAACAATTGGAACTGGTTGGGGTCATGGCAGAGGAGATGGAGGGATGCGGAGCTTCCGGGTAGATTCTGGATGTGGAATTGACTCGGTAAAGCAGTTTAGCACAAGTGTTATGTGACATAACCTCCGCCTTCCTGGTTCTCTCGTCTGTAAAACGGGGCTGTAATAGGACCTTACCCTTAAGGCTGCTGAAAGTACGCAGGTGAGTTGATGCACTATGAAGAGTGTGGAACGGTGAAAGATAGCTATGACTGACAGGCAGATTTGGGGGAGGATGGGGGTCCTGTTTTGCATGCATTCAGTTGAAGAGGTTTATGGGACATCCCGGCAGGGGTGTCAGGTAGACTGCTGGACGTCAGGAGAGTGGTCTGAGGAACTCAGGGAATTACTGGGGTGCAGATGGTATCCAGAGCCACAGAGAAGGAGGGGCTGTCCTGGGAAAGAGAACAGAGTGAGCCCCATGAGTGCCCAGCTGAGCCCTGAGGCCCCGCTCAGCTCTGCATGCCAGGCTATGGCATTGGGCTGCTCCTGGATCCCAGGAAGAATGTTGGGAGCGCCAGTGGCTTTGGCAGTCCCCCTGGAGAAGCCAAGCGATTCCTTCTGACTCTGACCCAGGCCGTCTCAGCTGGTGGCCTTTCCTTGATTCCCTGGGGAGCCAGGCCTGAGTCACCTCCTCCAGGCCCTGAACCTGTCTGAGCCTTCAGACCCACGGCTTAGGCCGCTAAGCCCCAGCTCGTGCTGACAAATCCCTTCTAATAGGGAGATCAACCTTTCAATACTACTGCTGCTTCTCAAGAGACATGTCGCAGGGCAGCGGGAGAGTGGGCATCCCAGCATCGTGGGCTCTCGCTGCCTCTCTGGCTTGTCACCACCCACCCCAGCAACTGCAGGGGCTCCCAGGGCCCCGGCTTATCAAAGCCACATGCTGGGAGCCCCATGGGGAGATGGAGAGAGCAGATGAACAAAGAATCTTGTGCCTGAAGGGCTGAGAAGACCAGACTCACATCAAAAGGAGCTCTAGAGCCCCTGGGAAGCAGGGGGGCTCCAGCACACTCCCACCTCCAGGCCTTTGCTCTTCCTCTGCCTGGAACATTCTTCCTCCAGATATATGCATAGCTGGCTCCATCACCTCCTTCAAGTCTTTATTCAAAACTCGTCTTCTCGGGGAAGCAGTCCTTAACTACTCCACTTAACATTACAAACACAACCCCTCTGTGCTCCCCATCCCACTTCCCAGCTTCATTTTTGTCCATAAGATCATCACCTGCCATACTATATGTCATCTTATATTTCTAACTGTCTGTCTCCCCCCACTGAAGAGACAGCTCCATGAGGGCAAAGCCTAGACCAGAGCCTGGCGCACAGTAGACAGTTGATAAGTATCTGCTGATTGATTGATTGATTGATTGATTAAAAGGCCGTCACTTAAGCAAGTCACTGGACCCAGGATGAGAGTCCTGAGTTTGAGACTAATTGCCCCTTATGTCCTTGGTCAAACACTCCCTCTCTCAAAGCTTTAGTCTTAGTCTCCACATCCATAAAATGGGGATTATGTCACCTGCTCTGGTTCCCATATAAAAAGAGGCTTTGAAAACCTCTTTAATATATTAAAATATTATTATATTAGTATAGAAAATATTGTATTATTTTTAAATTTATTTATTTTATTTACTATTTTTTATTTTTGAATTTTATTTTATTTTTTTATACAGCAGCTTCTCATTAGTTATCCATTTTATATGTATTAGTGTAGATATGTCAGTCCCAACCTTCCGAATCATCCCACCACCACCACCACCATCCCCACGTTTTTTATTTATTTATTTTTGGCTGCATTAGGTCTTTGTTGCTGCACGCGGGCTTTCTCTAGTTGCGGGGAGCGGGGGCTACTCTTCGTTGCGGTGCACGGGCTTCTCATTGGGGTGGCTTCTGTTGTTGTGGAGCACGGACGGGCTCTAGGAGCACAGGCTCAGCAGTTGTGGCTTGCGGTCTCAGTAGTTGTGGCGTACGGGCTTAGTTGCTCTGCGGCATGTGGGATCCTCCTGGACCAGGGCTCGAACCTCTGTCCCCTGCATTGGCAGGTGGATTCTTAACCACTGCGCCACCAGGGAAGCCCATTGCATTATTATTTAAATAATATTAAACATGTAAAGGTGGAACAGAGAGAAAGAGAAGGTGGCAGGAGATGGGGCCAGAGGCTGTGCCATCAGAGTGCAGAGGCGGGGGGCACCCGGTGGCCAACACTGTCAACCAGGGAAGTCAACTGGCCTGAGACTAAATTGGGGAGGGCTTGATGGGAGATCCTGGAGGGTCATCCGATTCATCCCTGAGACCCCGGTGTCCAGCACTGGGGAGGTCCCTTCCTGGGTCTGAGCCTACTTTGAACATAGTATGCTCAAGCAGGCCTGAATCATCCTCCAAGAGGAGCCCCTTCATCTTGTGAAGAGGGGACTTCCCAGGGAGCTGGGAGAACCCTGACATCACATCCTAATGGCCAGACACCTTAGAGAAGGGGAGTTTCAGGTGAGTGGCCCAGCATCCTGAATGAAGGACAGACTCGCCAGCTCCCTGCACTAAGGCAGCTGTGGGGTTAAGCAGGAGTCCCTGCTCCAGGCCTGCCTGCTCCTCTTCACCAACTGCCTAGCAAACACCCATGATCTTTACTACTTGGCTCCAATATCACCTCCTCTGGGAAGCCTTCCTTGATAGCTCCTCCGCACCTCATTGCACCTTAAGTAGACTGACTGCTCCCTTATTTGCGCCTCCTGTGCCCTGTTCAGTCATTCATTCCCAGAAAAAAATATATATATTTATGAAGTGTTCACTATGCCCCAGGACGTCCACTGGCCAAGGACTGGGGATATAACAGTGAAAGGGACAGACGAATGCAGTGGCCTGCTCTAGAGGAGTTTACAAACACAATGCTCTCCCGACCTCGTGGATCCACGTTGGCTCTCCCACTGCACTGGGTGCCCATCAGGGCCAGAAGCTCTGCCTGATACTTCTCTGTATAATTGCCCAGGGCTCTTATATAACTGGTACTTATTATTGAGAGGCTTCTGACCTGAGCCCCCCACCCCCGAATACCCCCTGAATTCCCTTGGCCAGCCACGCTCTCCCCTGAGACCCTCTGGACCTGCCTCCATCCGCCACTGAAGCGTTAATGGCCCGTGCCATAGCTGGTGACCTGATGATCTGACTGGTCAGCGCCTGTGCCCATGGCCAGGTATTTTAAATAACACTCTCTCCTGCACCTAGAACCACATCAAGCTCACAGTAAGCTCTTGGCTAGTACTTGTTGAAGGAAGAAAGAAAGGAATCAGTTCTGGCTCTCACACCATTTATCTATGCGAACTTTGAGTTACTCATTCTCATTTTTCAAGGGTGGTCCATGGATCTACAGCATGGGTGTCACGTGGGGTCTTGTTAGAAATGCAGAATCTCAGGCCAACCCCAGACCTATTGAATTAGGATCTGCAGTTTAACAAATCCCCGGGTGAACCCTGTGCACGTTCACGTTTGAGAAACACAGTTCTAAGCTACAGAAAAATAATGTCAGCCCTGTTGCCCTATCAGGAGAGTTAAGAGTGTCAGATGGGATGACTAATGTGAAAACGTCTTGAACACTGGAACATGCAGCCAAATGAAATAGACTGCTATGATTATTCTCATGATTAATAATAGTCCTTGCAGAAAAACCACTTTATAGTTCTGTCATTAAATTCTGTTCAAATGTGCTATTAAAAGTTATATTCTAGTCCGCTTAGTTTTGTAAACCCCAAGGCTTTTAAAACAGAACGGAGTCTGGGCTCCAGGACAGGAACATGGGCCCTGCTTATGATGGTTGCCATGGGCATGATTGAATGCAAATTTCTTTCCCACAACACCCTGCCAACTGATTGATCCTGGGGAAGGAGGAGATGTTGGGAACCCAGTTCCTCAGAGAAAGGAAAAACTAAGTAGAGGCAGAGGGTGGAAAAAGACAACCATGGGGTTTCACGCTGGTTTGCGGGGTTGTACTGCATGCCTGTAATCTTCTGCCTTTCAGCCTCTGCCAAACCACGTGGAAGGAAAAGAAGGGAGCTGCGGAGAAGGGAGCCGACTCTGGTGGGGAATTACCTCAGCCGCGGGCCAGGGCAGCGGGCTCCGCGGAAAGAACCCTTCAGCTGGAGCAAGCCACGGTTGCAGCTGCAAGTCACTGCAGGGGCTTTTGATGTTAGGCTGGCCAAAGCCCAAGACCCTGCCAACAGCCCTCTCGGCAGCTTTGGCCCCAAGACAAAGGCTAAGAGCGAGTTAGGAAGATGCATCTTGGACTAATGTTTGGGCAGGGGCACAAGAGAACCAGGATGACGTTAGGTGGAGATTGATAATGGGTCAGGACTGGTGAGAAAAGCAATAACTACCAGGTGTGAGAGGCTCTCTCGGCTCTCTCCCTGCCCCCAGCCATGGTCCCACACTCAGCCTAGGCTGGCCCCTCCGATGACAGACAGCGAACGAAAGCCCCAAAGTGGGGGGAAATTTCCGGCTGGGTCTTGAGCCTACGGCTCAGCCTATGAACGCTGATCTAGCTTTACAGTCTTCTTCTCAGCTTCTCCCTTGTCTTTCCAGCTATAAAGCTCCCAGCCCTCTGCCTGGTGCACACTGCCCCCTGCCAGCATGACCTCTCAACCCTTCAAAACCACCACCCTGATTCTCTCCATCAGTCAGTCAGTCATCAAACATTCCCCGGCACTTTCATCAGACCAGGTCCTGTGCCGAGTGCCAGAGACAAGGAGACGAATTAAGCCTGGAGGTGACCCCCAAGGACCCCCCAGTCTAGTGGCAGAGACAGACGATTACCATACATTAGGACATGTTCTATTGTGATGGAGAGCACAGAGGGTTAAGGAAACAAATGGGAGGCCGGAAACGCAATGAGGGGGCACAATCAGGGCAGGCTTCCCGGAGGAGTGCGCTTGCACTGAGACCCTCAGCACCAGCATGACTTGGCCCAGGTAAAGAGGGAGGGGAAAGCCAAAGGGCAGCAGGTATGGGAGTGATGCCCAACCTCACCCTAATCAGAGGTATGCAAATCAAAACTGTGAGGTTCCATTTTATACCCATCAGATTGCAAGTGTGAAAGTTGAATAATACCAAATGCTGGCAAAGACTTAGGGAAACCTGAGCCGTTGGGCACTGTGGGATACAATGCAAGAGTTGGGAAAATTAAATCCAGGTCTGGGCCCTCCGGCAATGCTCCTCCTGGATATTCACCACAAAGAAACTCACACCCTGCCCCTGAAGGGAAAGGTACCAGAATGTTCATTAGAGCACTGCTTGTGGCCAAGGAGCAAGGAGTCACGAGGGAGCGGGTAAGAAAAATGCGGTGAATGCACACAGCGTGTAGGCAGTTAGACGCAAGGAACTAGACTCTAGGGGGACATACAATGATACGGATAGATCTTAGAAACATTGTTAAGTGGAAAAAAATAAGAAACAGAAGGCGCTCGAAAGCAAAATACCATTTATATAAATTAAAAACATACACAAAGAAAACAACACCATGTATTTTTTCAAAGAAATGTGCATTTCCAAGCTCATACACCAAACACATTAGAGTTGGGACCTATGAGGAAGAGGGAACTGAGAGGAGGAATTGGGAATAAATGGGGTAGGAAAATCATAAACACAACAAAACAAGAGCAGGGCCTTGCAGGAAACATGAGAAGGATGCTTTGCCATGTGGAGAAGGGTCATCAACTAAACTTGCTGCACCTACCTGAGATTTAAAAAGAAAAACGAAAGGCAGGAAGGAATTGGAGTTAGGCAGAGAGAACCACAGGTGCAGAGACCCAGAGACAGTAGAGAGGCCTGGGGGAGGACACACAGGAGAGCAAGCATTCAGGCAGAGGGCCTGGAGGTCAGGGGAGGCTGCGGTGGGCAGTGGGTCACGGTGAGGACTTTGAACTTCATCTCACATCCACCAGGCATCCCTGGGCGGGTTTTAAACTTTGGAGGGACTTGCTCAGATTTGGGTCTTAGATACCCTCATAGAATGACAGATTTGTGGAATGTCATAAAGAGAAGGGATCAGAGAGATCACACAATCTGCCCTCCCCCCTGGAGTCACACACCTCCAAGGTCAGGAAGGTCACCCGAGCACTTGATTGCCTGCAAAGAAAGCACTTTCACACTCACAATCTCACTAATTCTCACAATACCCACAAAAGAGGAAAGGCAGATGTTACTGTTCCCCTTTAATAGATGAGTTCATTGAGGCTTAGGAAAGTTAAGAGAATCTTACAGTCTTCAAATTCTAGAATTGCAGCCCACTTGTCCAAAGGTTGCAAGGTCCAAAAAAGTTTTGTCAAAGTCCAACTGAATTGAAGTGCATTGAGTTAAATATGCTAATTAGGGTTAAATCAATTTGCATTACGCTCAGTTGAATCCATTCATTCAAAAATTTGTTTCTAAGTGGCTACTGTGTGTCAGCACATGACAGAAGCAGGGAATGCAGCCACATACAAGAGAGTCCCAACCCTCTCAAAGCTAACAGACTAGCAGGAGAAAAATCTCTTGGATCTCACACTGCTCTAGCTGCACTGGCCTTCCTGTCTCTTGAACAAACGTAGTTCATTTCTGCCTCAGGGCCTTTGCACTTGCTGTATCCTGATCCTGGAAAACACTTGCCCCAGATAACCAAGGGGCTTGCTCTTTTGTTCAGGTCTCTGCTCAAATATCATCTCCTCAGAGGGGCTTTCTATGACCACCATATTTCTTCATAGCATGAAGACCACTGTTCCACCTCCATCATTCTTTACCCCTTTACTCTGCTGTATTTGTCTTCACTGTACTTATCACTACATAACATTATAACGTACACACACACACATGTATATGTGTTTATATATTTTTATTTTATTCTTGTCATTCCACCTAATGTAAGCTCAAGGAAAGATTTTGTCAGCCTTTTTACTGTGATACTCACAGCACTGGAACCCTTCCCAGTACATAGCTGAATAAATACATGAAATTTTTAGAAGTTGGATGTTTGATATAAGAGGCTGTAGAATCCGATTCAAACTAAGAATGAAAAGTGCAGTTAAATGGAGTCAGTTTAAGTTGGGTCAGGAAGGGTTCATTCAACAAAGATTTATTGAGCATCTACTATGTGTCAGATGCTGTTTTATGTCTTTGGGAAACCTGCGTGACTAAAACATACAAAATCTCTGCCCTCAGAGTTCATATTCTAAGGAGTTACTGAAGGGTTGAGATCAATTAACTCAAATCTAGAAAACTTTAGTTGAATCTAATTGAGTCAGATTGGGCTGATTCAATATGGACTGAGTTGTTTTGAACTGGGTTGGGATAACTGGGCAGTGCAGGGCTAGTCTTGGCTCAGCTGACTTGGACTGGGCTGGATAAAGCTGAGCTAAGGTCAACTCAGTTTTGTTGGGTTGAATTAGGTTGGGTTGTTTGATTCAGTCAGGCTGAGCTGAGGGGAGAGGGGTGAGTTGAGTCAAGTCGAAAGTGTCATTTGTGCTGAATAAAATTCTTGTGCTGCACTGAGTCAAGCTCCTAGTTGAATAGATGTGGGGTAGGTGAGCTGAGTTTGGTGGTTGGGATGGATTGTCCAGAACAAGGTTGGATGAAACAGACCTTCAATGAATTGGGTAGAAGGGAGAGAGTTTGTGCTGAGTTTCTGAGCTGTGTCTAGTTGAGTCATACTGAGTCAACTTTCCTTGAGCAGAGCTAGGTAGAGCTCAGATTAGAGGAGGTATGTGTAGCTGGGCTGAGCTGAGCTCACCTGCTGAGTCGAATGGACCAGTGCTGAGTTAGACTGGCCTGCAAGGACCTGAAATAATGCAGCCACCAAAAGCACAGACGCAGATGGCCTGGAGAAGAGTTACTCAACCTCTCCACGCAGTGTGCTCCCAAACCAGCCACAGCCCTCGGAGGACCGCCTGCCTTCCCCGCAGGCTAGTGGAGCCCAAGTCCTTCAGCCCCTCAACCTCAAACCATGCTGACAACTTTCTCAGACATTCATTTAAGACAAGTCTCTTGGAGGTCCCCAAACGCAGATCCATGGACCATCCCCTACCCAGATCCTCTTTCTGCAGACTCCGGCAGACAGTAACAGGCTGTGTGTGCACTGACTCCTCCCTGCTCTTTCAGCCTCCCCATGAGCTCCCTAACTGTTGTTTGCTTGCAGCCCTGAGCCATCGGGAGACTCAGCTGCAGGGTGTGCTCAGCTCTCTTGGCCACGTACAACACACAGTAGGGCTTCAGGCAGCAGTCCCCAGGCCCTCAGGTGCTGTCAGGGGCCTGATGGAGCAGTTTGTCCTCAGTGACTCTAGGGCACCAGCAGCAGTGCCTTGTAACTAGCCAGCCCAAGACAACACCCTGCTCCCCTCCCAGCAGAGCCCTGAGCGAAATCATAGCCATGCCTGGCCAAGGGGACTTCAAGGTTGGGAGGGTCTCTTCTTACCCCCTTCTCCTGTCACCCACAAGCTAGTCCCAAAGCCTGAGCAGGGCTGAGGGCTGAGTTCTCCAACCTGCAGCCTCCTGACGGCGACCACCAGCACCCACTCTTATCACTGCCTTTGGTGTGGTTCCCCCATCAACTCTCAGAACCGGGTAGGACTTCCCTGGGACCTTGTGGAGGCCATGACTTCATGAAAGAGGTATGTGTGTGCACGTACACACACACTTCCTCTGGGTCACCTACAGTGAGAATGAGTCAGTTTGACACAGATAACAAAAATTCTACATTTTTCTCCTCCCAACAGACATTGATAGGAAGCAGGGAGAAAGAGCCAGAAGCAGAGGAGAATAAATAAGAAATAAGAAAATCTCGACTGTCATCTGTCATTTCAAGATTGAGAAAACAGGAAAGAGAACCCAAGATACAAGGAATGTCTTGATGAGGCTTGAAGGAGGAATGCAGCTTCCCTCCTCCAGCTTCCTCCCTGCCCCTTCCACTCTTTGGGCCCACAGAGAACAGAGGAAAGGAAGGCCTAGTCTGAACATCCCATCTACTGTGAGAGGCACTTCCCATGGATCATATGAGAAAAAGGGTGCGTGTCAAGGACCCTTAGGTGGCTGAGCTGAAATATCCTTGTAAATCATTTGTGCTCTCTCTGCCCCATGACTTTTGTACATACTGTTTCCTCTGCCTAGACCTCTCTCTTGCCCTTATGCACACACCTCTTTCTTCCCTTTGCATAACCAACTCCCACATATCCTTCAGGCCTGGCTTAGATGTCACCTTCTCAGGAATGCCTTCCCTGACTCTCCCCCACCATCACTATCAATCTTAGAGCACTCTGCTCATCTCCTTGAGCATTTATCACAGTTCTAATTACTTATTTGTTTGTCTCTCCCATTAGAATGGAACTTCTACAAGGCCTGGGACCTTGTCTTTATTGCTCACCACTATATCCCAGCACCCAGTACATAGTAAGTATTCAACAAATATTGACGAATTAATAAATGAATCCAATACGCGCACACACACACACGTGCATGCACGCTCATGCACAATTTACAAATGAGGAAAGTAGTCTGGGAGCCAGGGAGTGACACCCTGGGTCACACCCAGAGTAGGCAGCTGAGCAGGACAAGACCTCAGACCCCCCAACTGCCAAGCCAGGGGACCAACCCCTTTCCCACATCTGGACAAGCTGGTATGTTCTCCAAGCACGGGGTGGGGTAAGCACCAAGCAGAGGCTGATGTGAATTAGGGCTCCCCGCCTCCCCATTCCCACCCTCAGCTCTGAAATTCTCTCCTCTCCACAGTCACTGCCAAGGGCTGGGCCTGGAAACCCCTCCCAGCCCTAATCCACTGCATCCACCATCAAAGTCCCACTTGATTACCCACCGCAGAATGACAGGCTTGGAGTGGAAAGTCATAAGCCTTCTGTGTATCAGAAACAACTGTTCTGACAATTAGTTCCTGCCTGAGCCTCAACCTGCCGGGTGGGGGGTTCAGCATCCCAGCCTGTGGACCCCCTCCCTGCTCTCCTCACTCCACTTGGAGATATCCATCTATTATGTACCAAACCTGCAAGGCCATTACCGCATTTCAACTTCACAGGATCATACAGGGGTAGATACTATTAGTATCCCATTTCACAGATTAGGAAACCAAAGTTTAAAGAGGCTAAGTAACTTGTCCAGGACCACAGAACCAATAGGAAGCAGGGTAGGGTTTGGAAGCCAGCTCTACATGACTTCAAAGCCAGTGGGCTACACCACCTTCAATCCCTCCTCCCTGGGCCTAGCATTAGACTCAACACTGTAAATCTCACGGATGTTTGCGGGGTTTAGCTTGCTTGGATCAGCAGAGCCCCCAAGACTCTATGAAAATTTCTTGGAGGCACTCTGGAGCAGAGGAGCAGTGCCTGGAGCTGGAGCTTCAGAACCCAAGCCCAAGAACACAGCTGTGCGGGCACACATACATGCACACACAGATGTACACACACACGTGCACATACACACGCCTCCTTCAATAGGAGCAGGGCCAGTCTCCATCACTTTTCCATGTATGATGTATCTGAACGGAAGATTCTGCTACTAAAAATCTTAGGAGCAAACCCTTGCCTCCTGAGCCTCTCCAGGCGAAGGGTCCCTAATGCCCGCATGTCTTCCGAGTGGGCAGGACAGGGTGGCCTCTCCACTCCAGTCCCTTGGTGCCGGAGCAGCTCTTCTCGCTGACCCAGCACCTAGGGCTGGGAATGGGGCTGGGCATGGGTGGGATGATCCAGAGAGAGAGAGAGGCTGGGGGCAGGGAGAACAGTATTCCTGCCAAAAATGGTTAACCTGAATCTAATCATAAGGAAACACTGAGACAAATCCAAATCGGGTGACGTTTCACTAAACCACCAATCTAGACTCCTCAAAAATGTCTATGTCGGGACTTCCCTGGTGGCTCAGTGGTTAAGAATCTGCCTGCCGGGGCTTCCCTGGTGGCACAGTGGTTGAGAGTAGGCCTGCCGATGCAGGGGACACGGGTTCGTGCCCTGGTCCGGGAAGATCCCACATGCCACTCAGTGGCTGGGCCTGTGAGCCATGGCCGCTGAGCCTGCGCGTCCAGAGCCTGTGCTCCGCAACGGGAGAGGCCACAACAATGAAAGGCCCGCGTACGGCAAAAAAAAAAGAATCTGCCTGCCAATTCAGGGGACACGGGTTTGATCCCTGGTCCTGGAAGATCCCACATGCCGCAGAGCAACTAAGCCCACGAGCCACAGCTACTGAAGCCCGCGCACCTAGAGTCCATGCTGTGAAAGCAGAGAAGCCCCCGCGATGAGAAGCCTGCACACCACAACAAAGAGTAGCCCCCACTCACCACAACTAAAGAAAGCCCCCGCGCAGCAACGAAGACCCAACGCAGCCAAAAATTAATTAATTCTTTTTAAAGTTATTCTTTAAAAAAATAAAATAAAAGTCCATGTCATGAAAGATGACCAAAAAGGCTAGGAAACTACTCTAGATTAAAGGAGACCGAAGAGACATGACAACTAAAATAAAATGTCCTAGAGGACATTATTTAGAAAATTGGGAAAATTTGAATGTGGACTATGTATTAGATAATAATAGAGTTTCCAAGTTAAACTCTTAGGGCAATAATTGTACTGTGGTTACGTAGGAGAATGTCCTTTTTTAAGAGATACGTACTGAAGTTTGAGGGGTGGTCTGTTATTCACTCACAAATGCTGAGAGAGAGAGAAAGAGAAGGAGGGCGAGAGGGAAAGAGGTGGGGAGGATGGAGGGAGGGAGGAAGGGGAGAATGTATTCAGACGGGTGAATCTAGGGAAAGAGTATGGGAGTATTTGTTGTATGATTCTTACAGATTCTCTATTCTTCAAATTTTTTTCAAAATAAAAGGGTGGGGGTGGCTAGACTGAGAAAATAGGAGAAGGCATCCCAAAAGCAGAGGTGGGCATGACTGCAGGGTTGGTGGGGGAAACAGTGGGGCCGGCCTTCATTACAGGAGAAAGGGAGGGAGCGGGGGTGGGCTTCCTGAGCCAGATACCACGGGGCTTAGAAATCCAGAAGGGGCTTAGTCCTGGTCCCACAGAGCTCTGGGCAAAGAGAGGAGGGAGATGAGGTCTAAGGGCAATGTGCGGGCAGCAAGCTGGGTGGTGAGCCAAAAGGAGAGACAGAGACAGACAGACACAGAGACAGAGGGTGAAGCTGGAAGCAGGAGATGAGTGAGGGGCCTGGCCAAGTGCCATGGGGCGAGATGGACCGAGATGAATCTGCGAGCTCGTGCACGGGCCGTCCTGGTAACAGGTGGGAGGGCCAGGAGGGGAGGAGGTGGTGGAGGCTCACGAGCTTGGACACCAGCTCACCGCACAGCTGGCCTTTTGTGGTACACGCATGCACGCACTCGGGGTTGGACGCAGCCTGGTGAGGCAGCCAGGACCCAGCCCTGTGCCACTTGGGGCCTCCTTTCTTTCGTCCGTGAGAGAGGGCAATAGAGATGCCCACCTCATGGACTGGTTGTGGTGAGCATTTGACGAGCTTGTGTACGTAAAGTGCCCAGAAAGCACATAATAAATATTGGCTATTACACTAACAACCCATCAACTCTCATCTACAAAGCAGGGAGTCACGCATTCACTCCACAGACGGTCGGGCCCTTTGCTGTGGGACAGCGCTGTTCTAGGTGTGAACGATGCAGCTGCAAATGAAACAGACAAAAATAGCTGCCTTCAGGAGAGACAGCCAATAAACAAAATCAATGATTAAAATACATGGTGTAGGACTTCCCTGGTGGCGCAGTGGTTAGGAATCCACCTGCCAGTGCAGGGGACACAGGTTCGAGCCCTGGTCCGGGAAGATCCCACACGCCGCAGAGCAACTAAGCCTGTGTGCCACAACTGCTGAGCCTGCACTCTACAGCCTGCAAGCCACAACTACTGAGCCCACGTGCCGCAACTACTGAAACCGACATGCCTAGAGCCCGTGCTCCGCAAGAAGAGAAGCCACCGCAATGAGAAGCCCGCGCACCGCAACGAAGAGTAGCCCCCGCTCGCCGCAACTAGAGAAAGCCCGCGCACAGCAATGAAGACCCAACACAGCCAAAATATAAATAAAATTTTTTCTTAATTAAAATACACAGTGTCTTAGCTGTAGGGAAGGGCTATGGAGAAGGATAAAGTAGGAGGGGTCACAGAGTGCTAGGGGGAGGGCTCACTGAGAAGGTGACATCTGAGCGAAAAACAACAAAGAAGTAGGGGAGAGGGAGACCCGTCCAGACAGAGGGAACAGTGAGTGTGAAGTTTCTCAGGCTGAGGCGCAACCAGGAGGCCAGTGAGGCTGGAGCATAGAGGCCAGGAGTGAGCGAGGAGGGAGGTCAGGGAAGGAAGGCGGGGACAGATGATGGAGGACTTTTAAGCCACTATAAGAATTTTACTTTTCCTCTGAGTGTCTGGGAGGCCACTGGAGGGCTGGGAGCACAGGAGTGGCAGGATCTGACGACCATTTAATGGACTCTGGCTCCAACGTTTGAGAACAGCCTGAAGGGAGGAGGGCAGGAGCAGAGAGACCAGTTAGGAGGTTAATAATCCAGGAGCAGTATGATGGTTCTTGGACACAAATGGTAGGTAGCAGGGGAGGCTGAGAAGTGGCTGGACTGTGGGTAGGATTTTGAAGGTAGAGTCAGCAGGGTTTTCTAACAGAGGATCACACAACTCCCCCGCTCGGTATTGTGAAGCCAGGAGGAAGGTGTCTGGAGGGTCTCCATGTGGATGCCACGCTGCAGGGACCGGATGGGAGGCACCTGACTGTTCCATGAAAGCCTCGTGAATACCGCCCAAGGGGTGTCCCCAGGGCCTGCGAGCCCCTCCCCGCCGCTCCCTGCCCAGACAGGACCGCAGAGGCCACAGGTTACGGAGAGGGAGCTCACACCCCAGCAAAGATTGATGCCTTTTAAACAGACCCAGAGCGAGAAGGACAGAGAAAGTCAATATTTGTCCGAGCAAGCCAAACAGGCAGGCTCACCCAGGAATGTGAGGGAGGGAGGGAGGCCCAGCGCCCAGAGAACATTATTTCAACAGACAGATATTTGGAAACCGTCACTGTCCTGGTGTGGGGGAAGGGAGCAGTTCATCCAGCCCTTGTTTCTGCCCAGAGATGGATGGGACCAGGCCAGGCAATGAGTGGGCAGGCAGACTCACCCAGTCACATCAGAAGAGCTGGCCCACCGTTCCCCTCGACTGGAGATCAAGGGTCAGAGTGGGGAAGGGATTTGACCCAGGACATACAGGTAACCCCAGCCCCACCCCGTGGATCTTCACGTCTTTCAGGTTGAACTGCGGGCATCTCAGCCCACTCTCTGCAGCTCCAGGATCCAGACCCTACCCACCTGCTCCCTGTCACCCACGCCACACTCCAGCCATTCTGAGCAATTTATGGCCCCAAAACACACCGGATGCTAAGCTTATGTTCACCACTATGCCGTGGCCCACACCATTCCTCTACCTGCCACACCTTTTGTTAACTCCAATTCATTCTTCAAAACCTGGTTCAAGGTTCGCCTCCACCAGCAGCTTTCTTGTTTTAGGGCTAAGAGCTTGAGGCCTAAAACCAGGGAGCGCTGGATTTGCCAGTTACTGGCTAAATGACTCAGGAAATTCCTTAACCTTCATATGCCCTAGTTTTCTCATCTGTAAGATGGCGCGGTAGGCTGAATACACCCCCTCCCAAAGATGTCCACATCCTAATCCCCTGGAACCTGTGAAATGCGTTACCCTTATGTAGTAAAAGGGACTTTGCAGGTGTGATTAAATTAAGGGTTTTAAGATGCGGAGATTATCCTGGATTATCTGGGTGGATCCAATGTAATCACAAGGGTCCCTATAAGGGGGAGGCAGAGGGTCGGAGTGAGAGAAGGGGATATGGTGACAGAAGCAGAGATTGGAGTGATGCAAGGGCCACGAGCTGAGAAACACAGGCAGCCTCTAGCAGCTAAAGAGGCAGGGAAGTGGATTTTGCCCTCGTTGCCTCCAGAAAACACCAGCCCTTGCCAACACACTGACTTTAGTCCAGCGAAACTGATTCTGGACTTCTGGCTCCAGAACTGTAAGATTATAGTTCTGTGTTGTTTTAAACCACTAAGTTTGGTGGGAATTTGTTACAGCAGCAACAGAAAACACATTCAGATGCGTCCAGCGTTCATGCCTAACTGCTGGGCTCTTGAAAGACCAAATGGCATTCCACATAGAGGCCACTTAGCATGGTACCTGGGACAGAGAAGGGGCTCAGGAGTGTCAGGTGTCCGAGTTGGGGCTCCCATAGCCCCCCGACCCCTTCACAGCCCCTGACAGCTTGGTCTTTATTTGCTCATTTACATCTCTGCCCCTCCAGGCTGTGAGAAATTTGAGTGCAGGCTCACGGTACCCTATCAGTCTTGGTGTCCACAACTCCAGCCACAGAGCAAGTCCTCAGTAAGTGTGGAATGAATAAATGAATGCATGCTGGCTTTGGCCCATACACGGTGTGGCTTTAATCGTACAGTAGAATCTCAGATAGAGTAAGACAATTTCAAATTCTAGAATCCAGGGGACCAAACCTTAGAATCCAAATGCCAGAAGACATCTCTGGGAGTGGCTGGGTCCTGCAGGGCCGCCGGTGGAGGTCTGATCACCGAGCTGGTCCTCTTTCCACTTAGATCCCCAGGTGGCCCCTCCTTGCTGACGGGGTGAAAGGCAGTGCCCAGAGATGGTTTACTACCTCTGAATGCAGTTTGCACACTGGCTGCCGCCTCCAGGTTAGAGGTGGTGGCTGTAAAGACAGCACGTGTGATAGGCAACTTTAGGCACGGATCGTGACGATGGTGAAGCAGACAGTCACCATTTAACGGCCTTTACTATGTGCCACGTATGGTATAAAGCACTTTACGTCATTATTTCATTTCATGCTTAGTGTGTATTTTTATTCCCATTTATCAGGGTAGAAATTGAAGTTCAGGCAGGTTACACAATTTGCCCAAAGTCACAGAGCTCACAGGAAGCTGGGCCAAGATTCAAACCCCAGTCTGTCTGTCTGGAGAGCCTGTTCCATAGCCACCAGCCTCCACTGCCCATCAAGCTGCCGTGTTCTCAGATTGTGTTGTCTCGTCTATAGAAGCCAGATAGGACCTCAGGGCAGTTAGCTTGGGGTACTTGTCTGAGTTCCCCTCTAGATTTGTTCAACAAACGCTTGTCAAAACTCCTCTGGGTCAGGACTTGCTCTGGGCCTGGGGTACAGAGAGGCGACCCAGCCCAATGGGGGAGACAGACCCTGAGCAATCACAACTCAGTGGCAAGTGCTGGGATAGTGGGACACGAGAGGCCATGAGGACGCAGGCGGAGGTATCAAAATCTGATGGGCCTCAGAAATAAGCTTCCTTGGCAACAGCCAAAAACATAGGGTGTGGGGGAAGGCACATCCTTTGAAGGGGAAACTCCAAGACAAGGAAACTGCATATGCAAAGGCCCAGAGGGAAGAAAACACAAGTCATTCAGGGTGGCTGCAGGGGAGTGGATCAGGGAGTGAAAGCTGAAGCATGAGCAGGGGCCACATGCAGACCACAGCCTGAGAATGCGCTGGAGCCCGAGGGCAACGGGACACGCTGGAAAGGTTTGAAGCAAGGAAGGGACTTGCTATCTTTCTAAAGTAATAATAATAACAACAACAGCATCTATCACTTGTCCAGTACTTGTTATGTCTCAGCCATTCTTCTAATCCTTCTACATGGATTAATTCACTTAATCCTCAGTATAGCATCATCACTAACATGTAACATCCCAGTTTACAGATGAGGAAACTCATCTGTAGCACAGAGAGGTTGAGTAACTTGTCCAAGGTCACACAGCTAGTAAAGTGGCAGAAATTAGATTTGAACCCAAATGATCTGGCTTTAGAGGCCAGGTGCTCACTCTCCTGAACTCTTCTTCTAGGAGGCAGGGTTTAGACGTGTCTGGATGACACCAGGATCCAACACAGAGCAAAGTAAAGAGGAGGAGGTATCCAGGAACTCTGTGCTAGGCTGTCCAGCAAGTGGGCCTGGCTCAGGGAGAGGGACCCTGCTCTCCAAGCTGCTCCTGGCCCAAGGCAGTCGGTTAACTACACACATCCCAGCCTGCCTTGGACTCACTGCCCGGCGCCCGCCCACAGTGCAGTGAGTTCTCAGGGCAGTGCCTTATCTTCCCAGATTTCTCTGGGTTTTCTCCCAACTCCACTCTTCTGGAAGGCCTTTCCGCTTTGCTGCAGATCCTATCTCCCCGCGTGCTTCCCATTAGGAAAGCGATTAGCACTCATCCATTTGCATAAGCACATGCTCCCCCCCTCCTCCCCACCCCGGACCCAATTGAGCCATGGCCTCTGCTTGGCTGGAAAGGGGATCCCTCTGCAAAACCTGCCTGGTGCCTTGTCGGAAGCCACTTGTCTTCTTAAGGTGCCTCATTTTCCTCATCTTTAAAGTGGGGATAATGGATTGGATGTTTCTGGGAGTCTGGGGAAGAATGGGTACATGTAAATGTATGGCTGAGTCACTTTGCTGTGCACTTGAAACTATTACAATATTGTTAACTGGATATACTCCAATATAAAATTAAAAGTTTTTAAAAAATTATGACATGCAAAAAAATTTTTAAGTGGGGATAATGATACCACGCACTTCACGGGGCTGTTGTGAGGATTACATGTGATGATATATATGAATAATGTGTAATCAATGAACAACAGTATGGGGGGGTCTATTACTATTATGAATGTTATTATCACTACCAATCAAATAATCGTTGCAATCAAAGAGATACACATAGAGTAAAACTTCAACTCTGTTGTAGCCATTCTGAAAATCAAAAAGGAACAAACCACATTAATCACTGACAGGCTACTACTTGGCAGGCAGTGAGCTGGGAGATTTCATATGTCCTCTCATCTAATTTTCACAATTTCTCTATGAGATAAGAATTGTCCCCATTTTACAGATGGGAAAACTGAGGTGCAGAGATCTGAGGTCACTTAACCAAGGTTACATACCTTATAAGTAGCTTTGAACCCAGGTCTACCTGGCTGCATAAGCCTGGACTTGCTCTACTGGACCATGCTGCTCCCCAGATCCAGGTCTCCTCTGAAATGCAGAGAAAGCAGTGAACATCTGTGGAGCTGCTGCCAACCCCAGTCCTAAGACTCATAAGAGAGACTGACAGGAAGTGTTGTTGTGCAAAATAATACAAATGACTCTTACTAGGTGCCAGTGTTCATGAAGTCAATCTCACAACAACCCTATAAGGTAGGTTATCCCCATTTTCTTGATGAGGAAACTGAGACACAGAGAGGTGGAGTGACTTGCCTAAGGTCATACAACTAGTAAGTGGCAGAGTCAGGATTTGAACCTGGGTACTATAGCTCCAGACCTTGTGCCCTTAAGCTTAACCTCTACACACAATACTGGAGATGCTGAGAGGTGAAACATGTCCCTGTACACACACACGCACACCTGCACACACACACACACACACACACGGCATTCCCAATGATCCAGGCCACTATACCTCCTATGGCCCCACCCCACCTTTCACTACGTTATATCCAGGATGTCCCTAGATAAGAATATGTGGGCGGAGGTACATACCTGGCTTCCAAGACACCAGGTTCCCAAGGCCCACTACGGAAGGAGCCATCTCGGTGCACAGGCAGCCTCGGGGCACCACTTCCCTGTCAGGCCTTGCTGCTAGTGAAATACCATGGGCCTCAGACTGTGATCATGATATGAGGACTTGGTGCTGCTTTCCGGTGCCCACACTGTGGTCCATCTGTTACCCTTTAGAAGGGACTCAGCAGTCCTGGCTGAGTTGCTGGAGAAGCAGATGTGTGGGGCACAACTCTCCCTGCACACATCCCCAGCTTTCAGCTGTCTTCGAGGAGAGAAAAGCGCTCCAGACCTCACAACTTCCTCCTTTCCCCACGGGTCCTGGGTATCTGAGCCCTGCTCCTCTTTTCCAGGGACAATCTGGGAGCCCAGCAGTCCTAGGAAATGCCCAGCACGCCATCCATCCAGTGCCCACACCTCAGACCCTTCCCCTCCATCCTCAGCATCCCAGGACCCAGGCTCCTCCCAGACTCTAGGGGTCACCCGGGAACCCCAGCGCAGCAGCTCCAGCACTAGCAACCTATGTAGATGACAAAGGACTCCTCCAAGAACTTCACTAACTGGCAGAACCAAACAACAGACAGAGGTTCTGTCCACAAAAGAAGCACAGTTTGAAACCAAGAAAGGAAAAAAAAAAAAAAACTTTTCTGCAGGTGGAAACACAACTGCTGAGAAAATAGCCTACTGAGTGATGAGCCCAGAAGCCCAGGCCTCCATCATCTCATTCATCTACTTCTTGCTCAGATCAATGCCCACTGGACAAGGAAGTCAATGAACTAAACTCAGCACAAGCTCAGAATTCTAGCATCCGAGTTCTGTCACTGCCTTGTTGTGTGACCTTAAGAAGAGCCTTCCATCCCTGGGCCCCTGTAAAACGAGGGGTTGGTCTCTCACCCTCTAAGACTGAGGGATACAGATGTCGAGGGCTCTGGTCCAGCATATCTCTGCTATTACTAGCTCCAGATTCTTGGAGAAGCACTCACTTGTGTCCAGACAGGATCATAGAAGGTGGTTGCTCCCCCACCTCTCATCCCAATTTGCCCACATCTTGTCTCTTCAGTAAGAAAAAGGAAAGAGGGCTGACTCTGAGACAGGCTGCGAGAAGATTCGCAGGATGGAGTGTATCTGCCAGGGGGTGGACCTGTTGGCTAGAGCCAAGCAATTGTCCCCTTAATTAAAGACATGCCCTGGATCACGGAGCAGCCTGTGGAGACTGACTCATTCACACTGGGACCAAGAGCCAGCCTCGGCTAAGGAGCCTGCTCTCTGGCTCAGGGGAGGAGGTGGACCTGTTTATGGAAATGACTTGAACTTTTCTTCCCTCGGGAAAAACAACCTTTTTTTTTTTTTTTTTTTTTTTTTGGTGGAGTAAACAAAACAGGATTCTGCCATACTCCAAACCAAGAATTTCAAGTCTCATTCCAGCCTCCTTCCCTGGGTCTCCCTCCTCTGTGGGAGTATGGGCTATGGGGACAGTGAGGTATAAAGGGACAGAATTCCTCTGGTAAAGTTGAGACAGTCGTGCAGAAGGATCTCTCCCCATATACATCCTCTCAGGATTTAGCCGGGGTTGAGGTAAGCTGACCTCAGCATTCCTGCCCCTACTTTCCCTCAGGGACTCCCCAGTCTGACAGGGGAGACACAAGCCAGCCCACCCCTAAGGAGAGGGGGATAGGAAGCCCTAGCCCCACACACTCATGACAAAAGCATTGGCTGTAGCTATAGTCAGAGATAGAGATGATGGGTCTTGTGGGAGGAGGGAAGGAGAATAAATGGAAGGGGGGGCGTCCCTGCTCATCCTGTTCCCAGTGACCCAGGCAAGAGCCTTGCCAAGGGTCCCCTCCCACTGAAAGAAGCAATCAGGAGAACCACATGTATATTTGCATAATATTTGCATGCATTTGCTTCTGATTTACATAAGTCCCTTAGCCTGGGCCCATCCTCTTGGACAGTTCTCTTGGTGAACATGTCCCTCCTATCCTGGAAAGGGCCAGCTTTGTCTCAGCAGCTCTGAAGGCTCCTCTCTTAGCCTGCCTAGGTCACCTGGGACATGGGGTAGGGGGTGTGGGGGAAGCTGGATTCCCAAGGATCAAGCATGCCAGACTGGCCAGGGGCCTGCATAAGGACACACAGCTAAGACAGAGGAGAAGTGGGAGGAGAAGAGAGGTGCCATCAGTCTCCACATGCTACCTCTTCCCACTCCCCGCCCCCATCTCCCCTTCAACAAAGCACTGGGACAATTAGAACAGGGAGTGGAAATTCTGACTGGGGCAGTGAAATCAAGGAAGAGTTCATGAAGCATGTATTTGAGCAAAGCTTTCAAGGAAGAGTGGGGTGTGACTAGGTAAATGGAGACCACAGCGGTGAGGGACAGAGACCATTTACCCACAGAGTGAGTTCGTTATTCATTCCTTAGATAGATAGATAGATAGTTGATATTAGACAGGCAATAGATAACATATAGGTGATAAATGATTGATAGAAAATAAACAGATAAATGACTGATTGATGATAAATAATTGATAGATAATAGATACACAGATGACAAATGATGGATAGGTGATGATGATGGTGACGATGATCACGATAGATAGATAGATGCTACTACTAGCCCAGCTCTGTGCCAGGTACCAGAGTGCAGTGATGGGTTAAGCATGCTCCCTCCAGCCAGTGAGACAGACAAGCAAGCAATTAATTAAAATTCAGAGTGGTGAGTGCTGTGCTAGAGAGATGTACAAATTGTTGAGGGAGCACAGAGGAAGAGACGGTTAATTCAGCTGGAAAAGGTGATGTGGAAAGATGCGAAAGAGACAGTGTCACAAAAGAGTGACATTTGAACTAAGTGTCCTGGAGGATAAATAGACAGTCACCAGCAGGAAAGGGCGTAAGGAACAGCGCTCCAGGCAGAGGAAATGATCTGAGACAAGGCACAAAAGTCTGGATGAAATACAAAAAGACCAGGCAAATGGGGAGAATTCAATAAGGAGACAATACGACTGAAATTCTGGAAACAAACCAGGCCAAGGTGGTCCCTGGGGGAAGGACAACTGAAGAGTCCAGAAAAACCCCTCTGAGCTAGAAAAGGTGGTTACAGATACTCTGTAGAAGGTACCTACAATTTCAAACGGACATTTCTAAATTGGAAGGCTGAGAGATTGGGGAGGCCACTCAGAGAACTGAGGGAGTTGAGGTGAAGAAACGTGAGAGGTATAAAGAAAATGGTGAAGGATGGATGGATGGACGGAGGTATGGATGGATGGGTGGAAAATTAAATCAATTATCTAGCATACCATCTTTATAATAGTGGGTAAATTAAGAGGTCTTGGAGATTATTTTTTTTAATCTGACACCAAAAGCAAAAACAACAAAAGCAAAAATAAACAAGTGAGACTACACCAAACTAAAAGTTTCTGCATAGCAAAGGAAACCATCAACAAAATGAATAGGTGACCTATCCTACCAAATGGGAGAAACTATTTGCAAATCATACATCTGATAAGGGGCTAATATCCAAAATATATAAAGAACTCATACAACTCAACAGCAAAAAAACAGTCTGATTAAAAACTGGGCAAAAGATCTGAATAGATATTTTTCCAAAGAAGACAGACAGATGGCCAACAGGTACATAAAAAGATGCTCTACATCACTGGGAAAATGCAAGTCAGGACCACAATGAGCTATCACCTCATACCTGTCAGAATGGCTATTGTCAAAAAGACTAAAAATAACACGTGTTGGTGAGGATGTGGAGAAAAAGAACCCCCTGCACTGCTGGTGGGAAGGTAAATTGCTGTAGCCACTATGGAAAACAGTACAGAGGGTCCTCAAAAAATTAAAAATAAAATTACCATTTGATCCTGTAATTTCACTTCTGGGTATTTACCCAAAGAAAACGACAACACTAACCAACCTGCATCCCCATGTTCATTGTAGCAATATTTACAATAACCATGATATGGAAACAACTTAAGTGCCCACAAATGGATAAAGAAACTGTGAGATATATAGACATAGACATAGACATAGATATAGATATAGGTAATGCAATATTATTCAGCCATAAAAAGAATGAAATCTTGCCACTTGCAGCAACATGGACAGCCCTCGAGGGCATTATGGTAAATGAAATAAGTCGGACTGAAAAAGACAAATACCATATAATCTCTTTTATTATGTGGAATATAAATAAATAACCAAGCTTATAGATACAGAGAACAGATTGGTGGTTGTCAGAGGTGGGGGCTAGGCATGGGGAAAATGGATGAACTGTTTTCGGGGAGGGTTATTTTAAATAAATTGAGAAAAATGGTGAGTGGATGGTCGTTGGTGGATAGATCAGCATACATGATGGAGGAAAGGCAAGAAGGAAGGAAAGGAAGGAGGGAGGGAGGGAAGGAACTGATTGCATAAGCAGTTGAATGTGGATGAATGGATGACCCAGGTGCAGGAGCAGAGTCTACTTGTCTATAAGGAGATCTAAGAAAAGTGAAGCTTGATAGAGAAGGTAATTTCTCACCTTGAGAGAGATAGAGAGACCTTATTGATAACAGTAGTAGTAATAGTGATGATGAAAGTTTACCTCTGAAGACAACACTTAAATTTGCCAAGAATGCCTACATATTTTTGTCTCATTGAAAATTTTCAAAGCTGTGAAGCTCAGGTTCGACATCCTAGTACTCCCCCAGCTGAGGTTGCACAGCCATAGCAACAGGATTTTCTAAACTGAAATTCAGCACACCTGGCCAACTCCAGCCTCTAGGGAACAGAGTGACAGCAGAATGGAATGTATGACGGGTATCGTCCTGGGGAATCTGGGAGTGTGGTTCTGGTCCACAACTGGTCAGTGACAGCAAAGATCTGACCCACAAGCAACCTCTGGGTCTGGAGGTGGGTAGGAGTGATGAGGGTACATGAAAGGACAAGTGGGGGCACACACACACCCTAGACCAAGGCCACTCAAGAGATGTCAGTCCAGGTAAGTCTGACACGACCAGAGGTTGGCAGAGCGAACGGGGGAGGCTTCCTGGAAGAGGTAACACTTAAGCTAAGGTGAAGGATGGTGTCATTTGCTGAGACAGGGACACCAGAGGAGGAGCACTTTGGTGGATGGGAGAGGGGACATGAAGTTGGGAAATATAAATTCATTCCGGGACCAGTTGATCCTGAAGTCTTTCTGTCCGTGCTTTCGCTTGTGCAGATCTCACCACCTAATGGACCCGCCCCTGTCCCCTTCTTTCCATCTCCTCCATCTACCTAAAAATCTTCCCATCCTTGCAGCGTTCCAAGGGTGAGGATGGCCCGGTAAGGGGTGACCAGGAATTGTGCCCGGGAAAAGCAAACCCACAGCTGGAGAGGGTAGGCTCCACACACATCAAGGCTCCTGCCTGAGCTCGCATGTCTTCTTGCACGTCTGGCCCAGCTGCCTTTCGCTCTCCCTCTTCCCCAGTCAGTAGCCCAGCTGCCCACACTGCCCAGCTCTCCTGGCTTAGTTGGAAAGGATTCCTCTCTCCTCCATCCAGAAGAAACAAAGTTAGCTGTGTGGCTTTAATCAAGTCAGGAACCTCTCTGGGCCTCAATTTCTTTGCCTATAAAACAAAATTAATAATCCCAGCCCTGCCTGCCCCCCAGGAGTCTGAGAAGAATGAAGTGAAATGCAAATGGTCACCTCCTGAACATCTGTTAAAGGTAAACAGGTTTTCAATGTTTCAGGAGAAACCAAATACATAATTACATTAAGCTGATTTGTAATTTTCTTCTCTTTGTTCATGGTAGTTTTTAATGTTGTTACAGTAAACAAGAATTACTTATTTAATAACGTGGGAAAACTAAAGTCTGAAAAAGTAAATTCTACTTAGGAGTGGAGAAAAGTTTCGCATTTTGAAATTATACACAGGCATTTCCTGTTTTGCTATTCCTTGTGATGGTTCTCATTTATAGGTATTGTTATTGTTACCATCATCATCACCATTGATAATGAATTTTTATCCTCATCTTACAGATGAGGAAATCGAGTCTCAGGAGGACATACTTGCCCAGACACAGAGCCAGTTACTGGCTGAGCCAGCACCCAAATCTTTGGTCTCCAAGTCTAGCGATCTTTACATTACAAAACAAAACACTTTTATATGACATCTTCCCGATATTGGCAGTGCTTACATTCAATTTTTAATTATCATGTGTGTCCAACTGCCACATATCTAAATACACATATGGTGAAACTTCAGCTATCTAGAACCTTTGATTAATGCATTATTCCAGATACCTGAGCTTTTGGACAGCTACAGATTTAAACATCAACTTTGTTTTTTAATTTTAATAATTCTTAAAAATTTTTCTTTAAAATATGTACTCTTTCCCTGACTTCTTAATCAGCATATACAGAAAGTAAGGTAACCTTCCTTAAAGCCCAAAGGCAGCCATTCTAATCCCAGATGGAACTGAGTGTATGTAACCTCATCATGTCCTTTCTCTGACCTCCATTTTCTCAATAATAATAATAATAATAATAGGGGCTTCCCTGGTGGCGCGGTGGTTGAGAGTCCGCCTGCCGATGCAGGGGACGCGGGTTCGTGCCCCGGTCCGGGAAGATCCCACATGCCGCGGAGCGGCTGAGCCCGTGAGCCATGGCTGCTGAGCCTGCGCGTCCGGAGCCTGTGCTCTGCAACGGGAGAGGCCACAACAGTGAGAGGCCCGCGTACGGCAAAAATAATAATAATAACAACAACAACAACAACTAACATTTATTGAGCACTTACCACATGCATTGTTCTAAGGAAATAGTAACTCATATAATTGTCTTAACCCTGGAAGATAGATGTTGTCACTCCTGTTTTACAGACAAAGAAAGGGAGGCACCAAGATGTGGAGCAACTTCCTCAAGGTCACGGAGCTGACAGGCCATGGACTCAAGATATCAACCCAGGCAGCAAGGCCCTGGCAATGAGACCAGGTGCTTGCAGCCCTGGCATGGAGGGCCTTACCCTCCACACCCAAAGAAGTGTTTGATGGGCACGGGTGCCCACCCCCAGTGTAGCGCAGGCTCAGGAGAGAGCGCATACCCTCTCCAGGCACTCCACGTGGTCTTCCACAGGCCACCGCAGAGGCTTCGTGGAAATTCCTCTTTCTTTTTCTCCCCAGCTCCCAACTGTTGCTACAGCTTATGAAACTCAAAGATCCTCAGCCCTTCTCCTGTTGGTCCTCCAGCCCTGCCAGTTCTGAACTTTATACCTTCAGCTTTTTTCTGGCTGTTGACAAATGGAAAAAAAATCATTCTCAGGATTGATGTGTGTGTGTCTGTGTGTCTGCCCACATCGGAAAAACGACATTTTTGGTCCTTCCATCAACACCCAGTTGCATAACACCGGAAGAGACGAGGGGCTGGAAAGAAACTCAAGAAGGTGGCCGCAGCCTCCTGCCACCCATCCCCAGCCTGCCATGGGCCACACAGCAAACCCCGCTGCTGCCCAATCCTTTCCCCTGCCCTTCTGCAGGGAATCACTGCTGTGGCTTCAGACCCAACCTGGAAAATGTAGCATTGCTGCCCACCTTCTAACCTCATCGCCCACAACTCCCCGGCACACACTATATTTTCCAGACAAACCAGGCTCCTCATTGATCTCAACCCACGTTTCATGCTTTCCTACCTCTGTGCCTTTGCCCACACTACTTCCACTCCAGGAATGCCTTCCCTTCTCCTTGCCCTGTGTCCAAACCCACCATCCTTCCAGGCCCTGCTGGGGATATAGAGATGAATAAGGGAGATAGGGTCTCTGCTCTCAAGATAGTTATTAAAAAGTGATTGTAGGGCTTCCCTGGTGGCGCAGTGGTTGAGAGTCCGCCTGCCGATGCAGGGGTACACGGGTTCGTGCCCCGGTCCGGGAAGATCCCACATGCCGCGGAGTGGCTGGGCCCCTGAGCCATGGCCGCTGGGCCTGCGCGTCCGGAGCCTGTGCTCTGCAACGGGAGAGGCCACAACAGTGAGAGGTCCGCGTACCGCAAAAAAAAAAAAAAAAAAAAAAGTGATTGTACAATTGCAAATGGTGAAGAGCCTTCGCTGCTACACCTGTGCTCACATCCCCTCTGCCCCAGTGCTGCCACCATCACCTGGCAGTGCTCAAAAATACCATCAGTCTCTCCTTCCACCACTGTCTGCTTTTAACGGAGATTCTCTTAAATCTTTAAGGCCTTCGACCAAAGCCCACTTCCTCCAGGTAATCTTCCAGAACCCCACTGTCCGGATATAATCATTCCTCCTCTGAACTTACTCCTGGTTTCAGTGGACCTTCTCTGTGGTCAGCCCTGGGCTGAATCTCATGATTCCATTTACACAGTGAGTGTAACCCCTGATCCCCACAATCTGGGGCTTCTGACCACAATCCCTTTCCACTTACCCCAGTGTGCCATACAAAGACCAGGATGGTCTCCGGGTGCCATGTCGAGGCAAGGTTTGGATGCATCCAGTGAAGCCAGGATGTTCATAGGGCCCGTCTGATTCTATAATGTGCAAGCCTGCCACGTCTCAGCGTTGACTGTACAGACTGAAGTCTGTGCCGAGCAGTGTCATTCTTATGGTTAAAGTCAGATCATTTATTTTTTTTAAATTTTGCTCAAAATTATTATCTTGGGTAGTGTTCTGAAACCTTTTCAATAGCTCGTAAGGGGGCTACTTGACAGACAAAACACCGTAGGGCCGACAGACACAGCTTCAACCAGCAAAAATCACCTTGCCATTGACTGGCCCCAAAATTGTTCAGGAATTGGAACAATGAAAATTTTTCACGAATGACTGCTGTCCAAAGATAATTTGGTAAGACAAGATAACTCAGTGAGGAAAACGCCAAATCAGGGTAAGGCCATGTTCATTTTAGAGTAAATTTAGAGAGAGATGAAAGATAAATCAAATTCTGTAACTATGACAAGCGCTGAGGAGGGGACTGTATCACACAAAGGTAATGAAAATCCAATCTGAGATGCAATCATGTCCCAGAATTCTTGGAGAAACTGTTCAACTTTCCTGGGGTGTTGGCTTCTCAGGGGAGTTAAGTGCCCTGCCCTGTTTTAAACAGGATGGATGGGAATGGGAGCTGGCGGGAAGTAGGGAGGCTTGGCCGCTGAGTGAAGTGGTGGCATATAGTGCTGCTGCCAGCCCACCATACTCTCCTACAACGATCCCACGAGACGACCACCCAGGCAGCTGCGGGGGGGCTGTGCACGGGCAACCGTCTGCCACGCTGAGGATGATCTGCTCTACTCGGCCAACTGCTTTAGAAGCCACTGTCCCACGTGGCAAACCTTCATCCCACATCAGAAGGGCAGGTCTCGTGGTCCAAGGACTCACCTCCCTCAGTAACTTGTGCTCGGAACACTCCACACCCATAGCCATATGCAGAGAGTGCTCAAGGCTCGTCCAACAGACCTATGACCGAAGGTCCAGATGTCGTGGAGGAACAAAACACATCTGGAAGCCAAGGCTTCCTCTAGGATGGAAATCTCTCTCCAGCTGCTTCCAGCCAAGCACCTGTCCAAGACACCATCACCACTGACAGGACTTCTCACGGGTGAATTCAACACACAAAAGCCAATAATTGGAAGAGAAGCAGGACCGCTCACAGGAGCACTAAGAAAGTGGTCCTTCTTCGTGCTTTCACTGCCAGGGCCTGGGTTCAAAAGGGGAACTAAAGATCCCGCAAGCCAAGTGGCATGGAAAAAAAAAAAGTTAAAGAAAAAAGAAAGAAAGAAAATGGCCCTTCTGAAAAATGCAAAGCTGTAGAAAGTCATGGTTATTATTTTAACTATTATCACGATTATTAACTTGAGGAAGAGGAGGAGAGAGATTCAGTGCATCCTTACAAAAGAAAGCAAATAGTCTGGTGACCACCAGCTGCCTTGAGCCCTGGAGAACGGGCTGCTGCAGAACCTTCCATCGTCCTGGGAACGCCCTTCCTCAAGGGGTCTGACCAGGAAACAGTTAACATGGTGCAGGAGGAAGCCAACAATAAAAGCTAAGCAACCACAAGACCTAGAAGGATCTTGTGATAATTTTCCATAGAAATGCAGAAAAAGACACTATTGCTTACAATATATGATAATTATATCAAGTTGTTCTGAATAAAAACAAACATCTCCAAGGGTATATATAGTTCAGAGCGTGCTCAGAAACCAGTGCAACTGATGCAATAATTCCGCTCTCCCAAAATTAAAACAGGATCTCAGAAAAAGTAGAGGATAGATGAAGCAAAATCTTGATAATTATTGAAACTAAATGATGGGTATATATAAGAGGTTCATTGTACTGTTCTCTCTGAAAATGTTCATAAAAAATTTTTTTAACAAGTATTCTCAAAAATTCAGAGGCCTGTGACAACAACTCTTCCTACTTTTTAAACACTGTTGAAGTCTTTGTGGTTTAGGTGACTGTTGATTCTTGAACTACCCTCTTTTGTAGTACACGCAAAATAAAGATTCTTATGTAATTGCAGAAAAAAAAGAAGGAAGAGAGGGAGGGGAAAGGGGGGAGAGGGGAGGAGGGATGGGAAGGGCAGGACAAAGCAGGGGAGGGCATGGCAGAAAGAGTGTGAGCTTTGCACAGGAGCTGGACCCAGTTCTCATCGCACCTTTAGCTGTGTGACCATGGGTAGGTTTGTGATACTCTCTATGCATCTATTTCTTCTTCCCGAAAATTAGGATATTGTCCTCCACAGGAGGAGGCTATATTTAACTAATAGATGTTGAGGCTGTAATTAAGTAATAGATGTTGAGTATTCAGCACATAGTAGGCACTCAAGAAATCCTGACTACTGTTACTTTATAACTCTCTGTGCTTCACAAAATAGGTACATTCAGGAGATGCTATGCTTTACAAAAGAACTCACCCCAGGGTCCCTTTAAGCTCTCAGCCCTGCTAGCGCATTTTAAACGGGACTGAGTTTGCAGAAAACCATTTACACAGGACTTTTCAAGAACGCGGCAGCCAAGGCACTAATAAAGGCAGGCAGATCTACAGAGAGAGCTCCCTGGGCAGACTCTCTCAGATCCTGTCCAGCAGGATTCTCTGAAAGACTGGAAACTAGAAAACATCTTCTCTGAAAACCCACAAAGACCCACGGGCTGCCCTCTGAGAAGCCTTTTTTCCATGCATCTTTGGAAGGGCTGTGGTACCTCCAGTTATGGGTCCAGGCTTATGAAGACAATAGTACTAGGCTAACAGCATTGGCTAATGTTTATTGAGAGTTTCCTATGGGAGGGGCACTGTGTTCATTCCCATGCATTATCCTGCACAAGGCAGTAAAAGCTAATGTCTGTGTAGCTTCAAGTGCTTTCAGATGAAAGAAGTTCCTATAATTCCTCACAAAGATCTCTATTGGTTGGTTTCTTTTTTTCAGGTAGAGAAACCGAGGCACAGAGTAGGTAAGTCATTTGCCCAAGGTTACCCGGCTGTAAATGACAGATTATCAGAACCAGTCTAGCTCTGAAGTCCACCCCGTTACAGACCCACTGCTCTGTGCCCCGAACCCCCTCCCCACCAGCACTCGATCCAGCAGAGGCAGGACTGTAGGGCAGAGGATCCCTGCAGGAGGCACTGTCCCTCCCTCTGTCCCCTCCCTATCTCCCTTAGCCCTCCACAAGCTGTTGTCAATTGCACTGAAGTATTTACAGCAACCAGCGACCGCTGACACCTCTGTCCACGTGGGCTATAATTTGACGCTCAAGCTCTTAGACAGCCGCTTTTGAGCGCTGAGCCCTTCATACATGAGTGTCTCTCCCAAGAGCCAGGATGGCTGCCTCTCAGCTTCTCCTGATGCTTGCACAACTCTCCTGCTGGCCCCAGGCGTGCACACACGTGCACACATGCCAAATAAGCCATCACACACAGACACCCCTCACACACACAATTACCATCACAAACTGATCCGAGTTCGTTGTTCAGGACACACCCACCAACACATGATACGTATCACAGATCCCCAGCCCACCCAGTTCACACCCCTCTTGTCATCAACACGCAAGACACTACGTGGATAATGGCTGAGGGTATTCTGTGACTGCTAGTAATGTCCATCTCATATCCGATTCCATGAAATATGCCCTCCCCGTGTAATTATTCATGGGAAAATTATCCACACACCCAACTCTGCATTAATGTGACCAGAAAAATCCTGAATAGATTTTTTTTTCACTTACTTGTGCTAAATACAGCTGTCACTTGGACGTACCTGTACCTGATCGTTGTTTTATCTAAGTGGTGGCTGCATAGGGGGTTCGTTGTACTATTCTCTCTGCTTCTGCGTGTATTTGAAAACGTTCCTCCTGGTGTGTATACCTAAACCCCTGACTACATCTGTGTGTCGGTGCCTGCATGTGCTGTGGGACGGGGTGGGGCTGAGGGGTGTGCATGTGCTCTCACACTAGCACGGCTGCCTCTCTCTGTGTGTTTGCACAGAGCAGACCCAGCGCTGTGGCTGTTGCCAGCCCTCTCCCCAGGGAGTCTTTGCAGAGTAGGGTTGCCCTCTGCATAACTATCCAAGAGCAAACACATCAGAAACCAGATCCCCTCGCCGCCCCCATTAATGTAGCAATTGGGGGAGGGGCATTCTGAAAGAGGCGAGGGAGCAGGGGATACAGGAGAACAGAGGAAGGAACTGGGACCCGTCAGTCCAGAGGAGAATAGATTCAGGAACACGTGCTCCTCTGTAATCACCAAGAAGATGGTCCAGAGCCGTGGACACTGACCGGTTGAGGGTCTGAGGAGGACATGGGCTTCCAGCCCCTTGGGAGCCCTCCGGGGTCACCAGATCTGTGAGGACAGGGGTCAGCCTCAGCCCCCTTCCTGGAGCTGCTGAGGTAGGGTGTCTAGGAGGCTCCAGGGGATGGAGGCGACAGAGTGAGCCTGAGCTGAGAAGCCCCGCAGAGTTGCCTTCTGACAAAGGAGATTCAGACTGGGCGCAGAGATCCCGGAAAGATGAATGGGGAGAGAAAGAGAGGGAAGAACAAGGGAGGGGGTAGGGGAGAAGGAATGTCTGAGTAGTATGGATGAGAAGACTGAGGCCCAAAGAGGACCCAGGGCTGCACTGAGAGATAAGGGACAGGAACTCTCGCAGCAGGAGCAGATGAAAGGACCAGGGTCTCTCCAGCAGCCTTAGCAAGCCACTGATGAAAAGCAGGTCCTGCCTTACCTGTCCAAGCTGCTAGAGTCCTCAAGGAAACCTCCCTGGGGCCTGGACCATGCAGAGGAGGGGGAGGGGTGAACGTACTTCCCTCCGCAGACCCCGCCTGGAGGCCCAGGGAGGAGCAGGAAGCGAGAGGGAAGAAAATAAAGACCTGCCAGTAGGGGAGAGGGAGCAAAGGGACCGGTGGAGTCAGAAGATCAGAGTTCAAATCCTCATGCTGCTATTTCCGGTGCAACCTTGCAGCAGCCCTGCAACTTCTCCAAGTCTCATCTGGAAAATACAGATGCCTATCCCAAGGCCCCATGTGGACCAAATGAGACAATGGTGATGGAAATGCTTTCTAGCGAGGTCTGTGCCCCTCCTCATTGATGGAGATGCCAGCAGGGGAGAAGCCATGAGACAGAGCGTAGAGATGACAGAGAGCAATTATCTGCCAACATGGAGATTTTATTCTTAATACTTATGTGTGCTGATGTGTCCTGCCTCATCCCACAAAGGATCTGAGTTGTCTGAGAGGGAAAAAAATCACTGACAGACTGACTGAAGGACAGATGGGTGGACAGAGGAATAAAGACAGAGGCAACAAGAGGGCAAGAGACTTCCAGGGGGAAAAGGTCATTCCTTCAGACATTCAACCTTTCCTTCCCAAGCATCTTCTATGTTTGGTTTCAGATGACCTTCCCCAGATAGAAGTGTGACAAGGTCAGTCTACTCCTCTCCCTATTCCTTCTCCTGCGTACAAGACCAGACACTATTTCCCAGCCTGCCTGCAGTTAGCTGGAGCCGTGTGACTACGTTCTGGCCAAGGAAAGTGGTCAGAGTGATATTTGCCACCTGCAGAACTGGCCCTTTTAAAAACTCCCCCCAGAATTCTCTACTCTCTCTCCTCCTCTGCTGAGTTTAGAAGGTCCAGTGGAAGATGCCAAGCACCTAGAACTGGGGTCCACAATCCCAGGGGGTCAATTATAGAATCTGTTATGTGGGAGCTCCATAAATTTGGATGAGAAAATTTTTACCTTTATTTTTACAAACCTCCAAACTGAGATTCAGTATTTTATTCGATTACAAAGAGAGGCAACAAACCACAGTGGTATTCCCCATACCTGTAACTGTGCCACCCATAGAAATCACAGATATTTTTCTATATCATGTTAAGTGGCTGCAGAAATATCAAAAGGTCATTTATGCTGAAATTGTACTATTAATCCCTTTGCTGTTTTCTATTTAACTTGTTATATTATTATTATATCAAAATTTTATTGTACTGTTTTATCACACATCCTATTATGTCAAAAAAAATTTTAATATTTTGATACTTGAATTTCAGTATAATTGGTTGCTTTTGTACTCCTGTGAATTGGATTTTATGCGTTGAAAAATCTTTATTCTTTTTTTTTGGCTGCGCCGTGCAGCATGTGGGATCATAGTTCCAGGGATCAAACCCGTGCCCCCTGCAGTGGAAGCGCCGAGTCTGAACCACTGGACCACCAGGGAAGTCCCAAAAAATCTTTATTCTTAAGGGTCCATTGGCTTCACCAGTCTGCCCAAGGGGATCTAGGACACAAAAAAGATAAGAGCTCCTCCCCTAGATAATGATGGAGCCCTTAGAGGGAAGTCCCTGGGTCTCTGAATGACTCCCCACCCACTACCACCACCACTGATCTGACATTTGGATTGTGAGATGACTGAAAAATAATCTTTATTTGTTAAACTACTAAGACTTTGAGGACCTTTTATAATACAGAGGGGATTCCTTGTGGCTCCAATAGGAGTCCAGGGTGGACCTCTCCACTTAAGTAACTCTGGACTCGCTCCTAGCTCTCCTAAATGCCCTTGCTCATAAAGGATGGAATGCCCTGGCTGCCTTCCCCTCATACCCAAACTTCTACTGTCCAAATGCTCCCAGACTTTCAAAGCCCAGCTCAAACGCCACCTCCTGCAGGAAGTCTCCTGGGCCTTCTCCCCCTCCCAAAAGTCCCTTGCCCCTGAGCTGAAGCACCAAGGGCTAGCAACATCAGACTGTGAGCTTGCCCAGGGGTAGGACGTTGGATAAATTCCCTTCCCGTCCCCCAACCTACACCCACCCCTACAGTGGGCCCAGGCGAGGGATGCCAGCCATGGTAGGGCTGGTAAATGTTTGCTGCATGGGAGGCAGATGAGTGGTCAAGGAACTGTCTGTTTGATTCAGCTCTACTCCCTTATAACCTGGTCCAGGTCCACACTGTGTGCTTGCTTAAGGAAAATGGGGGGAAGGGGGAGGAAGGCACTAGTGCTTTTCCACACTGGGGCCCCAAGTTCCCTTCTCTTGAGATAATTTCTGCTCAGTCTGGATTTCCAACCAATACATTTTGTCCTCTAGGTCTCTGTAGTTTGGGTAGCAAGATGAGACTAGAAGTCATGAAGGAGTTAAAAACAAGATGAGTCGGATGAAAGATACCTCCTGTGGGTCCCAGCTGAGTCATCCTCTTTGTTCCACACCCTTGAAATCCACTTCCTCTTGCCCACTCCCTTCTCTCCCACCCCACCCTCACCCTCAACAGGCACTTGAAGCCTCTGGCATTGGACAGGGAACACTCATCTTCTCCGTGCAATTCTGGGAGCCCAGACCTGCTCCCTGGACAGCTGCTGCACCATGGGAGAGTGGGGATGGTGGGGAGTGACTCTCTGGTCCCCTCTTTCAGAGGGTGCCTACCAGCCCAAGCTCCTTTCAGCATGGAGAAGAACTGAGCTAGAGTCCAGGCCACCTTTCTCCCTTCAGGTTCTCTTGCTACACTGGCGCTCAGGGGCCCCCAGGCCCTGCCCTAGATACTGCTGTGCCCACTTCTCCCCCACCACACAGGGCACCAGAGACCATTACTGCTCTATTAAGGGCCAAACTTCTGAATAACATTAACTCCACTTGGCTTTGAGCAATGTGACGCGTTTTTGGAGCACTTCCACGCACACATGGTCGATCCATTCACTCATGTGCCAGGGCTTGTGTCATGTGCTAAGAACACAGTGGTGCACGGGATTCAACTCCTGCCCTCAAGGAGTTCCCAGTCTGGTGAAGGAGGTGGAGCAGTGAGCAGAAAACACTCCACAATAAGTTCTTTAAAAGCACCAGGCGTTGTAGAAGCACCGGGGACAGGATCTCACACCAGGCTTGGGGGATAGGGGTCAGAGAGGATGGAAGGCTTCCTGGAGGAAGAGACACCTGAGCTGGGAGTGAACCAGGTAGAAAGGGGGAGAAGGGACAATCAGATGCATGAACCATAGAATCACTGGCTCTTGGGCTCATCAAAGGGTAGACTCAGACTCCTAGAATCATTTTTCTAATGAACAACCATTTATTGTGCCGGATGCCATGCTGGGTAAAGAGATCTCAGAATCAAAGGGATCTCATATCCCAAAGCCAGCCTGGCTTCCATACCATGCTCTTGAGGGGCAGACTGTCTCTTCCAACTCCAAGGACCTGAGGAGAGGAAAAGGGGTCTGAAGATGCCCTAGGTGTCGAATGAAGGGTGAATCCCCCCTGATGGTATTAAAGGATCTCTCGGGGATGGACAATGGCACACCAGGAAGGGACCCTAACTCCCTGCAGATGCAGTGACTGGTAGCCCAATGGTCAGAGCTCTGTTGACTGGAGGCAAAGTCAAACAGGATGGAGTTTTGGGTGATGGCCACTCTTGCCAATAGGTTCCAGCCTGGCAGAGTGGGGAAGTGATTCACCTCCTAAATTACATCCTCCAGCTAGTCTCTCGCAAAGTCCCAGGTGTCTTCCTTCTGAGTCCGTGTTACAGTTTTAATTAGATATGCACTTGTCTGTTTCTTCCTCTCCTCCGCTAGATCATCACCACCTTAAGGCCAGGAACAACATCTGTTTTGTTCACCACTGTATCCTCAAGCACCAAGCAGGTAATAAGAGACTTGTTGAAATGAATTGAGATGATGAGTGGATATGGAAGTACATTCCAGCAGATGAGGGGCAGCCTGGCGATAAGCTCATTTCATTTCACAGAGAACGGCACTGGGTCCAGGAGAGGATGGAGTTGCCCCAAGATAGAGCTGCCAACGTATATGGAGGGGTGGGAGGGCAGGGAGGACTATTGCAGAGGTGGGAGCACAGACACAGAAAGGCGCTCATAGCCCTGGCCCCCGAGATGCCCCAGCCTCCACGGAATCAGTTCCCTAGAGGAAGCCCCCTCCGCACACTCAGCCACCGTCACGGCAAGCCCAGCCTTCTCTTCAAACGGATGCCCCAGAATCGGCCTATAGAGCCAGAGGGGGAAAGGATGGAGCAGCGACCGGTGTGGAGGCGGGGGTGGGGATGAAGAGCCCAGTTTTGGTGCCAGAGCTAGGGGACCTACGACAAGGACTGGACAGCTTCAGCACCTAATCTGTGCGGGAAAGCCTTGCGAGCGAGAGCAGAGAGCCACCCCGGTTAGCCCAAGATCATCATCCCGTTAGCATTTTAGCACGGATCGGCCCGGGTCAGTGCAGGGTCACGCCTGTTAGCGCAGGGTCAGGCCCGCTCAGAGCTGGGTCGTCCCCGTCAGCGCAGGGTCATCCCTTTTAGCGCTGGGTCGGCCCGCTTTAAAGCAACAGCTTCCAGGTTTGCAGAGTCAGCCTCTGACGGGGGGTCAGAGCGGGTGGGGCGGGGTCACCTCGGTAAGCGGTGGAAAAGCTCCGGGTACTTTGGGGCCAGCGGCGCCCCCAGGTGGCAGGGCCCCGCCGGCGCTCGGATCCGGCTCGGGGAGGGTTTCAGGAACCTCTCGTCCTTCACACTCAGGTGGGGAGCCTTGTCGACCCAGGCCCCTGGCCTCGCCCTGCAGGAAGTGCTTTGCTTCCCAATGTTCCTTACACGCATCTTTGGGGCTCTTTCTGCTCACAGCATGCAACTGCGTGCCCGAGCGTATCTGAGAGCAAGAATCCTAGATGCTGGCGGCGAGCAGACAAGTCACCGGGAAACTCCAACCCCAGCTCCTGAGGAAGCGACCACGGAGCCCGGCCCTTCCCCTCCCGCCTCTCCCCACTGCCTTGGGTCTCAGTCTGCAGGCACACATTCTGCGGACTTGTCTCTGAGACAGCGGTCCACCCCCCACCCCCAGGCTTTGGGTACTTCCCGCTACGACCCCACACACTCTGAAGTTCTCAAGTTTGGCCTGGAACGGGACACTGGGGAAGAGGCAGAGCACAACCTGGTTCCCAGCCCGGCTTTGGAACTGTTCTTCCCACACCGCGGGCCACCTACACTGGTTCCAGTCCATCCAGCCCCTCTCCCACCTCCTGCTAAACACACGAACTCACCCAGCGCTTCCCAGAAAGGGGGGCGGGGTCTCTGGGTGAACAGAGACTGGAGTAAAGGGAGCTGGGGGAGAGGCTCCCGGTCACTTTTTGGGCCAGCCTCCTACCCCCTGCCACCCTATCCCGATGCCACAATGGGTGGGGCTGGGAGCTCAGCAGGCTGCCAGGTAGGCTGCCAGATGGTGACTCACCTTCACACTCATCCACACGGTCCACTAAGGAGATAGGATTATGCAGAATCCAGGGACAAAGACATACCTGGAGACTCGGCCACCCGCTATGGCCCTGGCAGGGGAGGAGAAATCACAGGGTCTAGGTTGGAAGTTTCTTGGGTCCAGAAAGGAGGGAGCCAAGCCCCTCACTCTCTTGCCCCTCTGTCTGTGCAATGGAAGCCCTGAGGTGGCCACCTGGACTGTGTCTCTGGAGTCCCAGCACAACCTGTGGCAGGCCAGCTCTGTACCCTCCTGCACCCTCGCTGCAGAGTGATAGCTGAGGGAGGAGCAAGCACTCCTCAGCAGACTAGAGGGAGGAGCTGGGCAAAGCCACTGACCCCAGACGGGGAAGGCGAATCCAGGCCGACATAATCCAGCTCATTTCTCACACAAAGAAACTGAGGCTCAGTGAGGGCAGGAAGCACTGGCCCAAGGTCACAGAGAGCACCGTGGCCAGAATCAGGAATCCCCTCCCCTCCTCCCCTCGTCCCCTCGCCCGCCCCCAGTATTAATCATCCTCAGGGTGGCGCTAAAGCGAAGGCTGCAAAGGAGGCGAAAGAGCCGTCAAAGCCTGGCATCTTTCAGGGGTCAGTGTAGCTCAGAACTCCTATGTGCCCCTGTGGGCGCGTGCACGTGCCCCAGCCACACGCACGCACGCACTGGCCTACAGCCAACCCACACCCTCCAAAGCCCTGAAGCTGGGCCAGCACATCCATCCCGATCCAGGAAGGAATGGCTCCAGCCAAGGCAGCCTCAGGCCTAGATGATCCAGATTTTCTTCAGTTATTCTCCAGTGTGTGAAAGGTCTAGATTCTGACAGGGCATGGGAAGCAAGGCTTGGAGTAGCCAGGTGGATGGACTAACTGACAGATTTGCCAACAGACTCATAGAAGCAAGAAGGGAGGGATGCTACTGCCTAGGAAAACTGAAGGGAAAGAGGCAATTTACTGGCAAACTCTGACCATTCCCACCCCCCTTCCTCACAGCCAAGCCGCTGCCCAAAATTAGGCTCAGTCTAGGGCCGGTTGAAGGACTCGGCTGCCTGCCCAGACCAGGGACCCAGCGTAAAGCTGAGCACAAGATGCTCCTGCTCACCCACACTCCTCCCGACTGCCACCTCGTTCACCTAAGGGCAACCTGTCTCATGCCCTGATTTATCCGGAGAATTGTCTGCTCTCCCACACCTTGACCTCAACGTTCCTCCAGTGCTGCCTCTGGGAAGAAAGGAGAATTCAGAAACATCCATAGTGCAGACAACACTTACGATTCCCCTCGAGTACCAGGGGAGATGCTGGGTTTTTAGTTCCCTCAAAAGATCTAGGTGAATACTTTAATTATTGATGCTGGTGCATAGAGGCTGCAGGCTCCAACTTTACATCTGGCATCGTGCTGAGCAACTTTGGGCAAACCCCATCCTCACCCCTCCTCTAGACCTGTTTCCCCATCCGTTCAATGTTAGCCTTGGAAACCTTGCAAGCTCCGGTGTTACCGGCTCTACACACTGTACTTGCCCCCTTGCTGCAGGAGATCAGTTTCCTAGGAATGGAAGGGAAGACTCCAAAGCACCTGGGGACTGCTGACCAAGTCCCTCTGTGCAGGCTGGAGTCGGGCGGGGGCATCTCAAGGCACCAGGCAGGAGAGCAGGTCAGAGGCCAGACAATGGAGCCTTTTAGCTACTCTGGAACAACCTGGATCTACCCATCTAAGGCAGGCTAAAGGGACTGGACACCAGCGGGTTAGGGATGAAGCGGGAGCTTTGGGTGGAGGCTAGCCTGATCCACTGCTGGTCCGGTCACTGTGCCCCTCAGCACCTTCACTGGCTGCTCCGCAATCCCGGCTTTGTCTGCAGTGGAGAAGGAAGCAGGGAGAAGGTGGGCAGGTCTCAGTCTTAGCTAGAAGAATAAGGGAAGAGGCTCAAAACTGAGGCCTCCTCCCCACCATCACAGAGACCCCTTCCTAACCCTTCCACTCCAGTCCTCTGCACCCACATCCCCCCAGCCTCTGCCTCTGCCCAAGGAGGAGGGACCACACTCTCACACTCACAGTGATACAGTCACAAATATACGTGCTAGCACACACAAGTATTCAGCCCCAAGCAGTCACCCACACAGACACGTTTCCTCTCACACACAAACATATACACAAACACAGACCCCAAATACCCAAAAATCACATACACATGGACTGTGATACCTGGATACCATCATCACAAAGTGGAAAGCTACCATCCTTAACCCCTAAAATACTAAGCTTTTCTTTTAACCTCAAATATGGTAATAATCACTTCTTTTGCCTTTTCTTCAGTTCTCAACTATCGGAATTAGACTGCATCTAATGACACTAGGCACATGTTTGCTGCTTATACCTCCAGTACAATGCCCAGCACACAGTAGGTGCTCAATAAATATTTGTGGAACGAAGGAGCCAGAGAGTTAAGAGATGTCCAGGGCTGGAGGTAAATTAACTCGCTGGTGTCTGATCCTTACCAGGTACCTCCTCAGACAGGAAAACTGTTCTTCACACAAACTGAGCCCTGACGCTGGCCTTACGCTCTTCAGCTGGTCAACAGAGGGAGGAGGGACTGGGTAAGTAGATCAGAGGCCAGAGCTGCTGCCTGGGGCATCAGAACCCAGAAGCCGCGCCTCACAGTCCGTCTGCCCTTTTGTTGCTATATCGAAGACTCATGGGTTTGCAAAAGGACCCTACGAACGGTCCTCTGATCCTCCAGCCTGCCTGGGGCTCCACAAAGCATGGCTGTCTGGGGCGTTGGGTTGTTCAGCCCGCAAGGCCGTCCTACCAGCATCTCCAGCCCTGGAATCCTACTCCTTGTACTGGGAGCCCCGGTTCTTGGATCTACTCGCCGGCTCCGCAGCTGTTCCGCTATGTAATCTTGGTCTGGTCCCTCCCGCTCCAAAGCAGTAAGTGGAGCCACGCGGTCCTCAGGACCCTCTAGGCTCCTGCCATCTGGGTCCGAGGCTAGTTTAAGTGATAACCTCACTAGCTGCCCTCTCCGACTGGAGTGAGACGTGGGGAAGGGAGAACTAGCTCAAAAAGACTGGATATTTACAAGCAATTCACAGCTGAGACGTGAGCCCACAGGGCCATGAAGACGCAACCCCGAGGGAAGGCGTGGACTAGGGTATGTGGGGGGGGGCGGGGGAGAGGTGATTTCCCCCCACCCAGCCGGGACCCGCACATCTGCATCTGAATGGGATGGGGGAACTAGTCAAGGAGTCCTAACAGCACCGACACCTGCTGGGGAAGGGGACACAAAGCAAGGGCCCTCTGTAAGGGGCGACGAATTAATTTGGACAATAAGCCCCGCTCCGGCACCCTCAGAGGCCCCCACCGCGCCGCACACACATACACTGTTTGGCGGTATCCACACATCGTTTGAAATACGCTTTTCAGGGCTGCCGTGATTTTTAGGAATCGAAGGGACTGATTTAAATGTCTTGTTCCCCCAATAATTCGCCTTTTCCAGTCCTAATATCCATGTAACCGCAATTCCCAAGATACTTCTGCCTGCGTAGGCAGAAATGCCCCGGAGGTAAGACCATCCTAAGGCGTTTTTCCAACATCGGGGGAAACGAACACAGACCTCCAAGGCCCCGGCTTCCCAGGGCGAAATGCTCAGGACCCCTGTAGCAGCTGCTATGAGCATCTCCCCAGCCGCCCGGGAGTGCGGGATCTGACGCGTACCCCTCGGGAGCCAAGCGTATCTCCGAATAGCTGGGCGGGAAGGAGGCGGGTACGGGCTGAAGACCGGGGCCCTGTCAAGCCCCTTCAGGAGGACGAAATTGCGGCGAGGAGGCTGGCGTGGCCGGGAGGAGGGCACCAGCTCAGACCCCTGACGCGTGGAGAAAAGCAAAGGCGCAGACAACGAGCGACTTCCGCTCTGAGTCCGTGTGGATCGAAAAGAGAGAGCTCCGCAGACACCCAGGACTCGGAGCTGAGAGCCGAGCGAGGGTCAGAAACAACCCCAAGGGTGTCGGCGCCCAGTCCATCCCGGGGACGCAAGCACCAGAGGAAAGCGCCTTCCTTCCGCCACGGTCCGAAGCCTCCGGGGCTCCGGAGCAGCCCCAGCCTCGGGCCGCCCTGCTTCTCCGCTACGAAAGGAGGCGGTGCCAGCTCCGCCCTGCGCCGCACCCACTAGCTCGCGGAAAAATTCGTTCGCTAAACCAGAGCTGGGAATCTCAATCCTCCCTGCATCTTTCTATATTGGTACGTCTATGCCGACCTTAAAGAACAGAATAATTCCGCTCCAAAACTCCAATTAGCATTTGTTTTGCTCTCAGATGCCCTGATAGACGAAGAGCTTAGGACGCTGAATTATCCTGTACGACCTCTGCCCACCTTTAGTTCTCTTTCACCGTTTCTCCGGAAATCTCAAGAGCTCCAGCCCCAAGGTCAAATGTGAGCTGAGTCTCAGCATCCCAGTTGGTCCTCCTGGATGCATCACCAGGCCCCAACCCAGAACAACCTTTTGAACCACGTATCGGAATAATTTAGGCGCAAACCCAAACTCGCCTCGCTTCTCTTGGAGGCATGCGCAGCGTTTGAGTTAAACTCCGACTCCGGTCCATAAAGACCCTAGCCGATCTGCCTCCTCACACTGCCCCCCTAAGCTTGAAATCCTACGAGGCACGCTCCACACGCAAATCTCTTCTCCCTTTTTCTTGCCGGGTCCCTCGTTTAAATAGCGTCGGCGCCTTTATTCGCCTGACCCTAAGCAGAGGAAAACCCGCCTGATCATCATTGTCCGGTCCGCGACCGGCCCCACCCCCGCCCCAATCAGTGTCACAAAACGCCCCTTTCAACAGATTCCAAACCCTCTTCACCCGGGCTCACCGAGCCTTCAACTTCATTAAGTGCGCGCTACGGCGGCGCTAGAGGAGGCGAAGTTTAAATAAACCGGAGCGGAGAGGGAGGAGGGATGGGTTGCTAGTTGAACCGGAGAGGAGAGGAGAGTTTTTGAAAAGGGGAAAAAAGTCATCAGGGGAAAAGCGCTTTGTAACCACGAAGACGCGCCCGCTGTGGCGAGAACAAATTGGATATGGAGGGGAAGTGTCCGCCCCCACCTCAGCTCCCGCTCCTGGGTGGTCCGGGGAGCCCCAGGAGAAAGAAAGATGGGGAGGAATCGGCGGTGAAAAGAATTAACCACTTTAATTGGGCTGCAAGAGAGAAATGGGGAGAGGCTCACCGATGTGCCCTGATCATCCAAACAAAATACCCTTCAGTAAAATAAAATAAAATAAAAATGAAATAAAATGTCTGCCTTTAGCCTTGGCTAAAAGATGTATGTCAAAGTTTGAGAATCAAGGCTGTTCTCAGCCATAGAAAGCAAATCTGCAAGATGGGGAAATTCTGCCCGGAAAAACCCCCTCCCTCTTATGTTGCCTCAGGCCTCCCGGCGCCGGATGAAAAGGAATGAAATTGAACGAAATTGAACGAAATGAAGTGAAATTGACCAGTGAAATTCGCCAATTTTCTTCCCCTTTAAACTGCCCGCTCTCAGCAGCACTCTCTGAACCCCAAGCCGATTTCTTAACATTTTTTTTTCTCACCTGGAGACATGAAGGTGTGCCCTGGATATTTTCTTATTATTGTCACCGATCGTTGTAGCTTGCGGGGGCAGAGGCTCAGCTGTATCCACCCAAACAGCCAGGGAACCCACAAGAGCCGCTCCAGATGGAACGGCCTATTTTTCCTCCCAGGAGGCTGGGCTCCCTCCTAGGTAAGCTGACTTACACTGAACACCCATCCTTATGCACCCAGAGTGGGAGGGAGCCCACAGAACCTCTTACAGAACCTCTCTGGTCTGGGGGAGAAAAAAAAAAGTCCCAGGACTCTACCATACAAACGTGCAATTCCCTCAGTCTTCTCCTTGCCCCTCCCTACAGTCCAGGCCCCAGGTGGGTCCTTGCCAGCTCTTAATTAACAGGTTCCCAGCCCACACAACCTGAAGAAGTTCTGAATTCAAAACACCCTGCCTTCTCCCCTGCCTTTAACAGTGCACATATCTCAACAATTCTTTTCTAGTATTTTTCAAGGCCAGTAATTATATCTGGCCCAGATCTGGCCTTCTTGACCCACGGGGAAACCGGGGTCTGAACCATTGGTCTGGGACCCCAAAGCTCCCTGGAAGCCCCTGCCTGTAAGGATGCATCTCACTCTTCCCCAATCCTCTTATTTCTCGCTCTTCCTGACGCAGACCCTCTGCCACATACATCTACACCAAGCAGTAAGCATAGATAAATTCACACACACACACACCCTTCACAAAGACACACTGAAGAATCCAGAAGGATCCACTGCTTCTCCTGGGAGTAGCAGGTGTGGAAATATCTATCTACATCATCAGATATGAATTCTGGCTGACTTAATTTTCTCTCTTCTAGAGGAGAAACAAATTGGTGTCTTTTACTTGAAGCTCCAACCTACTATCTGGAAGTGACATATTCATGGAAAATGAGACCATGTAAGCTATAAAGTGTTTTACTAAGGGCAAACACACGGTCATGTTCAAATGTTCAACCTTCCTCAAGTGAAAAGAAATGAAATCAAATTCAGCAACAGAAGTCAATGAAGCAGGCAGCCAGAGGCCATTATCCCAGTATCAGCAGACATTTCCCTTTTTACCGTTGAATGTAACCTCACTTCTCCTGGACTATTCAATAAAATCATGGGAAGGTGGCTCCCTGCATTCAATCTCCCTCCACTCCTGCAGTCTCTCCTCAAGATGGAGGAGAGGGCACCTCACCTCCGGCAGAGAGGCTGCATTTAACATATGTGCCTCGAACCTTGTCTCAATTGGGGAAGCGGTTAAGAGACTTAGAAGTCCCAACCCCTCTTCCTCAGCCCTGGTGTGTTCTTCTCACCCTGATCCCGATTCTGACCCTCTTCGTACAGGGTACTCTGTCCTCTACCTCTTCTTTCTTTCCTACTGCTCCTAATGCCTGAGAATCTGGCTAAAGCAGCCTGTATGGCTTCTCCCTGTCTGCCCCTCTCAAGTTCTCTACATCTGGTTCTCTGACCCTTTCTTCTTCCTTCTCTCTGTCAATTGTTTCCCAACACTCACCCCCAGCATGTGTCTATTTTCTGTGAAGACTGAACTGCCTCTCACTGCACCTCCATATTCCTCTTTTTCTCCTATGACCGCAGTTGAATGTTCAGAGAAAAGAGCTAAGTAACCATCTTTGTTTCACCCCAAGCATCACCTCTCACCCAACACACTTGCAAGTCTGGCCACTGGGGTTCCAGGCACAGGGCTTATGGAAGGCCCCAGCCAGCCCAATGGCTTTGCACTCAACTCTGGCAACAGGTTCCAGTTCTGAGCGTGGCTCAAGGGTTGGGGAGGTTTACCTTAACAGAGCAGGGCCTCACGGACTCTCTCCCCTAGTTCATAGTGCCCCTCTAAGCTTCTCGGGCTGGAGGAGAGAGGGGTTTCACAGTCTCCAATTCAGGCCTTTCACTCTAACTGTTCCATGTGCCAGGAGTGGGAGGGGGTGGCAGGGGGGAATGCAAAGAAGGCCCTACAATGGCCAGAGAGAGACCTCTCTCCTCTTAGGGACACAGAAAGAGATGGTGACAGAGAACAGAAAACACAGAGACACGTTCACAGACACACACAGAAATAAAAACACAGATATCCCGAAATACAACCAACACCCCGCCCCTGCAAAAAAAGGACAAAAAGCAAGGCTACATGACAACCCAGACAAACATGAACACAAGCTCCATAAAACCCCCCAACTATAGTAGCACAGAAAGACTTACAGAATGTGTTATCAGTAAACACTTTCACTCAAATTGTACTTAATGGGTATAGTGTCCATGAGCACGAGGCACCCAGATCAGCCCAGGTCACGCTAAAGTCTAAACTGGAAGATGAGAATCCCCAGGTGCATTTGAAACAAAGCCTCTCTGCGGAACCCCAGGCAGAAACCTTCCTGTGACCAGAGTGAAAATGAAAGCGCTGGAGGGGTCACAGTCTTCCCAGAATCCTGGCCCCATTAACAGCCAAAGGCCAAGGCCACACTGTCCCCTGTATCTGATAAGCCCAAGCCCTCCTCTGCCTGCCTGGGCCGCTCAGGGCCCTTTCTCACTCCACTCTGCCTAGGAGTCCGGGAGACCCCGGACTGGGAAAGGGGAGTGCAGACAAGCAGACAGAGCTGGTGACTGCTGGAGTTCACGTACATTTATTCAATTGACACCAATGGGGAGTGGGGTGGGGGGAGACAGGTTTTTCTTTTCTTCCACACAAACCTTCAGACAGTTTCACAGAGTCTCCCCAAGTGGAGAAGTCTAAATCAATGCACACCCAGTGGACAGAGAATGCAGATAGCAGCCCGCTGTACACATATTTACACATAATTACAGGACCCCTGCCACAGGATGTGCCCTGGCCGCCCCCCGCCTCTCCAGTCCCTGACCCAGACCCTCCTCTCCCACCCCAACCTCATTGCCTTTAGCTACAATAAATATCCCAGGGCCTGGGACGTAGCAGACCGCTGAGAGGGCTGCTGGCCCTGGATGGCTGGACCCAGCCGGCCACGGGAAAGGGGTAAAGTTCCTTCAAAAGCGCCCCAACACAACAGAGGGAGGATTTTCCTCAATGGAGTGGGATTCCGGGATTGCGCACGGGCTGTGGAGACCCCTCGCTTCACCTGTCCGTTCAACTTCGCCTGTGTAGACATTGCTGTAGGCTTCCAAGAGAACGAAGTTCCTTGGAGAACAGCAAGGAAAAAAAAAAGTTGAATTTTTCTTTTAAGCACAAAGCAGATAATAGGTGTCTTTAAATTATAATATTGGACAATCAGGGCCTCAAAATTGGGGAAGGAGTGTGGGAGAGGCAGAAAGGGAGACCTCTCTGCGAAGTTGGTGTTTCTGGCGGGATCTGCCGGGCCTGGGTGGGCACCTCTCCGGGAGAGCATTCTTCCGGGGCTGCCGAGAGGCGCAGAGACTGGGGAAAAGCGAAGACATCCCCCTCACCCTTTTACTGCTCAAACTGGAACGGGATCATGGCTAGCGACCTCGTCGCATAGACCCGGGCCTCCCCCTGAGCGACGGAGCCCGCTTCGTCCCAACTATCGTAGAGATTCTGAGCGCGGAGCCTGAAGTGCTAAGTCACGCGCGCCGGCCCAAGGTCTGGAGACTCTTCATAAATAGACTCCCTGAGTTCCGCTGCGACCGCAGGAGCTCCCGGGAGAGACTGAGGAGTGCGGGCTTCAGTGGCCCAGATCCCGACACGGTCAGAAATGGCAGCCACTGAGGCCTGCTACTTTGCCGGCAAACGGGGGCCCTGAGGACAGGAGCGCGTCCCCGTGGTGCGAGAGGCGGATGTGGCCGGCCACTGGAGCTAGGGCCGGGGTAGTCAGCATGGCCAAGACCTGGGCCTGACCCCCAGGACCGGCCGCCGCCGAAAACGGCGATCCCGGGGAGCCCTCGCCCCCGCCCGGGGGTACTGCCCCGCCGCCACCGTGGCCCATGATGTGGTCTATAGAGAAGGAAGGCCTCTGCCCGGCCCCGGCGCCCCCGCCGCCCGCGTCCGTCTTGAGGCCCTGGCGCAGGAGCGCGGTGCCTGCTGCGGGAGGGCTCAGGGACGCGGGGTAGAAGGCTTTGGCGCAGCCAAGCTCCGCGCCTAGAAAGGCTGGCAGGCCTGAGGGGCCCGGGCCCGATCCTGTGCCCGGCGCAGGCGCAGGGGCCGGAGCCGAGGCTGCGCCCGCGAACACCGAAGCCGTCGGAGGTCCGGGTGGAGGCGCCGCGGCACGGCCTGGGGGTACCGACAGCTGGCAAGGTGCAGCGGCGGCGGCGAAAGCGAAGGCGTGCGGGTGTGGATGCGGGTGCGGAGCCGGGCCCGGCGGGGGTGCGCCGTAGGCCGGGAGCGCTAGCCCGTAGCCGTAGCCGTAGGCGCCATAAGCCGCGAAGCCCGGCAGGAAGGCGCCGGCATCCCCCGCCGCCGCAGCCCCGCCGCGCAACAGCAGCTCAGGGTGAGGGTGCGTGTGTGGATGCGGCGGCGGTAGCGGCTGCCGCTTAAAGCGCTTGCGGCGCCGCAGGAAGCTGCCGTTGTCGAACATGTCGGCCGACTCCGGGTCGAGCGTCCAGTAGTTGCCCTTGCCCGGGTTGCCCGGCTCGCGGGGAATCTTGACGAAGCAGTCGTTGAGCGATAGGTTGTGGCGGATGCTGTTCTGCCAGGCGGGGAATTTCTCCCGGTAGTAGGGGAAGCGGCCGCTGATGAACTCGCAGATCTCGCTCAGCGTCAAGCGCTTCTTGGGGCTCTGCAGGATGGCCATGGTGATGAGCGCGATGTACGAGTAGGGCGGCTTCACCAGCGGGCTCCGAGTCGCCGCGCCCCCCGACGGCGGTCCGGGCCCGGGCCCCGCCGCGCCCCGGGCGGCCGCAGTGCCTGGCCCTGGGCTTCCCGCTGCGGCCGCCGCCCCTCGGGGCGCTAGAGCGCGGGGCTCGCCGTCCGAGCAGCCGCCGGATTCCTCCTCGTCGTCAGCGGCGTCCCCCTCGGCTTCCTCTGGAGGAGGCTCGGGGCCGTGGGGGAGTAGGTCCCGGGGGGCGCGGGGTCCGGAACGGGCAGGGGGCTCCCCCCCACCGCTGCCGCCGCCGCCGCCCACCACGTCTATATCTGCGTCGGCCTCGGACAGCGCGGCCGGGGAGCTCTCGGAGGACATGATCTCGCAGCAGCAGCTGCCCAGGGTCATGGTGCCGCCGCCGCCACCGCCGCTCTCCGGCTCCGCTCCGGCCGCGGCTCGGGCTCCGCCGCGCTGCCTCTGGGGCGAGTGTGTTTTGCGCGCGGGCGGGGAGGGGGCGGGGGACTGAGGCTGGCAGGGAGGGGTGTCCCCCAGCTCCGCAGCGCCCCCTCGTGGCCCGCTCGGCCGCTCTCACCTCTCGATGAGCACCCGACTGGGGGCGGCTCTCTCCGCTGCCCTGGGAAACCGAGCGGGGGCCTGCGCCCCGGGCGCGGGCGGAAGGAGTTGAGGCCTTCCCTTACACAGCCGGTCTCGGCCCCCAGCCGCCCCCCTACCCCGGGAGGGGAGGTCGGTAAATTAGTTCCTCCCGCCTGGCGGCAGCCTAAGGCGGAAGAACGCGAGCCCGGGGCGGAGCTCCCTGAGCTGGGTGGGGCGGGGGCGGGCGGAGTGCCTCCGCGGAGGGCCCCGGCGGGAACAAACAGCCGCCGCGGCGGGAGCGCGGCTCGGGTGGCTCGAGGCGGGTCCTCCTTTCCCCGCAGATCCCGCAAACCCTCCGCTCCCTGGGGCCGCTGCCTTCAGTGCGCTTAGCCCTGGATGTTAAGGTTCACGCGGGCTCCAGCCGGAGGTGGGAGTAGTAGCGACAGTCCCCACCCATCATCTCCCCAAGGCAGCGCCCGGGCCACCAAGGCCGAAGCGCAGTTGGCGCGCCAGCGGAGCCTGAGACGCCCGGACCAACGCCGCCGGAGGGGGGCCCGAAGGAGCCCGAGCGGCTTCCGGCCCAAGGGCAGTCGCACTTGAGTGATCGCGAGGAGCACACTTGGCGTTCTCAGCCTCGGGCCTCGGAGAGGTGAGAGATTCCGGCTGCGCCCCTCTCCTCCCCTCCAAGGCCGGGACCCCGCCACCCATCCCGTCGCCGCGCCGCGTGGCTCCAGACGCGGCAGTGTGTGCGGGGAGACCCGGGGAGCGCTCCGCCTGCCCGTTGCCCGCTTCCTAGAACTTTTCCGGGGCGCTTCGGTTGTATTTTGGGAGCGCGGACCGGTCCATCGCCGAGTTTGCCTGTATCCGACCTTTTTCTGTCTTGGTATCCGTTTGTCTCACTCAAGCCCTGTAACTCTGTGTTTCTCTCGCCCTCGGTGAATCTCTGCCTCTGTTTACTGTGGAAACCCTGCATTTATCTGGATGTCTGTTCGTGGGTCCGAGAATCCCTCGCTCGATTTCGTCGTTTCTCCCACCCCCAGTCGCACTGCAGGGCCACTAGCCCTCCTCCCCACTCCCCTCTTTTCTGGCCGGTCTTGCAGGCTCTACAGACAGGCAGCAGGACCCCCACCGAGACGTCCGTCAATGAACTCTGACCTCAACCGCAAGCCAGTGTTGCCTTCATCTCTCAGGATCCTGTGCACACGGTGTTTGGTCCTGTGCCCTTTTTCTCGCCAGCTGGGGTCCTGCCCATAGTCCTCCTGCTCCCCTGGCCTCCCCCCAGGAACCCAGCAACCAGTAGCTCCAGCTCAGACTGGGCCCATCTCAACCTCTGGGGGTGACAGGGGAGATGGGCGCTGGACGTGGTCAAGTACTGAGCCGATGGACGGGCTGCTGCCCCGACAGCGCCCCGCCGTGGTCAAAGCTCGGGCATGCGAGGCGCGAGACCCGGCTGCGCTCAGCTGTCCCAGGCTGTAGGACAGTCAGCAACTTACTTCCCCCTCCCAGCCTCAGTTTCCTGCTCTGAATAGAAGTTAAGAGCCCCTGGCGCCAGGCTGCTGGGATCCCAGTCCTGGTTTCAGTACTTACCTGTTCTGTAATACGTTGCTATAAGTCTTTGTGTCTTTGTTTCTTTCTCTGTAAAAATGAGGTTAAAAACAGCCACCCCCTGACTAATGTGTAAACGTAGCCATGTCATTCTAGGCTACTTACGAAGGAGGGTATTGAAGGCACTTTGCAGACTCTTGGGGAGAGAGAAACGGGTTAGGGGTGGTATCGCCTCCCACCTGGGTCTCAAACCATGGTCTAGCCCTGGACTGGGTTACTGCTATCTAATCCTCTCCAGTGCTGAATTAGGTCCTCTGTAGATAAGTGCTGGGAGTGGGGTGGGAGGGGATTTGCAGCCTCTGCAGGCTGTATCTCAGCAGGGTCATGTGAGGGTGGATGAAATCTCCCTTTCACCCAACAGTAGTCTCCGATGTAGTGCATTCCACAGGTGGGGCAACAGAAGCCCTCAGTGAGCGGGTGGGCGGGTGAGGACTCAGTCTCCTACAACATGATAGAGCATGGCCAGGTGCACCCTTGTCGTGAAATCCTCATGATAGAGTTCTCCATCCTGTCCAGCCATCCGGCTAGGAGCAGAAGAGAGTGGAAGGCAGGTCTGGCTGCTCATATCCCGTGAGAGCACGTCCACTGGGCACCCCCTTCTGGGACCTCAGACCAAGGGGATCCACCCAGTATGCTGGGTCTGCATAAAAAGACTGTCCTTGGGAAAAAGAAGAGGTCCAGTCCTCAAACCATTGTCAGGAAATTGGACAGGGACTAGTGGTCCTGGAATCAGAATTTCCTAGGTGATAGGTCCCTCCGGGGGCGGGGGGAAGGCCTTGGAGAGAAGTATTGATATTTTGCATGAGTCCAGATAAACTCAGATACCCAGCGTTGCTAGATCTAGCAGATTTATTTTATCTGGCAAACTTACACACACCCCAAGCTTGCTCATTACTACATGGAGCTCTCTCTGACACTCACCGTCCACCACATACACACCAGCTCCAACCCAGCTCAGCTCTGCTAATGTCTAAGTAAATGGAGGGAAATCAGCATTGACATCATGCTTCTCCATCTCACTTTCTAAATGTCTTCATTTCTAAAACGGCAAATGTGAACCAGTAGCTTCTTTCTTTGCCAGCACTCTCTCCTGGTTCCCCACGCTCCAGCGCCCTGCCCAAGTTCAGGGTAAGACTAGCTGAGGCATTTGTTGCCCAAATATCCTGGTTCTTGCTCCAGTCAGGACTCTACTTCTCTATAGAGCGGCTGCAGCCACCAGCCCCCACCTCTGCCTGGCCCTGCTGCACACTCCATGCTGCTGAGACCCAGGTTAAGGAAAGGGGACATGGCCCCCCAACCCATTCTGCAAGGTGATTCTTAAGAAATTCTCCAGATTCTTAAAAACACACACAGTTTTATAGGAGTGGAAACTGAGGGCCAGGAGATCCAGTGACTTGCAAGGCTTTTGAAGGGCCCCCGAGTTGAGTTGGGCCCAGATGTCCAGGCTCCCAGTCTAGAGCTCCTCTATTTATCCAAGTAACTCTGCTTAACCCCTGGACGAGCTCGACTCTTGCCTGGGGAGGGTTGTTTCTGGGAGCCTCTCATTCTTCCCGAGGCTCTGGGCAAATTTGTTTTGAACAATGCCAGAAGTACATGCACTGGGGATGGGAGAAGGGCGACCCGGTATTCGGGATTCGTTTAGTTTCCTGCCCGTCTCCCGTGGCTCCAGGCTTTCCCGTCTGCAGGCTCAGCTTCTCTGACGTCTTCGGGTCGTGTGTGCGTCCCCGGGTGAGTCTATCACTCCGCTCCGCGAAAAACTGGGTGCTCTCCCAGAAGCCCGGGCACCAGCACCCATGCCTGCAGCCTCCAAGAAGCAGGAGGCGACAGATTTAGCAGGTCTTGGTTACAATGTCACTGGTAGTTCCCAGTCCCCCTCCTTCCTCTATCTCACTATTTAGCCACCTCCCCTGAGCAGCTCAGAAACGATTGGGAGGATGCGTTTGGGGGGCGCCTGTTCAGGGGTTTTCCACTCCAAAATGTTCGGAGCACCGGGGAGAGGTTGTTGCGTGTTTATTGCGATGTGTTGCTGTCAATGGCGTCCCTCCCCTTAGGCTCCTCCCTTCCCTTCTTTTGCTCCCTGTAGACGTGCTGTTCTCCTCGCCTCGCGGGAAAGGAGAACTCTCGGATGGTTATGAGAATGTAATTAAGTCAATCGCAAAACCGGCCGAGAGCGGCGCTGAGCTTGCTGGAGGCGGGGGCGCAGCGCGGAGATTTCCCTCTGCCTTCCCAGGATTCGAGGGCTCAAGTGCAGCGAGCGCGGAGGTCCGCCCTCGGTGCAGCCGGGCTGCAAAGCTCCGCCTGAGCCGGGCAGGGGACCCCACGCCTGCACACTTCTCTAATTTTATTCACAAACGTGGCCAGGCTCAGGGAAAGCGACGAGACCCGCGCAGCCACCCCCTTTTCCCGTCCCTCCCTGTGGCCGCAGCTCTGGAGCAAGACGGTTGTTTGGCCGCAGCGGGTTCATCTCCCGACTCCTTTCTCCTCCACATCTTCGCCTGCTCAAAGGCGATCGACTCTCTTGGCCCTGAGTGGGAGGCGGGAGACTCCAGATTGTGTGACCTGCAGGGGCGAACTGCAGGCGGCGGGGCTCCCCACACACAGGAGTTCAGGGAGAGGCCGGCCCCTCTTTGAGCACAGAAACGGCAGGGCCCTCCGCGTGTGCTCTTTCACCCCCAGGCGCGGGCTCAGGGGTCGGCGCCTCTGCGGCCCCTCACAGCTCGGGTACCCTCCACCTCCTGGAGGAAAAGTCTTTCTCTTCTTCCAAGTGTGCACGGCCACCGCCCCCTGGCTACGTGGTCGGGGCCCCCGCGAGCACCCTCCGGCCGCAGCACTGCGCGGTCGCTGCTGGACCAGGGCGCCTCGGAGCCGGTGCACTCCCGTTCGTTCGCGGGAAGAGGGTTGCGGGCTTAGGAGAGGGTGAAAACAGCGCGGCTCCCAAACCGCCCGACTTGGTGCGCCGGCTTCGCAGTGACCGGGGCAGGGCAGGCCCCACACGCGTGGGAGATGTGCCGCCGGGCCAGGGGAGTAGGGAACGCTTCCAGGTGTGTCAGAGCGTGGGCCTCAGGTCAAAGTGCCCTGCTGTCTAAGTGCGTCCTGTGTTGCCGGGTCCGCGCGCGTGTGACTGCCCCTCCGGGCGACGGTGGCTTTGTGTGCCCAAGTACGTCCCTGAGCGACTGGCGCCGGTGCCGAGTTCTCCCTTCACGACCGCACATCTGTGACGGGGACAGCCCTGGAAGGCTCGCCAGCCAGGCCCACAGCTCCACCTCGGGTCCTGAAGGGGTGCGACCTGGTCGGGGGCTGCAGACCCACTTCGGGCCACAGCGTGACCCCGGCAGGGAAGGAGGATGTGAGAATGCGAGCCTGGGCAGGGGGCTGGGACAGTGGCGAGGAGAGAGAGGAGAGGGTACAGGGGCTTCGAGCGGAGAGCCAGGAAAACTGCAGCGGCCGCCTCCTTCCTACCCATTCCTCGCCGCCTGCGAGGGCAGCAGTGGCCTCGGGAACCGGACGGCCTTTCGCAGACCGGAATTGGGGCGGCGAGGGAGGGAGGGGCGTGCAGAGCCGTCCGAATTAGGTCCCCTACCCTATACACACGAACGCACACACACGCAGTCACGTTTAGCCTTTCGGAGCCCCCGGCAGGGTAACTGGTGAAGCGGTAAGCCCCCGCGCGGGCGGGGAAACATTGCCGGGCCTGAGCCTTCCGAAGCTGCTGCGGAGTCGCAGAAGCCCCGCAGAAGCCGAGCGAGGGGACCAGCGGGAGTTCTGGCCCTGCGGCGCGGACGCTGGTGACGGATTCCTGGGAAACAGCGACCTCTGGAGGAACCGCGCATTCACGCAGAGAGGCAGGAACTGAACGACCGTGTCTGGGACCAAAGCGCCCCTTCCCCACCCCACTCCTTTGGCAAAGTCACCCAGAGACTCAACCTCCAGACTCCTCTTTGCGCATGCTTGCTTCCTTTCCCAGCCTGTACCCAGGCTTCAAATCCTGGCTCAAATCCCGCCTTCTCCAGAAAGAAGCCTTTTTGAGAACCCAACTCATCTTCCCCTCTTCCTGCTCTGAGGTCCTCAGAAGCTAAAGCCTGAAACCTCTACTCCAGCAGTACACTGCACTACACGACCCACCTGCTTCCTGCCTCCCCTTCTTCAAAGAAACCATTAGTCCATCCACTCCACCCACCCTTTGCATTCCTCGCTGGATGTGCTGTTTTTCTTCCCCACCCCACCCCACCAGTAAATAAAGAATGAAGTCATTTATCCCAAAATTGGACTGTAGCTTTTCAAAGTTCCTTTCCCAGATGGGGAAATTGAGACCCAGAGAGCGGCTTACTTGCCCAAGGTCACACAGCAAATTGATTGCAGAGGTGGAACCAGATCCCTAGTCTCCCATTACTCAGCCCAGAGCTCTCTCCATTTCACCAGAATGGGGAGGGGAAATGCAAAAAGGAACTTGTGTGTGTGTGTGTCTGTATGTGTGTATGGGGTGAGGCAGGGGGCGGGTTCCTGTTGCAGGACCGGGTAGTAAGGAAGGAAGGGAGGGCAAAGTTGCCCTGGAAGGTCAGACTCTTCCTTCCCCCAACTCCCAAACCACTTTGAAGGGCTGCATATTTCAGGGGTTGGCTGAGTGTCTTACATCAGCAGGCACGTCTGCTGGAGGCTGCAGACAGCTTCAATTCAGGCAAATACCACCCTCCCCTCTGCCAGGGAAAAGGAGAGAGTGGGCATTAATAAATACCCAGAGGATGTTTCCGAGATCCCAGATCAGCAGGAGGAGGCCTTCTGGTGCTTGCAGTTAGAAAGTTAAAGGAGAAGCTGTGGGGGGAGGGTGGTGATTTGCATGTAATTTGTATGAGGCTCCAGTGATACCTGCCTGGCAGCCTGAGGCCTCCTCAGAGATGCTTTCCTTCTGGGTATCATGTGCTTCTCTGCACAGGCTACCAGGCAGCCTGGCCCCTGCCTGCTTCTCCAGCCTCACTGCCAACCCCTGCACTACACTACCTCTGATTTGCTTTTTCTCACCTCTTCAGCTTTGCATGCAGCTCATTCCTTCCTGGCTCATTCCTCCTAATCCTCTGTCCATTTCAAATGTCAAGTTTTATAAGCTGCTTCCCCCGATAACACCCCACACTGGCCAGGCTGTGAGGGGCTCCTGCCTCTGTGCTCACAAAATGCTAATTCCCTCTCGTCATGATTTGTTTTCTAGTCCGTCACCCTCTGTAGACTGTGAGCTCCTGAGAACAGGCATTATATTGTCTTCATCCTCATCTTTCCTTTTCTATAAAATGGGGACAATAATGTACCTACCTCATTTGTTGTTGTGAAGATTAAATGAGATAGTGCATAGAAGGCACTTAGCCCAGTGCCTGAAACTTTGAAGGAAGCTCAATAAATGTTTCTTATCACTATCTTCATCATCATTAAACATTCAACCTCCTGCCAGGCACAAAATCCAACACATAATAGGTACTCAATTAATGTTAGATATGTGGAAACATGAGTGAATGAATGAATGAGTGAATCATACAACATTTTCTCACTCTGCGACTCTAGATAAGGTTGTATCTAGCTTATGTCATCAACAGAGGTACGTGTTCTCTAAGGTCAGACATTGTTTCTCCCCCATCAGTCCCCATCCCTGAAGGGAGGAGAATGTGTGCCCCCATCAGAGAGAGTTATTCCCTGGTCCCTGACCCCAGAAGTCACTGGATTTCTCTCTCATGCTCTCTACCTCAGTTTCCTTCTTTTAAAATGGTTCTGACCAATCAAACCAGCCAAACCCTGCCAAAATCTCCCAGGAGCTCTCCATTGCTTATGAGACAAAACTCAATCTCCTTAGCATAGTGAGCCGAACATGTTCAGTTTTGAGATGTCCCACCTCTCTGTTGGGTAACACCTCCCCTCCTGTATTCCATGTGGTCCTGATGGGACTGTCCAATCTCTGTACCCCTCACACTTACCTCCAGGAGCAGACAGGCAACCTGTCTGGATCAAACATAGCATTGCCCGTCCAAGGCCTGGTGATAGGTCTAGGCAGGAGTAAGTTTCCTAAGCTGAGCCAATCACTCCTTCTACAAGATTCGATATATAGACTCTGAGACGCCAGGATATAAGGACTCTGGGGCTCTGGGAGGGGCGCTTCTCCTTTTGGATCAGAAGATTAGCACGTAGGCCTAGCTGCCAGCAACCATCCTTCCTGTCCTGTGGAGAGAGCTGTTTGACAGCCCATCCACAGAAGAAAACACCCTAAAGGGACACAGCTTAGTAACAATGTTAAGTCCTCTGGCTCTGCCTGAAACTAGAACCCTTAGACTTCCCACATATTCTAAAGATATTCCCCTTTTTTGCTTAAGGTCGGTTGCATCAAATTTCTGCTTGGTTGAGTTTAACTTCACAAACAGCCGAGCCACGGGAAAGAAGGATCCTGGGTTCCTGAGACCGTTGAGGTGCCACACCATCCTGAACTGCCTGCACAGACTTTTATGTGAAAAGGAAACAAACTTCAATCTTGGTTAAGCCACTGTTGTGGAATTTTCTTTGGTTGGCGAGGTTCCGGGGGAGGGGTGTCTGTTACTCGCAGCTGAACTTAACCCTAATTAATACAGGGAGGGGTGGGGGAACGTCCCATAGACATAAAGGCCTGGTCTGGGGTGTTAGCCTGGAGAATAAAGGGCTCGGGGCTGACACAGCTGCCATCTCCAAACCTCTGCAGGGTTGACCTGGAACACAAAGGCCAAGGCAAAAGGGAGCCTGAAGGTTGTAAAGAGACTCAATTTCTGTGACTCCACGGAAGGAAAAAATTCCAACAGGGCTGTCCGTCAGAGATTCGATCTGCTACTTTGATGGTAGTGAGCTCCGCATCACTGGAAATGCATGAGTAGAGGCTGGATAATCACTGGGCAGGAGTCTTAGAGGCATCCAGGTGTAACAGAAGGAGTACAGGTCTTAGAGCTGGGTCTTAATTGTGCTCTCACCACTTCTTAGTCTCAAATAATCTCAACCTCAGTTTTCTCATTTGTAGAGTATCCAGATAGCTGGGTTGGAGACAGAGACCAAGGAGATTTCCTAGCGCTACCTCACAGGGGTTCCTGAGACCCAGTACTCTAGTGGGAGCGAACTATGAGTCAGGAGGCCTTTGTGAGGTTCCTCGCTCTCTTCAACCTTGACATTTTTGAGCACGCCTGCTCCAAGCTGCCAAGAGAATGCACCTCCTCCTGCTTTGTCCATGAGACTGGAGAAGAGCAGTTGCACCTGAGTCCCGAGGCCTGGGATCTTCTCCCAGTCCTGCCCCTTTCTTCCTGTGTAAGCTCTGTCCCTCCCAGGTCCTCAGTATCCTCATCTGACATGTGAGAAGTGCATCTTCTGTTCTGGACAGTCTGGATCCAGAATCAGGGCTCTTTTTTTTTTTTCTTTGACTGTGTTGGGTCTTCGTTGCTGTGTGCAGGCTTTCTCTGGTTGCGGTGAGCGGGGGCTACCCTCCGTTGCAGCGTGCGGGCTTCTCATTGCAGTAGCTTCTCTTGTTGCAGAGCACGGGCTCTAGGCGTATGGGCTTCAGTAGTTGTGGCACGCGAGCTCTAGAGCGCAGGCTCCATAGTTGTGGCACACGGGCTTAGTTGCTCTGCGGCCTGTGGGATCTTCACAGGCCAGGGCTCAAACCCGTGTCCCCTGCATTGCCAGGTGGATTCTTAACCACTGCACCACCAGGGAAGCCCCACAATCAGGGCTCTTAACTACTGTGCCCTACCTATAATTCCAAGTGTGAGCAATTACCATTCACAGCAATACTAATTATCATGTTTCTGCACAGCCTGGCCTTACCCAGGTTCTTTCTCATTCCAGCCCAGGTCAGCCCCGAATGGCATGCTCTCTGCCACATGAGCTGAGGTCACAGGTCTGGGATGACCCCCAAGGTTCCCAGGCTGTGGAGGGATTTGCTTTCAGCCAGGAGTTTGTCTCCCCTTAGTCACATGCTTGCCTCTCAAGGGGCTCTGTTTGATCTTCCCTTGTCCACTCTGTCTCACAAAGCAGGGGCTACTCAGTTTTGGGGTATTAGAAACAATGAAATGGGAAATCCGAGGCCAGAGAGGAGCAGATCTTAGGATGTGATTCTATGATCAGGAAAAGGGAGTCATGACTGGAGCCCGGATGGGGAGGGCCAGGAGGGGAGACGGCAGCATCTGGCAGGAGGCCTGGAGGCTGGAACAGTAGAGGTCCAAAGAGCTAGCTCCCTGCACCTGTCAATAATGCCCAGGGCTTGGGGGCTAGAAGGGAGAAGGGGCCATCACCCTGCACAGGTTGACGGCCAGAGCACAGACCCCACCCAGGTGGAGGTGGCAAGTGCCCGGCCTTCCCAAATCCAGAGGCCAAAGCATCTGTGGGAAGGCCACTGGGGAGGAGGGCAGTGAGGGTTGAGAAGGTGAAATTCTGACCACAGTCACTAAGGGTCGCTTTGATAAATAAAAGAGGACAGCTGCCAAAAGAACCATTGTGACCACACAGGGAGGTTGGTGTCTTGATAAGGGCTGTGTGGAAATGCACTTCTAGGAAGTTTTCCTGCAAATATACCTGCACACATGATATATGTACGAGATCTCATTGTGGCTGGTTTGGGAATGTCAAAAGGTTGGAAACAATGCAAATACCCATCAACAGTGGGTTTATTAAGCAAATAATGGCACATCTACATAAGGGAATAGTATGCTGTGTAAAATAGAATAAGGAATTTCTTTATGTATTGATTTGGAAAGAGTTCTAAGATATATTTGGGGGGGGGGTGGGTTTGCTGTTGTTTGTTTTTTTGGCCGTGCCATGCAGCATGCGGTGACCTTAGTTCCCCAGCCAGGGATGGAACCGTGTCCCCTGCAGTGGAAGTGCAGAGTCTTAAGCACTGGACCACCAGAGAAGTCCCCTAAGATATATTGTTGAGTGAAAAAGTCAAGATACATGACAGTGTAAATATTATGCTTCCAATTGTTTTTTTAAGGAGAAAATAATGTGTGTTTGTTTTGTTTTGTATATGCAACAAAAATATCTAGAAGGATGAATTAAAAACTAATAACTGATTACCTGTTGGGGCAAATACGGAACACAAATGGAAGAAAGACTTTTCACTGAATACTTTTTTATACTTTCAAAGGCAAGTAAATGTATTGCCTATTTAACAATTAAATAAATACTTTAAAAGAAACAGTGGAATCATTCCAATAACTAAGGCCGAGTGTGCAGCACATAAGAGTAATAAAAACCATTGCTGTGCACTGAACAGTCTCTCTGGGCTCCGTCCTGAGGAAATGGGTGGCGGCTGCAGTGTGGAAAGCAGGGACGTCAGAGCCCCACCTAGTGGGTACCTGGGAGCGTTGGCCTGCCACCCTCAGGCAGAGCAGTAGGGAGTCTGGAGGCTAGGACCCCAGACTTCCTTCCTTCTTTGCCTTCCTTCTCTTCTGTTCCCAGCCCTCTGTCCTTGGGACCTCTTGGTCCCACCTAAATGGCTTTGGAAGTAGTCAGACTTTTTCAGTTTGCCAGTCTGGACAAGGATTAGGATTGAGGAAAGGGGATTTCATAGGAACTGGAGCAGCAGACTCTCCCCTCCCTTCCTTCAAAACCCAAACCAAGCTCACCTCCTCCAGGAAGAATTCCTTGTGAAACTCACCAAGCCCCAGCCCCTCCTCAACTCAGGGAGGTGGTCTGATGCCCAAGATGGGGCCTGTGTCTCCCTGAAGCAGGGTTCAGGCCTCTTGTCTCTAATTCTCTTCATCCTCTAAACCCCAAGTCCAGCCTCTAGACAAGGGGTATCTCAGGCCAAAGCCAGGTGTGCCCAGCCCTGGCCAGGCTGCCCAGTGAGGGAGATAGTGGACAGAAAAGACACAGACCCTGTCCTGGTAAGCCCCCAGCCAGGCGGGTCAGAATATCCTTACCCACGGTCGCAGTGGCTTGATTGGTTACAAAGGCCATCCCACCCAGGCAGAGAGGCCAGGGCACACTCCCCCTGTTTCAAAGGAGCCTGAGGCTGGGCTCAGGGCAGAGACCCAAACTGGTGAGTGACCAAAGTGACCTAATAGCTCCCTCATCTTGTCAGCACTCCGCACACTCTATTGTCACCCGCTGATACTTGACTCTTCTGAACAGGGCAGTGTCTGATTCAGCTCTGAGTCCTCAGCTGGGGAGGGGCACACAAGCAGGGACCTTGGAGAGAGTTGTGAATTGCTGTGAAGGACAGAGAAAGGAAATGCCTTGTCTAAGTGTGTGACCCGGGACTAGACCCCAGGTTTCTGACCCCAGCCCAGCACGCTTTCTTCTCTTTCCCTCTTAACAGAGTGGATCAATCCTCTGCGCCTAGGACTGCCCACCCCACCCACTTTCCAAGCCCTTCTACAATGGGTCAGCATCAAGGGCTGCCAAGAAGAATGGGGGAGGAAAGAAGATCTGGGAGGGCTTCCCAGGGGAGGTGGGAACTACAGCCAGTTTTCCTCTTCTAAAACAAATCACTGGGCTCCCCATGAGCAAGTGCCTTTCAGCCACCAGAAGCCACCCCCAGCCCAAAATAGCATCCAAATGGATCCTGGCTTCCTTCCACTGATTTCCTGCTCAAATCAGGTGCATACAAGGTGGCCAATAGGTGGCGCTTTTGTCTCCACAAAATTAATGAGGGGAGAAGGGGGGGGAGAGAGAGAGGAGTTCAGGGAAAGGGGAGAGAGAGGGGAAGTGTCCAAGAGGGAGGAAGTGGAAAACTGGAAGAAAAAGGAAACCAGAACTTGTCATTTGGCTTGGAAAAGTAGCTTTCAAGATCAGGACTGTGGGTGTGAGTTGTGGGGACATGGATATTGGGGTGAGCTGAGGAATTTTATTGGTGTCTGGGGCTTTCCATCTAAGTTTCCACCTCCACTGGCCTCTTTCTCAGAGGAAGAGAATGACTTTGGAGCCAGGGGAAACTGGAGTCCAGTTCTGAGTCAGTTACTTTGCAGCTTGACCTGGGTAAGTCACTTAACCTTATGAGCCCCAATTTCATCATCTATTAAGTGGAGCTAAGAATTCTAATAATGCCATCCTGCATTCCAGGAATAAACTGTACCTGCTCGACTGTGCATTTTTGTAATACACTACTGGCTTCAATTTGCTGATATTTCATTGAGGAGCTCTGCATCTTCTTTCATATGTGAGAATGACTATTTTGCGTGTTCGCCCCTTCTTTATCAGTTGTTTTTTTAAATATAAATTTATTTACTTATTTACTTATTTATTTTTGGCTGCACTGGGTCTTCGCTGCTGCACGCGGGCTTTCTCTAGTTGCGGTGAGCAGGGGCTACTCTTCGTTGCGGTGCATGGGCTTCTCACTGCGGTGGCTTCTCTTGTTGCGGAGCACGGGCTCTAGGCGCACAGGCTTCAGTAGTTGTGGCATGCGGGCTCAGTAGTTGTGGTTCACAGGCTCTAGAGCGCAGGCTCAGTAGTTGTGACGCATGGGCATAGTTGCTCCGCGGCATGTGGGATCTTCCCGGACCAGGGCTCGAACCCATGTCCCCTGCATTGGCAGGCGGATTCTTAACCACTGCGCCACCAGGGAAGTCCCACTTGGTGATTTTTTAAAGACAGAATTGAATTAGGGTTTTGTTTTGTTTTTTCAACACCTCCCAAGGTGTCAAAATTCTTAAGGCACTCTATGACATGTAGCTTTCCAGACAATGAACTCCGTAAGGGCATAAACACTCTCGTATTTGTATCTGTATTGGCCTCAGAGCCCAGCACAGGGCCTGGCACACAGTAAGCCCTCAATGCTGTTGAATAAAGGAAAATTAAAGAGGCATTTTTGAAATAAAATCTTTCTGATTTTCCAGTTCAGTAGTGACCTTTCTAGTATTTCTGTGCAGACATTTCCCGTCTTGTCCTCACTATTTCAAGATCCCAGGGACAGAGACCTACGTGGCAGAGGCAGGAATTGAATTCAAAACTCAAGAAGCACTTCCTGGCTTCAGTAGAGTAAGAAGGGTCCTCACCTTCCCTTCCGTGGAAATTTTTTGGATTCAGAAGGAATTTTTCAAGAAGTGCTGTGAGGCAGGAGGAGGGGCTGTAACACCATTTGGAGCAGAAGAAAGTTTGCATTTTCATCTCTGTGGAGCTCTACTCCTTAGAGAACTGAGGGCAGGATCTTCGATAACCTGTTGGGCCCCGGGGAGGGACAATTTTCTTATTGGACCAGTGGGGACCTAGTCTCCACCTCCACCTCTTTCACCTCTTTTGCAGGTCACCATGAGGACTAAAAGTGAGAATGGGTAAGAAGGTGCCAAAGTACTGTCAACCCAATCATTACTCAGTAAGTCAGGCACAATATTAGACACTAGGGATTCATTCACTCAGTCAGTCAGTCATCAAATATTAAGTGAAGGGCCACTATGCATCAGGCAAATTAGATCTGACTCTTGCCCACCGGGGTTAATAGCTGAGGGAGCAGGGTCTATCCAGGGTATTTCATACCAAGACTGTGCATACCTACTGCCCTACCTCCAAAGAGGGCCTTCCCTGCCTTCTCAGATTTCCTGAACCGGTCTTCTCTACGAGCTGCCTACGCTCCACGTTCACCCTCAATCACTGCCCTGGAGCCTTAAACTCTTGTATCTAAGAGAGGAGCACCAGGCACGTCCAACATGCAAATCACGTTCACCCGGGGCTCAGACACACTGATCCCCTCCCCCGCCCTTCCCCACACCTAATCCAGGCCCTACTAGACTGAAAACCCTGGGGCAAAGGAGCTTGGAAAAGCCTGATGCTTAGCATTTGGGTCAGCACCAGAGAGCGAGATAGGGTCAAAGGCCAACTCCCGCCCTCATGCTGCAACCTCCTAGTCTCTGCTCAGTGCTGCCCTGTCCTTGGTGCTGGGGACAGTCATGAGTCAGCTCAGGTCCCTGCTGCCCCAGCTCCCAATCCAGCAGGGGAGGTAAAACAGGGGACATAGCTGATGGTGCAGACTCAAGCTTCATCCAGCGGGGCACGTATGGTTCTGCAGCCTGGTCCCACTCCTTAAGGTAGGGAGTAGACTTTTAAACTGAGCCCCAGCCTTGGCACGGTGCCTTTCCTCCAGAATACTGTGCATATACTAATCACCCGGGAATTTTGTTAAAATGTGGGATCTGATGATTCAGTAGGTCTGAGTTAGAGCTTGAGATTACGCATTTCTAACGAGCTCCCAGGTCTCTGGGACCCGGACCACAGTTGGAGTGGGAGGCTCTAGAGCTCTTGTCTCATTTCTCTGAGAACTGATTGGTAATGTCTCTTCCCCACGGATCCATAAGCTCCTCAAGGCAGGGATCTTGCCCATTTCTTTAGTGATATATTCCCAGTGCTTGGCACATTCAGTAAGTCCTTGTTGGAGGAGTAGCCAACGCTCCCTTATCCATGGGAGCTGGGAATAATCCCACACAGCAGACAAACCCACTGGCCAAATACACTCATTTGCACGCCCCATCTCATCTCCACCAACCTCCGCGGCAGGTGATGGCATTTTACCAGGCCTGCTGTGTGCACAGCTATGGCTTAATCACATCCTAATCCTACTTCATGAACCTCTGCCTAATCACTCACAAGGGGCTCACCCCATGTGGTGACCCAAGATCCTGAGCAAAGCTCCCCCACTGCCTCCCCAGACCACTCCCCCAAGTCACCAGCCGACACACCGGGCCCAGAGGAAGGTTTCTTCTTTCTTTTTAATTAAACTAGTTTTAATTAAAAAAAAATAATAACCTAACAAGTCCCAAGTTTTCCATATGGTGGGGCAGCCCACTGACTCCCCTTGCAGTCAAGGAACCCCTGGTGCTGCTTGTCTCAGAGATGAAGAACTGTCCTCAGGGTCTGCAAGAGCTCAGCCAGGCGCGTCTGTGTGGAAGGGGAGCGCTCTCCCAGTAAGAAACCGAGAACGTACAGGTAACTGGGGGGGGGGGGGGGGGGGACAAACTTGTGGGGGGATGAAGGGACAACAGCAAGGGAGTCATAAACCTGGGAGTCTGACCTGGGTTTGACTCCTTGTCTTATAAAAACACCAGGGAAGGTTAAAGAAGTGAGGAGCCAGTCGGGAAGTGGCTTGAGATCGAAGGTCTGGCTTCAGAAGGCTTGGAGTTCACCAGAAACCCGAGGTGAGGGCTCACAGGTGGTGATCCAGGGTCTCCAGACGTGGGACCCAAAAGGGCGCTGGCGGGTGGGGGGCGTGCACAGTGGAGGGCGAAGAAACGGGGGCCTTACAGTTCGCGGTGGGGAGGGGGATTCAGTCCGGTGGAGAGACAGCGGGAGGCTCCCCAGAGATGGGGGTTAGAGACAGATGCAACAGGTGTGCTCAGTCCATCAAGCAGAACTGGGAGCTCCGAGGTGCGCTCCAAGCCAAGGGGGCACAGATGGGGGCCCCAGGCAGCGCCCCGTCCTGGGGGAGAGGGGCCCGAGCCACTCCGCCGGGCTGGAAGGGCTCACAGGTAGCGCTCCAGCCCCGGCGCGTAGCCCGGCGGCCGCAGGTAGGCCTCCCCCGGGCCGAGCGGGCCGAGCGCGGCCGCCGGCCCTGCCAAGGCCAGCAGCGGCTCTGCGGGCAACGGTCCGGGGCCAGGACGCGTCGGGGGCAGCCCCAGGCGGTCGGGCGGCGGCGAGTAGAGAGGCGGGGAGGCGGCTGCCGCGCAGGGCGGGAAGGCGGCGTCGGGCGCAGCGCAGCAGGGCGGCTCGGGGGCGCCCAGCCCCGCCAGCTCGGGCGGCAGGCTCACCAGGCTGTCGACGCTGAAGAGGCGCGCGGGCGGCGTGGAGCCCGGAACGGCGGGAGGAGGCGGCGCGAGCAGCGCGGGGCCGGGCGCGTAGGGCGCGTAGGGGAAGGGCGGCGGGCCGGCGGCGGGGGCGGGCGGCGCGGCAGGGAGCGCGGGCATCTCGGCGCGCTTGAACCGCTTGCGGCGCCGCAGGAAGCTGCCGTTGTCGAACATGTCGGCAGCCGCCGGGTCGAGCGTCCAGTAGTTGCCCTTGCCCGGGTTGCCCGGCTCGCGGGGCACCTTGACGAAGCAGTCGTTGAGCGTGAGGTTGTGGCGGATGCTGTTCTGCCACTTGCGCGGGCTGTCGCGGTAGAAGGCGAAGCGCTCGGTGATGAAACGGTAGATGGCGGCCAGCGTGAGGCGGCGGCCCGGGGCGTGAGCCAGCGCCATGGCGATAAGCGCGATGTACGAGTAGGGCGGCTTCCCTCGCTGCAAGGGCCGGCGGCGGCGGCGGCCCGGGCCCGGCGCTGGCGCAGGTTCCGGCTCCCCGCGGCCCGCGGCCGCCTCCTCGGGCTCCGGCCCGGGCTCGGCTCCGGCAAGCGGCGACGGCGGCGGCCCCGACGGCGCGACCGAGGGCGGGGCCGGGAAGCCCGAGAAAGCAGCGGGCGGCTCCATGTCGCTGCGCCCAGGCATGAGAATGCGGCGGGCTGCCCGAGCTCTCGGAGAGAGCTGGGGCCGCTGACCCTCCTTATATGGACACGGCCCCCTCCCCCTGTGCCCCAAACCAGGGGCGAGGGCTCGGACCTTCTCCGCTGGCCAGCGCCTCCCCTCTAATTTGCCTTTCCAATCCTCTTACTCTTACTGCTGACAATTCTCCCCCATTCCCATCCCCCCCCCCCAACATTTCACCCCTCCCTTGGTCTCGTCCCTTTGGGTCAGTCAGCCCCAGACCCAGCCTCATCCCTTCCTCATCTCCGTGGGGTCAGTCCCTGGCCCCGGCCCCGGCCCCATCCCACCAGATTCCGTCAGCCCCCTTTCCTTTCTGCTCCTCCCTCAACCTCCACCCCTTTGGCTCAATGCCAATCACAAATCCACCCATTCAGAGCACTCTCTGGGCCCCCTCCCCATTATGCTTCTCCCAGCCAACTCCTGTCCCCTCCATCCTTCTTCTCTCTTAGTCCCCTCTCGGTCCCTCCAACCCCAGCTGGGGCAGAGATGAGAGCCACCTAGGGCTGGCCGCCTTGCTAGCCCTCAGCATCCGGCTACTGTGCTGGTCGGGGAGGCTCCAGGCCCACCCTGGGACATTAGGCAATGGAGAAAGGTAGGGTGAGGGAAGGGGAGAGCAGGAGGCCGGCTTGTCTCAGGGGAGGATGTTTCCTGGCTCCAGGGTCAGCATCTCCGATCTCTGCTATCTCCCCCACAATCTTGTCCCATCCAGGCCAGCATCCTTTGAAAAAACAAAATCGTGAAAAGTGGTCCAGCTAGCAGATTTGGGAACTGGAGGACTGACGGCTTTAAATCAAGAGGCCCCCTGGAAAATCTATAACTTGGAGTTGCCTTCTGGCTGCCTCTTCTCCATGCACCTTCTCTTCTAGAAAGAGGGCTCCCTTTCTCACACACTCATGTCATGCACACTGGGAAGATGCACAAAACACAGCCTGCACAGCCCAGAGTTCCAAGGAGCAGTTACTGGGTCAGAGAGTGACCCCCAAGTGCTTCCACAGACTGGAGGTCTGAGAGAGCTGCTTACTGGCCCAGAAATGCCAGACTCGCATCTCATTGGGGAAGGCGGGGTGGTCTTAGTCTTTATTAAAACCTGGCTCTAGGAAATACCAGCACACACCACACGGTTCAGAAGAGATGCAACCCTGAGCCTATTTCAGGAAACTTTTCCAAAGTGACAGGAAAGCCAGACCTGGCTTGGAGGGAACTAAAGGATGAAAGAGTCTTGTCTTAAAGGGACTTGTCTGTCTTAGAGGTAGGCAAGTTCAAGGGAACAGGGCTGGGAGTAGGCAAGGCAACTGAAGTGGCCCAGATTTAAGGGGCCTCTCACTCTTGGGGTGGTGCAAGTGCAGGGTCGGCATTTGAGAGCCAGTGCCTCCTTAAATTTGGGGCCCTAGGTGCCTCACTCCAGTTCTGGCCCTGATGTGGAGTGCCCCTGGGTACAGATGATCAAAACTAGCTATAGCAGCCAGAGGGCCTAGGACTTCAAATTCCAAACTTGAAGCTCCAGGACTCCGCTCTCCCAGCTCCAATCTCAGCTGATAATATATCAGCCACCATTACAGAGCATTGTGTATGTGGTAAACACTTACGCACATTAGCTCACTTAAACGTGAACACCTTGAGAGGTAGGTACTATTAATACCCCTGTTTTGCAGATAAGGAAACTAACGCTTTGAGAGGTTAAGAGACTTGTCTAACTTCACACAGCTAGTAGGTGGCAAATGGGATTAAACCCAGAGTTCAGTGCCCTGGCACCAAGACTAGGAACACCGTAGCTTAAAGCCGAGACTGTAGAAATAATTTACTCTGGAGGCCTTCCAGCTCTCACGACTTCAGCTGCAAAGTTGATGCCTAGCCGCTCTGCTGACCTCCAGGTCAGCATGTCCAAGTGTGCATTGGGCGTGACGCTCAACCTCGTGCACCCCCGACCCCATCCTCCTCCCCGTCCTGCATTTCAAATCTCAGCCAGTGGACCCCTTGCCCCTCACCACCCAGATCAGAAATATGGACACCATCTCGGTCTCCTACCTCCCCCATCACTCCCCACGTCCAAGCGATCTGCAAGTGCTGTCAATTCCACATGAATCCAAATCCGTCCTTCCTTCAGTTCTCTTGGCCTCATTAGCCCACGTCATTCATTGAGCACTTCTGTGCCAGGCCCTTTGCCAGTGCTCAGGGGAGACAGAGGTGAAGAGACTCACAATCTGGTGGAGAGATGGACACACAAACAACTCGGGGAGAGGTAGGCAGAGGGGGCTGTAGAAGCAGAGAGGAAGGAGAAGATGACACTCGGAGATCTAGAGACAGCCCCTCCCCCCGCCCCGCCACACTCACGACAGTGAAGAGTCAGCCTGGCTTATACACAAACAGACCTGACCTCAGTACCCTCTCCACCTCGCAGCCTACTGCCTGACACAGGCCTTAGGAGCATAAGATGGTACAGTCGCAATGAACAGCTCACCAAAGAGGAAGGCAAGACAAGCAGCGGCAGCAGCAGGGAACCTGGCTCCAAGAGCCGAGTGACCTGGGCTGCCGATTGCTCATTTGAGCCGCAGTTTCCTCACCTGCCAAAGAGGAACAATAATGGACACTCTCAGCATTGCTATGAGGTTCAAATGAGATCGTGTATGAAAGGGCCTGGCCCACGTTGGCAACTGGTGATAGGAGATTTCCTTTCTTCTACTCACCTGGCACGTCTGGTATTAAACCAGGAAGGGAAGGAGAGAGGCAGAGCCAGAGAAGTGATTTCAGAGCCTGCATATTTTCAACCAGGTGCAGCAGAACCCTGCAGCTAGACTCAGGCACAGAACCAGAGCCACCATCTTTCTCACCTTCCCTTAGGGCTGAAGCTCCCCTCCAGATGCCTCTCCCACAGCCTCCTGGGGTAGGGGGCGGGTTGTGGAGAATGGCTCTTATTACCTCCCCTGGCAGACTGCAATTTTCTTATACTTTCAATTTTCCAGTCCATGTGTAGAGACTGGGACATAGTATATGTTCAATAAATGATACTGAATGTGTGGTTGGCTGTGCTACTCTTGGGAAGGGTGGGGGCAGGGAGCTGGGCCAAAGGGGTGAGAACCCAGACTTTTCCAGTTCTCTGTGTCTGCCTGGCCCCCTCCATTGGGCCTGCTTCCCGGAGCCAAGCAGGCCGGTGTCAGGGAGTGGCCCAAGGGCTAATCCTTGTTTTCAGCGTGGCTGGGCCCTCTTTTCACAGGCCCTGGGCCGGACGGGATGCGGCTGAGCATCCGGGCATAAGATGGCCAGTGAAGGCGGCCCCTTTCTCATGGGCCTGGATTCCAGGCGGCCCAGCGTCTGAGTGGAGCCCCTGGGGCGGGAGGAACACAGTGGCTGGGCTGGGCAGGCCTTTGTCTGACCACGTTGGGTGGATATTCAGGCTGGCAGGAGGGATTAATGGCCAGGGATTGGCCCTGGGGCCGGCCTTCCCACTGCCCTTTGGAGGCCAAAGGCCCAGGTCAGGGCACACAGTGTTGATGGCTCCCTAGATAGGAGTGGAAATTCCCACCCTGTCCAAAGCTGTTAGCGTCAGCCCCCAAGGCTCCCTGCCCCCAGCCCCACCTCCACAGAGGCACCATGAGCCAAGATGGGCTTCGAGGCAAGGAGCAGAGAGGGTGGGGGCTGAGCCTCCCAGCCACTCCGCCTGGGAGATTGGGCTGAGGCTGACAGTCATTTCAGGTCCTTGGCCCAAGTTTCACAGCCACTGTAGGAGGACCCCCTGACTGCCCCTCCAGAGCTCTGGAGAGAAAGAACTGTGTTAACCCAATGAGGGTTCAAGGGACCAGCCTGAGCTGTCACCAGACCCCATAAGGCTTCCTAGAAAGTTTCTCAAATACCCCTAGTTTGAGACCACTCTAGAGCCATTTATTTCTAAAGCAGTCCATCATAGCAGCCACAGAACCCATAGCCCAGAGGCTTCAGAAGGGGCTCAGGAACTCAAGGAACTCTCAGAGACACCCTCACCTCAACCCCTGCCACCCAGGGATCCCAAGGGCTGCTGCAGGACCTCCTCTCTCTTCCAAGACCAGAGCTGTCCAAGATGGTGCTCCTTCCTCAGAAGCCTGGGGCAGGGACTTTCCTGGTGGTCCAGTGGTTAAGAACCTGCCTTTCAATGCATGGGACGCAGGGTCGACCCCTCGTCGGGGAACTAAGACCCACATGCTGTGGGGCAGCTAAGCCCATGCGCTCTAGAGCCCGCGTGCTGTAACTACTGAGTCCGCGCACCACAACTAGAGAGAAGCCCGCGTGCCCCAACGAAGAGCCCTTGCACCACAACGAAAGATCCTGCGAGCAGCAACTAAGACCTGATGCAGCTAAAGAAATAAATAAATATTAAATTTAAAGAAAAAAGAGGAGGAAGCCTGGGGCAGACAGTTGCAGCCTGGTGAGGGGGCATATTGGGTGCCCATTTTGGTGTGGCCTTTTCTAACCAGGCTTCTCCTGAACTAGGGATGAAAGCAGCAGCCCCAGCCTTACCCGCAGAGCCTGACCCCTGCAGTGCTCTCTGGGCTGAGGGGCCTGCGCCAGCCTCGGGAAAGAGAACAAGGGCAGGCCTGACTCTGGAGACAGCATCAGAGGAGAACCCAGGAGGAGGATGCTCCTCTTGGTGCCTCTTCATACCTCAAGCAATTCCATTCAGCAAATCCCGAGGATCTGTGTCCAGGCTGCCCTGGGTCCTGAGTCAGTGATGAATCAGACTGTCCTCTCCCTTCACTGTGTGGTCGGTGTGTGATGCAGGCAGAGAAGGGACTGCAGGGACACAGAAAAGGGAGCCCACCCAGGCTGGCAAAGCCAGAAGGCTTCCTGGAGGGGGTAGAACTCCAGTTGCAGGGGTGGGGGGGCGAGCAGGCCCAAGCTGGATGAAGGCTCATTCTCTGTGCCCCATCTCATCTCATCACTGCACTTACCTTACTGACTCTCCGTGTGTCTGTCTCCCACACTAGACTCTGTATACTTTGAGGGAAGGTACCACGTCTCACTCATATTTGGATCCCTAGCACTTAGTATAGTGCCTGGCACAAGCTGATGGCGGATAAATGTGAATCAGATGGCTGGAAGGACGGCTGGCTACCAGGACAAGAAAACCTCAGGTGCAAAGGTCTAAAGGCAAGGGGATATAGTCCATTCTGGGAAGCGCAAGACTTTCAGTATTTTTCTACTAAAAATTAGATGAGCTAATATGTGTGAAGTTCTTAGGACACTGCCTGGAACATATCAATACTGTGTGGAGCTCTTGTAGCTGTTGTTGTTTTTCTTGTTACTATTATAGTTCACTGTGGCTAGCGTAGAGTGTCAGGGGACTGAGACAAAGAAGGTAGTTGGAATCAGATTGAAGATGACTTATTTGCCGGGCTAAGGAGATTACTTCTTTCTAGAGACAACAGGAAGCCTTTGAAAATTTTTCAGCAGGGGAGTGACAAGATCAGATTCCTTGTTTAGATCAGTGTGACAGCAGAGAGACTGGAGAGTAAAGAGGCTGGACGCTAAGAGACCAGATGGGAGGCTGAGCATACGATGCCATGTGAACCAAGGCTCTGCTTCTGTGAAAGCATCAGACCCTTCACACCCATTCACTTCAGACCAGGGCAGAGAGAGGGCCTCCAGCCTCCATCTCAGATGGTACCTTAAACCTCAACTTTGTCACACATCCAGGAACTGGCCATCACCCTCTACTCCTTTCTCTCCCTCTCTGACCACCTCCACTCACCAAGACCTGTTGGTTCTCAGAAGTTTCTCTCAGTTGTTGTCTCTTCTCTCGTCCCTCTGTCTCAGTTCTTGTTCAGGCCAGTGTCAGTTCTCACACTGCCGACTGCGGTAGCCTCCTGGCTGGGACCCCACCTCCCACTCCGGTTCCTTCTCTCCTCAGCAGCTGGAGCAATGCCTCATCGGTTAAACACGTGCAGCGGCTCCCCATCAGCTCAGAAGCCAGCTGAATCCTTAACACGGCTGGCAGGGGCCGCACGACCTGACCCACCCGAGGCCCCACCGCCTCCTTTCTCCCCCGTCCCCCTGCACCCTGTTTCCCCCTCAGCACACACACGTTCTCTACAGAGCCATTTTCAGCAAAGTGCGAGGTCCTCTCCCACTCGGAGCCTTTGCTAATTGAAGTGAGCACACCCGCTTTGCCAGCTTTGGATACAAAGGCAGTCTCATTTACTTTTCCAGCCAGCCCCTCGATCTCCTAAGACTTTAATTAACGGGAAGGCCCATCTTTCCCTCTGAAGGATTCCACCTAACCAGCCTGATGGACTCCTCCTTGTCCTTTGAGAACCACTCACAGAAGATAATCATTTTATCTTCCGGAAAACATTTCCCCATTTCTCCTTCGGCAGGCAAAAGGCCCACCCGCGCCCCTGGCCTGACTGAGCCTTAAGCACGTGCTCTGCGTTTGCTTTCCTCTGTGCCCAGTTCATCCCTGGACCCTGTGCCAGGCTGCAGAGCTGCACAGCTCAGTAAGCATTGTTGAGTGACTGACTGACTACCTTGCTGAATGAATGAATGAACGAACGAACGAACAAATGACCACAAGTGTCTGGAAAGGGAAAAGATCCCTGTGCCTGATTTCCAGCTAGGAATCTGCCTTCTGCCCTTGCTGCCTCTCTGCTCAGCTCCGTGGCCCTGGGCTGAGACCCCCAATGCAGTCCTTGCCTCTGCAAGGTCCAGACTCGGTTCAGGCTCAGACGCAGACAATGTTGGTGCAGCCCTGAGCGTGTAATTCCAGCTGCTCCTAAACCACACACCTGGCATCTGAAGCATGTTCCATGTCATTTGGGACTGTCAGCGTTCTGCCATCCACCTCACCTGTACCCTAGGCAATCTCAGGGCTCTCGGGCCTCCCTGCTTCTCATTTCCAGGGTAGCTGAGAGAGAGCGGTGCTGTCAGCCAGGCCGGCTGAGCCAAGGGAGTCGGGCTGGAGAAGAGTGAGTTAGAATCCACCACTCATTCTCTGTGTGATCCTGAGCAAGTCGCACAGCTCGCGTGGTCCATGTTAGACACATAAACCCAGGGCCTGGAGAACTCTGAGAGGACCTGAGACACTGATTCCCAACCGACAGGCCCTTTAGCTAAAGCACGTCATCTGGAAACCACGTGGCACCCTGTGTTGTCTGTAAAGAGGACGCACGATGTATCTCACACACAGGTATGAATGCTTTGCAAATGGTTGTCGAAGCTGCTGTGACTGAGAAATACCCACAGTGAAAAGCTTTGTGGTCATTTTAATTTTTCATCTGTTGGTGGATATTAGAAGCACAAGCACTATCATATGGAGTAGCTGAGAGGTATTTTTTAATCCCCATTCTTTTTTTTTTTTAAGCTTTTTTTGATGTGGACTATTTTTAAAGTCTTTTTTTTTTTTTTTTTTGGCTGCACTGGTTCTTTGTTGCTGCACGAGGACTTTTCTCCAGCTGCGGCGAGCAGGGACTGCTCTTCGGCGCAGTGCGCGGGCTTCTCGTTGCAGTGGCTTCTCTTGTTGCGGAGCACGGGCTCTAGGCGCACCAGCTTCAGTACTTGTGGCGCACGGGCTTAGCTGCTCCTCAGCATCTGGGATCTTCTGGGACCAGGGCTCGAACCCGTGTCCCCTGCATTGGCAGGCGGATTCTTAACCACTGTGCCACTAGGGAAGTCCCTTAATCCCCATTCTTAAACTACCACTTTAGTCCAATATACCTTCTTCACAGTTTTGGATATTGAGGTCCAGGAAGGGGAGAGACTTGCCTAAAGTCTCAAAGCAAGTCAGTGCAAAGCCAGAAATGGAGGCTAGGACTCTGTCCCCCAACTCCTCCTTCTCTGCACTTATTCAACGGTATTTACTAGTACCTGCCTGTGGCTGACTCTATGCTGGGCACCAGGGAGCCATTGATGGAGAACCACAGTCCTATCCTGAGGGGCTGACGTTATCTGTCAGGGAGAGAAGACACTGAACAAAGACTTTATCCTAACTCCTCAGAGAAGCCTTGGGAGGACTGGAATCAGGAAGTGATAAGATTGCTGTTGTCTAGTAATCACTGCATTTGCAATGTGGATGATAGACCAGAAGGGTTTTATCATTTAGGATGTTTTGGGCTTCAAGTACAGAAAATCTCAGCTCAAAGTGATTTAGGCTGTAGGGAAATATGTTTTCTCCCTAACAAGAAGGTCAGAGGCAGGATACAGTTAGGGCTCTGGCTCCCCTTTTCTGTGATTCTCTTGGCTCTGTGGTCCCTCATGGGTTGGCTTCATCTTCAGGCTGGCAACAGATAATTACAGCACCCAGAACTACAACACTGAGTTCCAAGTATCCAGAAGAAGAGAGGTTGTCTCCTTCTCTGCCTATTTCTTAGGAGAAAAAAGCTCCCCTCGCCCTCCCCCAATGTCTCCTCAGCTCTCATTGGCCAGAGTTGGATCACTTCCCCACTCCTAAACCAATCACTGGCAAGGAGGAATGAATTACAGTTTTGTCTAGGACAAATCAGAACCTACCTACTCCCAGGAATGGGTCACTTTCATATGAAGTGGGTCGCTGTGTGTTAGAGAGTGGATACTGAAACAAAACAGGTTCCCTTAAGAAGGAGGAAGGGACAAAGTCTGCGATAAAGAGAGAAGCGAGGAGTCTGGAAGCCCAGCCTGGAGTCCACTGAACAGGGCAGCTTCTATAGAGCACTCGCCTCTCTGCCTCGGGTGTCTGCCTCCCTACGTGGCTCTCAGCTCCTTGAAGGCAAGGCCTGGGACCCAACCTCTTGTGGATCCAGGCACTGGAGTCACCAGAGAGGAAGAGGAGTGGTTAGAAAAGCCAGCGTATCCCCACAGTAGCAGGCACAGGCTAACATTGAGAAGTGCCCCCGAGCAGGGGCCAGAGAAGAATACCCTGTGAAGGATCACCTGGCTGGGTGAGCTGGGGCAATCATCTTGACCTCCCTGAGCCTCAGTTTTACCTTTAGAGACCTGGGAGAGGATGTTCTCGCTCTCTAGCCACATTCACATCCCACAGAGTCTTCCTTCTCTATCACCTTGGATGAGCCTCAGGGTGGGGGATGAATGGGGAGGGGTTAAGAAGAGGGAGAAGTGGGAGACAGGCAGGTAGAGAGACTAGAACTGGAGTGCTGGAGCTGGCTCCGACCAGCTGGTGAGAGTAGCGCATCTCCTCCCAGCCCTGCTTTCAGTGACATGTTGGTAGTTTGAAATCAGTCACGGTGGGAGGTTTTACACCAGAAATTGACAAATGCTACAAATCAGAAGCTACTCCTCTCTACTCCGTGCCCCTCCCCCCATCCAGCTGTTAAACATTCACCAGCCCACCACTTGGCAAAGCACCAGTGATTAAAATAATAAAGCTCAGACAAGACCGAGACTCTCCTTTGTGGCAGTCAGAAGGCTCCAGGGAGGGAGGCCCTAGAGGGCAGGGCCCCAGGGGAGGGGGAGGAGCAGGCATTGACCTGTCCTCGCTCTGGGACCCCTTAGCTCACACTCCTGGAACCCTGTGTCTGTGTCCAGCACTAGGCCAGAGCCTTGCAGAACATCCCTAACACAGCAGCTCTGTGAGCCAGACCTGACCGCTCCCCGCCCCCCTCCATTTTATTCTGAGTTCTAATACTTAGTTCATATTATTTGATTCAGTAATTCCCCTGCTAGGAATTCACCTTGAGGGATGTGCTCAACGATGCATGTTCATTCAGGGGTGGTCATCACTGTGTTATTTATAATACGGGAAAAATTGAACCTAATGCCCTGCAGTAGGTTTGCTCTGTTCCTTGAAACGTTGGGCAAACGTTGAAAGTAGAACATTTTTGAGGACTTTTTAATGACATGAGGAAATATTTTTGATATAATGTTAGATAAAAAAAACAGCATACAAAAGTCACACAGTAGGGCTTCCCTGGTGGCGCAGTGGTTGAGAGTCCGCCTGCCGATGCAGGGGACACGGGTTCGTGCCCCAGTCCGGGAAGATCCCACATGCCGCGGAGCGGCTGGGCCCGTGAGCCGTGGCCGCTGAGCCTGCGCGTCCGGAGCCTGTGCTCCGCAACCGGAGAGGCCGCAGCAGTGAGAGGCCGGTGTACCGCAAAAAAAAACCCCCAAAACAGTCACACAGTATGGTATCAATGTTTATGTATGTATACATACATAGAAAAAGAATGGGAAGAAAGTACACCACAATATCAACAGTTTTATCTCTAGGTGATAGATTGGGGTTATTTTTCTTTTTTTTTTTAGGAATTAAAACTATAAACATTATTCACCAAATTTTGCTCTTGAGATATATGCACTTTGCTGTGTTTATATGTGCTAATACCTCATTTAAAAGTTTTTAAAATTTATACATTTGATACACCAGAAACCAATAGCAGTTGCCAAGGTAGAAGAAAAATGGTGTGGTTATAAAACAGGAGTGAGAGGAAGACATTACCAGGGATTGAACCCGGGCCCTCAGCAGTGAAAGCGCAGAGTCCTAACCACTGGACTGCCGGGGAATTCCTCCATTTGCATCTCTTGAATTGAAATCATATGAGTGTATCACAAAGACGGGTTGATTACATATTTAAAAAATAGATAATAAGCATGCATGAGTTCTTTAACAAGAGAAAAAAATGTTAATTTCCAAAACCATCCCCAGTTTACAGATGAGGGTATGGAGGTTCACAGAGGTGGGGCAACTGCCTAGAGTCACCCAGCCAGGAGATAGTTCCAAGCCCAGGGCTCGTCCAGTGGCAGCCATCGCTGAGTGTGTTTGGGGCTTCAAGTTTGCAAATTACTGCTTCCCTATAGACTCATTACTCATTACAGATGCAGAAGCTGAAAATACTCCAGTTTAGAGCTCACCTCCCTCACCCCAGCGTCATCTAGAGTGCTGGCTCCCAGCTTCGCGCCTGGCACCCTTCTTCCCCCACCACACCAGGCAGGCAGGAAGGCACAGCCTCCACAGCAGTCTGTAAGGCAGAGATCCCCTAGGCTGCCCCTATGAGGCCCAGGAGGGCAATCACTTTCCCCACCCCAGCCCACCCCAGCCCACCATATGTCTCCCTAAGGACTAGAATCCAAGGAAAATTCCGGAACCTCAGGCAGGAAGAAGGAAGGGCTCTCCCAGAGACAAGAAGCAGCATCTGGAACAGTTTCTGCTTTGGAGCAGGCGTGCAGTCATTAGGAGGGCTTTGGCATGTTTGGGGGCAATAACTGCATATTTTCTCCAGGGTGCATCATTAACCGCTTTTGCTCAGAATGTAATGAGTGTGTTTCCTATGAGGTGGGGATGTTTACACTCCTCCCAGGCCTTCCTGGGCTGCTCTTCTGTCATCTGCTTGGCCTTAGGCTCCAGGCCTTCCTATTTTTAGATGGATCCAACAGCCTTAGGACCAGCCGCTGAATGCAACTGTGAGCGTGGATTTCGTGATGGGACCAAGGACCAATGGGGCAGCCTACTAGGGGAAGTATCATTCATTCCAGGGCTTTACTGTGGTCAGAGGTCACTTCTTTTCATCCCTGTTTAAAGACTCCACCCTGGGGATTTTCCAAGCTTTAAAAAATGGAGTTTTTTCTTATTTTCCCAGAAGTTACATGGGTGGAAAATACAAAGAAGGTCATCTCCTGTGTCCCCTCCCCTCCGGCCCCAGGCAGCTACTTTCTCTCATTCTCTTTTGGGCCCTTACAAAGGCAGGTTCTTCTGCCTGGAATACTCTTCCTCCTCTCTCCACGCCCACCCCCGTCTGAAAAACTCAGCTCCTGCCCACCTCCTCCAGGAAGACTTACAAATGAGGATATGTCTCCTTCTCTGACATCCCCACAGTTTTTGTGCTTCCCTCTGTCACAGCCATTACCACACTCAGTCCTGAATGGTTGCTTAACTCCCTCCCCTGCCTAACTCTGAGTCTTGAGAACCGGGGATGGGAATTATTCCTTTACCAAGAGTCTCAGTGTCCACTATAGGGCCAGAGACAGAACAGATGCACAAGGGATGCTGACTAATTGATGGAAAGAATAAATTAATGAACATAGTAATAGAGCATCAGAGATAAAGGGGGAAGGACGCAGCCCCATTATTTTATAGAGGAGGATACTAAGGCTTAGAAAGGGAAGGGAGAAGGTATTATCAGGAGCCGTTGGTTCATGGCAAGGATGTAACTGGATTTAGTGAGGTCTGGAACCAAGTACTCAAACATCCTCTTCATGTCAGCATCACTTTTCCAGACCGCTTTCTCCACAAGGTTGGGGACCTGGCTGTTGGCAAGCTTCCTGCTCTCACAGTTCTGCAAACAGAGACAAAAGGGCAGCAGTTGGAAAAAAGCCCCCGAGAAGCACTTTGAATGATCCAATTTGGGACCCATGCTCACTCCTTGCAAATCACTATCAGAGGATGGCAGCCCCCAACTAAAGGAGGAGCAATTCTCCCAAACACATGAGGGCATCACAGCCATGACCCTTGGGGGAAATCACTGTGAGCAGGGCAGCCACCCCAATTTAAATCTACGAGAGTCACTAGCATTTCTTGAGCATTTCTGTACCCCACGCTTGTTAGATATGTTCATGCTCACTCTTACAGTAACTCTGTGAGGTAGATATCATTATCCCATTTCATAAATGAGAAAACTGAGATTCAAAAAGGGTAATTGGCCCAAAGTCCAAGAGAGTTAGGGAGCCCGATAGAACACTTAGACCCACCATCCTCTGTGTACAAATGAAGAAACTGCAACCTCAAGAGGAGGGTAGGGACTTGCCTGAAGTCGCAGAGTAGGTCAGTAGGATAGTCTGGAACTGAAATTCATGAGCACATAGTCACATTACATTATCAGATATGTAACAGGCACCTTTGGAGTATCTGCTCTGCTCATGACAATTCCTTTCTCTTAGAACAGACCACTCACCAACACCCAGGACTGTGAGGAATGACTCCCAGAGGGGTAGCCTGGCAGCCGTGTTAGCACCATGTGACCCCATTCCCCTCCCAAAGCTGATTGGGCCAGAGTGGGACACCTGCTCCAATTGGTCCAATCACCCTCTCTTGAAAATGTGGAGATTCTTTCCACATGGCTGGATATGATGGGTGCTGTGAACTGTCATGTTTTCCCCCATCTGATCAGAAGGGCAGAGAAGGCCAGTCTGGGAAAAGAAAAGAGCAAAGAGGCAGAGATAGAGGTGGGGAGAACCATCCCCCTGGGGTCTTGAGCTAGGTCAAGTCCTTTCCTGCCTTAGGTCACTTGAGACTCTCAGTCCCTTGTAATCAATCTCCCTTTCTTTGTTTAAACAGACTCTAGTGGATTTCTTTTTTTTTTAATTAATTTTTATTGGAGTGTAGTTGATTTACAATGTTGTGTTAGTTTCTGCTGTACAGCAAAGTGAATCAGTTATACACATGCATATATTAAACAGACTCTAGTGAATTTCTTGTTGTGAAAGTAGCATCATTCTACAGCACGTGACAAAGCACCTTTACTGAAAAGGGGTCATTGAGTGAACCACATGGTTACTTCAGGCATTTCAGGTGATCTGATGAGGAGGCCAGAGTGAGCTGGAGTGGTTAGGAGGGCTTCCCTGGAGGAAGCAGGACTCCTCTGTCCTTGAAGGATGAGATGCATGCAAGCAGGGAGAGAAGAGGCAGGAGCACCTCCAGGGGACACTTGAGATGATGCAAGAGAGGCTAATTTGAAGGAGTCGAATGTAGGGCCAAGCAGGGCAGTGAAGTAGCAAACAAGAAAGACAGTGGTCTTCTGGTCCCCTAGGAGCCATCCAAAGCCATCCGAGGTGTCCGGCGGATGCAGGGAAGGATTGGGAGGCATTAGCCCCTGGGAGGGTTCCTCAGGGCTGGTTACAAACCGAATCGCTGTGGTGAAAGCAATTACATCCCACCTGTGCTCTAGGCTGACATCAGGCATTTTGCCATTTCCTGCCGGCCCCTCACTCTCCCGCCTCTGTGACTTTGCGCAGTTCTACCAACCTAGGAGCCCTTCCATCCAATCTCAGCCCAGCTTAAAGGCTACCTTATCCCAAAGCCTTTCCTGTCACCACCCTCAACCCCCAAAGTGTAGTCCAGGTTTTCTTTCTGCAGGTTCCCTCTTGGATCCTCTACTGTGTAGTTTTTATAGTAATTATCTGTGCAAGTGTCTGTTGTCCCCAATAGAATGTGATCCCTGAGGCCAAGACTCAGATCTGATTCACTGCTTCTCCGTTGCTTAACACTGGAGCCGGCCAACAGTACGGGGGAGTTTGCCACACGCCTGAGTGTAGCCACTGTCCACACTAACCATGGGAAGAAGTGATGTGTTTGCTGCCTCCTACCAACCTCCCTCCCCCACTTACCAATCAGGAGAGAGAGCAGGATGTGAGGGAGCAGGTTGTTCGTCCTCCCATGGGGGTTGGGGGGGGGGCCTGTGGAGCCAGGAGCTGTGTGTGGATATGCGTGTGCGTGTGTGTGCGCACGCGAACACGTGTATATGCGTGCATGGGTCTGTGCTGGGAGCTCTCTCTAGGTTGTCAGTCAAGGAGGGCTCCGCCCAGAGCCTGGCAGTTGGCAACACTAGTTGTGTCACTAGCTTTGTCAGCCATCCCCCACCCCAAGCTTCATTCTAGTCACATGGTCCCATGATGGGTCAGCAGGCATCGGCCCGGAGGCTGATGGGAGATGTAGTCAATAGCTCCAAAGCCGACCCTGTTTGGCCCGGAGCCCAGGAGGGGCTGGGGCTCAGCAGAAATCAGTCTAGTCCTCTGTCACATGCTGCCCCCAAAGGTCCTGTTCATTTCTGTTAACCTGCAGTTGACATTCAGGTTGATTAGATGCTTCCCTTCCTCATACTGCTCCCAAAGGCTTGAGGGGCCAGGAGAGAAGGCGGAGCAGCCGTTTGAAAAGAGACTGGGTGTTGAAAAAGTTCAACAAAGAAGAAAGGGGCCAGAAAGGCGCTGGCACTCACCAAGCACCTACAGGCTCCGGCTCTACCCGATATCTCATCCCTTCCTCCCGGCAGGCCTAGTTATCCCTTCTCCAGCCCACAGACAAGGAACCTAGTGCTCTGGCCCTGAGGTGGCTTGCCCCAGGGTGAGTGGCTGGGAAGAGGCAGAGGAGCGGGGACTTGAACCCAGTTCGCGGACGGCCACCCTCTCGTCACAGAGTCCCGTTGCCTTTAGAGGGTCTAGAGGTGGCACCCCAAACTTCTCCAGCACCTTTTCCTCCCGAAGCTTCGCGGCCCAAACCCTCATCACCCTACATGTCCAATCCTCTCGCAAACAGAGGATTTTTGTGCCAAATTTCCGCCAACTGGCCTGTCTGGCCTGTGGTCAGATCACCCTCATTCCACCTGCCGCGTTCCCACCAGCGTTTACCGCAGTTGAGTCACTTAGTCCTACAGGTGACTATTTGCCTAACGTCTGCCTCTGCCACCAGACTCTAAGTTCCACAAGGGTGGGGGCTTTATCTTTTTCTCTGCTCTCTCCACATGGTTCATTCACTCCACAGATATTTGCTGAGCACCTACCATGTGACAGCTGCTGTGCTAAGTGTTTTAATATAATCGTGAAAAAAAAAACAACACAAAAATCCCTGCCCTTTGGAGCTTACCTTCTAGTGTAGAAAGAGAGACAATCAGCAAATCTTAGAGTGGACTGTGTCTCAGAAGGGAATGAGCACGATGGACAGAAATAAAGTTGGGGAGGATAACAGAGTAGGGGTGCAATTTTATGTAGGGAGGTCAGGAAAGGCCTGGAAGGGAGGGAGGGAGGGAGGCATTTGGATATACCGAGGAAGGGCCTTCCTGGCAGTGGGAACAGCAAGGGCAAAAGCGCTGAGGTGGGAGGGTCCCTGGTGTTTTCCAGGAACAGCAAGGAGGGCCAGCGTGGCTGGAGCAGAGTGGGCGAAGGGCGGGGCATGAGGGCGGTGCAGGAGCCGCCTTCCCTTTGATTTGGAGAGTGATCTGATTCAGGTTTTAGCACCACTCTGGCTACTGTGGTAAGAATCGGTAGTTTCTGATGCACGTCAGGGATTTAATAGATATTTTTGAATGAATGAGTAGAGGAGAGTGAGAGGGAAGAAAGAAAGGAATATTGCTGTCGAGGGGAGAAGTTGGAGCCGCAAACCCAGAGGACAGTTCTAACCTTGACACTCAGTGATTCTGAGTCGTTACGAGGCAGTGAAAGGCAAGAGACTTCTGCTGAGCGTGAAGCCTCTCCCTGCCTGGCTACCTTAGTAGATGTCCTGGGAGGTCAGAACACCTTGTCGTGGGAGGTGTGCAAATCAAGGTGGATGGCCTCAGGAGAACCTGAGAGCTGCGGCTTTCCAGTGACTAGGGACAGCCTGTGCTCCCACCTCCGCATCTCCCCTCCCCTCCTGTCCTTTAGCTCAGATGTCGCTAGTGGGTGCAGCAAGATTCCTCTCTCTCCTCCTTGAGGACCTCCATCTGACCCTCAGGGATGTCAGGCCCTCTGGCATTTGGTCTACCTTCCTTAGGCAGTACCAATGACAAAGAGATCCAGGGAGCAGACCTGTGAGGAAACACTGCTGCGGAGCATTTGGAGCCATATTTGCTTGGGCCAGGAGGCTGTCCAGGGTGGCAGGCTCTCTGTGGGCAGAGTCCTGGATTCCAGGGAGCCAAGGCCAAGGCAGGCCAGGAATTCCTTGCCTTAATTTTTGCCTCTAATTCCTCCCAGAAATGAGGCATGTCAGTCCTCAAATTCTTGGGTTTTTACGGGGCGATTATGGTGATCACTGTAAATCTCCCGTGTGTTGTTTTCAAAGGGGCAATTAAGTGGAGGAACCAGGCACCATTTTCATTTCTCATTAAGTGATTAGGGCTTGTTTGGCAAATCCCAACATCTGTGGCCAGAGGCAGGCTCTGCCGAGCTTGACTTGGGCAGTGCATGTCCTCCACACACTGTAAGCGTCCAGCACTTCCCTTCTGCCCCAGCTTCTAACGTGAAGGAGTTGGAAGGAATCCTTTCAGTGTGCAGATAAGGAACCTGAGGCACAGAATGGGGAACTAACCCACTAATACCACACCACTAGCAAGCTCTAGAGCCAGGTTCTGCCTCCCAGCGGGGGACTCCAGGCAGTACACCATGCTTCCTACCTAAAGAAGGAGTTTTCAATAAACTTGTTCCCACTGAGGCAGCTTCGCTTCTGGAAGGAGCAGTGAAGGTTCCGTCTTCAGCATGGGGTCATTTTCCCACCTGATTGTTCTTCCCCCTAGAACCACCACCACATCAACAAAATATAGCCGACGCTGTTGGTTGACCAAACGACAGTGATTCCCAGCCTCCTATTCCTTTGCACCCAGCCTGTCTAGTGGTTAGGAGAGGCTGTGTGACCCAGTTCTGGCCAATGAGAATATGGGGGATTCTGCTGGGTGACTTCTGGGTAAGATATTCCTCCTCCTTAACGTCACTCAAGCAGAAAGACTTTGGTCTGTACTTACTTCCTTACTTCTGTTTTTAGATGTGGTTGTTTGTAATGATGCTCATAGTTGAGGAGGCCATCTTGTAACTTGAGGCTACAGGCGAGAGGAAGAAAGCCAACTGTTCCAGTCATCTTTTCCTATGTAACAAATTACCTCCCCAAATTCAGTACCTTAAAACAACAATTAAGTATTATCTTTCACCATTCTGTAGGTTGCCTGGGCTCAACTAGATGGTTCTCACTTGAGGTCTCTTGTGAGGTTACAATCTGGTGGAGGCTGGGGCAGGAGTCATCTGAAGGCTCACCTGGTCTGGATGTCCTAGACGGCTCACTCACATAGCTGACGGTTGATGCTGGATGTCCAGTGAGAGCTCAGCCAGGGCTCTTGACCAGGACACCTGCACATGGCCCCTTCATGTGGCTTGGGTGACCCCAGCATGGCTGCTGGTTTCCTAGGGCAAGTGTTTCAAACAGCAAGCGTTTTAAGAGGCCCAGACAGATGCTGCAAGACTTATGACCTAACCCTGAAAGTTCAAAATGTCATTTCTACCACATTATATTGGTTAAGCTAGTCACTATGGCCAGCCCAGGTTCAAGGGGAAGAGAAATTAGATTCTACCTTTTTTAAAAAAATTTTATTAAAGTATAGTTGACTGGCAATGTTGTGCTAATTTCTGCTGTACAGCAAAGTGACGCAGTTATATATATATACATTCTCTTTCATATTCTTTTCCATTATGGTTTATCACAGGATATGAATATAGCTCCCTGTGCTATACAGTAGAACCTTGTTTATCCATCCTATACACGCTAGTTTGCATCTGCTAATCCCAAACTCCCAATCCTTCCCTCCCCCACTCCCCCTTCCCTTTGGCAACCACAAGTCTGTTCTCTGTAAGTCTGTTTCTGTTTTGTAGATATGTTCATTTGTGTCATAGTTTAGATTCCACATATAAATGATATCATATGGCATTTGTCTTTCTCTGCTTGACTTACTTCGCTTAGTACGATAATCTCTAGGTCCATCCATGTTGCTGCAAATGGCATTATTTCACTCTTCTTTGGCTGAGTAATACTACATTGTATATATATATATACATCTTCTTTATCCATGACTCCACCTCTTAATGAAGGCATGGCAAGGTCACATTGCAGAAGAGCAAGTGGCATGGGAGATACTGCTGCCTCCATCTTTGGAAAATGTAATCTACCATACCTGCACCCTGAGGACGATGATGTGGAAGATGGAAAGGGTCATGGTCCTTGTTACCTATGAGCCACCACACAGTCTCTGGACTTAAGTAAGCAAATAATGTTCTAAAGGCTTAAGCCAGAGTGAGTTGGATTTTCTGTTAAAGTCCAGGCCCGGGGGCAGGGGTTGTAGTGCAGAGAAGCAGCAGCCGATCTCCAGCCACAGTTGGGCCGTCTCAGTCCTCTGGTGGAGTCACATTTGTACTATTATCACCAGTGAGTAACATGGGAGCATTTTAGGGCCTTGAGGCATAGAAGACCCGCACTCACACTTGAGGTAGAACTTCCCTAAACTAAGCCCTAGAACTGAGATCCCACCATTCACTCTTCATTTGTTAGGTCTGAACCAATGGGGACTGTGTTCTCTGAAGTTCTCACCCTCTGACAGGCACCCTCAGAGTAAAGGAGTTTACGGTCCTTTCCTGAGGAGGAGAGAGCCTTGATAGGTGAGGAAGAGGTGCCTGGGGCCAGGAGAGGAGAGAGTGTGCACAGGAGACACACTTGGAGGACCTCACAACTGGGCCAGCGCTGTAATTAGAGGGATAATAAGGAAGAGCTTGGGCTGACATGTCCTTGAGGATGATAAAATGACTCTTGTTTTATGCCCCTTTTGCTTGAGAGACTTCTATTGATAAAATGACTATTAAGGAATACAAAGGATGCAAACCACAACAATAAAGATAATGGGTGAGGTAACCTCAGTAGACAAGCTATTACAACAGAACAATAGAAAGCAGGTGGAGGAGTGGTAACTGATGCAGGAGGGCAGAGAAAGTCTTAGGACAGAGTGTGCGGAGAGGAAGATACAGCCAAGGAAGAAGGCAGCCTGTCTTGACAGAACCAGCAAGACACAGAGCTTAAAACAGGGGATTAATTAAAAATCGACATTGGACAGTCTCTCCCCAACGCCAGGCACAGAGCACCAAGAGGTCAGGGTCTACTCTCCAGGGGGAGATCAGGGGGGGCTTCTGGAGCAATCTATTGTCCCCAGATGAAAGACCTTCATGTTCTGGTATCGGGGTGGGAGTAGGGGAAGCAAGTCCTCTACTATAGACTGACTGACTGCCCAGTCAACCTGAGGCATGCACACTAGTTAATCAGCAAGCTCTTTGGTTCCTCATTTGTAAATATGAATGGACATCCAAGGATTGCCAAACATCTGAGGAAAGCCACCAAACTGAAAGAGTAAGACAAACAAATAAAATGACCCCAAAGGAAATGGAAATAATGCAAGGACCAGAAAAGAACTTAAAAAAAAATGAAAAAAGTCTTACACTCAATAGAATCCTTATAGAGATTCAAGGAGACAGTGTATCCATAAAATAAAAACTAGATGGTATGAAGAAAAAAGAAACCACCAGAGAACAAGAGAGAGCTCTTGAAAATTTAAATATATATTTCAAATTTTAGTAGGTTTCAATGTTTTCAAGTTAAGGAAATTTCTCATAGAGTGAAATAAAAAGATAAGAAGGTAGAAAATATGAGACATAAAGGATCAATACACGAAGTTAAAAATCTAAATGGGAATTCTAGCAAAAACAGATAAAAATGGAGAAATTTATATTTAAAAGTTACCTAAGAAAATTTCCTTTGAACAAAGTTCACAAAGTCTCCATATTAAAAGAGCTCAATATGTGCACCCAAAAATGAATGAAAAAATGACCTGCCCTTGGGTACCATATCCTGACTTTTTAAATACAGGGAGATAAAGAGAAGATCTAAAAGCTTTCAGATGGGAGAAAGATAAAAATAAAGAAAAAAAGGTCATAAAGGAATGGTAATCAGAGTGACTTCAGAATTCGCAGCAGCAACACAGGATGCTATAAGTTAGTAGAGAAATGCTTCAAAGTGCTGAGGGAACACAGCCGTACGAACCATCAACTATACAGATATAGTGAAGACACAGGGAGACACGCCAGGAGTGAGAATATTTACATCCTATGCATTCTTCCTCAGGTGGTTACTCGGAGGGTGTGGGTGTGCTCTAGACAAACATGGACATAAACATGAAAGTGGGAAACATGTTTCAAAAAAGGGTGGACCCCACACAGAAAGCTGTGAAAGGAAGTTAAAGTGATGGATTTCCAGCAGGCTTGGATACTAGCTGATCACATTACAGCATGAGAATAGAGGGACTTGGAAGGAAATCTCTGGTGAGAGAGGAAGACTGGATAAAAGAGAGACTGGATAAATATGAGGGAGAGATAAAGGCAGTTAGGAATTTGAGGAAAAGAAAAAGTGGTGCAAGTAAGAATATGCAATCTAGGAATCCCCAGATCTGCAATGAACAATGATAACACAATTGCATGAGAAAGTTTACTAGTTTCTAAGTTTTCAGATGCATCTATAAACAAAGCATAAAAGATTCGCTTGACCAGCTGGTGACAGAAGAAGTCAGGGGTTTGAAGCATGGGGAAGATTCTGTCTGCCTTTCTTGACTGGAAAATGGAGGGGGCACATGGAAAGGATGCGAGCACAGCCTCTAGTGCCAAGAGTACCCCATGACCAACAGTCACCAAGGAAACAGGAATCTCAGTCCTACAACCACAAGGAATTGACTTCAGTCAACAGTATGGAAGCTTGGAAGTGGATTCTTTCCTGAGCCTCCAGATGATACCTTGATTTCAGCTTTGTGATACTGTGAGCAGAGAACCCAGACTTCTGACCTACAAAACTGAGGTAACAAGTGGGTGTTGTTCAAAGTCACCAAGTTTGTGATGATTTGTTAGCCAGCAACAGAAAACTAAAACACCTGGCATGCCCTTCCCCTCCCTGCTGCCCCCAAACTCGTACTTTATGTATGTCATATGAGGTGTTTTAGACTAGTGGCTAAGCTCTCAGACTGCAGATAGGCAGACACAGGTTAGAATTAGAATTTCACCTCTGAGGGTGAGCAGTCACACACACAGTAAACACTCAGTATACAGAACTATAATGATTGTTCTCATTCACTTTGAGTCTCAGTTCAGCTCTCACTCCCTCTGTAAATGTCTCCCTGACTCCCCACCTCACCCCCCTGGAAAGTTCATCACACTCTCCCCTGCACTTTGTACTTACTGTGCTATTGCATGCTTCATGCTGTACTGGTTAAACGCCCTCACTAGACTAATTTGTTGAAGGGCAGAGATCTTGTCTGTTCGGAGCCTGCCACAGCCCCTGTCATGAAGGAGCTCTGAGAATGTTTATGGAGAAGGAACACAGAGGAACTTTCTAGACCCAGTGAGGAGGGCTGTTCAGGAAGGGGTGATTTCTCTGTTACTAGGGTAGCTACCCGTCAGGGATGCTGAAAGGGGTTGACTTCTGCTTTGCTGTGTATTAAAGCTTGGATTTGTTTCATAAAAGCACATAAAAGGCCAGGAGGCAGGTACTAGAGGGTGAGAGACCTCTCCGGCTGGGGTCAGTGGACGAGGCAGAGTCAGGTGTTGAGCTGGACATTAACTCATCTATTCAATTATTTTAACACACATTGTTAACTCCTGCACAGGGAGATGCTGAAGCAGGCTTTGAAAAATAGGTGGGATTTTCACAGCTGCTCCTGGGAGAGAAGCTTTGGTGGAGGCTACATTATGATCAAGGCCTGACAGATCCACTTCTCCAAAGAGCAGTCTGAGGACTGAGTAGGGGGCTCTGAAGTATATGTTCAGCTGGGAGGGAGGAGGGATGGAGACCTGTGCTTGTTTCAGTGGTTTGAGACAGGGACAAGGTGAGAATGAATACGGTGGGTCCTAGAAGGTTGGAGCTGGGAGCAAGGAGCCTCTCAGCTCTGTTCAGGGATCCGGAACAGGAAGACGCAAGCTTGTGGGTACAAAAACAATTGACGGGCTGACAGAACCAGCAAAAAAGTGGATGCAGTATGGATCCTGGGTGCCCCTTGGTGGCCACACCGAATAACTACACCCGATACCACCCAGGCACAGCCAGTGCCCAGCTGAGTACTTTACTTACCTCTGGACTGGGAAGACCCACTCACCCACCTAGGAGGACCACTTGTTGCACTGGTGTCTGGGGCTGTGTGTCTGTGTGCTTTTGTGTCTGCGCGCTTGTGCTGCCCAACTGTGTAGGGGTATACATGTGCATGAGTGCATGCATGTGCATTTGTCTTCGTGTGTATGTGCACTGGTGCCTGTGACTGGGCACATGTGTTCGAGTTGTACGTCCACGTATGTACCAGGTGCTAGTACCCAAGCACGCATTTGTGTGCACTGGTACCAGGATGTGAATCTGTATATTTGTATGTATGTGTATCTGTCGTCCCCTTGCTTGTGTCTGAGTGCATGTGTATTAATGCAACTTTTGGGGCCTTGGCTTTCTTTTCTGTCACACATTGAAATAGTTAAGCTCCATAATCTTATTGTTTGTTTAAAGTTTGCTCTTGGATGCAGGCCTGTTCCAGAATAACTAGCAGATGCGAAAAGCATCCATTATGTATTTTTGCAATTAGCCGAAAACCCAGAAACTTTTTCATAAATAACAGACACAATTCTGTGGGTTGCTTATTGCTGGGAGCCGCCTCCTCTCCCCGGCTCTCCTGAGCCGGCCCTGGGCCCAGCCCCAACCAGGCCAAGCCAAGGAGGGTTTGCACACTGTCCCTAGTGAGATGGAAAAACCATTAAGAGTTCAGAATAGAACTCAAGGGACAGCTCACAGTGAGGAGGAGAAAGAGAAGAATAAAGAGGAGGGGTGAGAGCAGGAAAAGTGCAGCTTCCAAAATCTGAGAAGACTGTCACACTGGCTCATCCAGCCTAGCAGTTACCCAGCGTTCTGGTCTAGACCCAGCTAAACAGACACAGGACAAATCCACATTCTTTTACGTGTCTTTAAGGTCCGTCCATTGTATTTCTCCACCTTATCTTTGCATACTCCCATCTCCCATTGTTTGGAACATGGTCTCCCCTATGCCTCACGCATTCTCACTGCCATCCTTTTGCTAGTGCTGTTTCCCTCTCCTGGAATACACTTCTCCTCTTCTCCAATGCCAACCAGGCACCTCTTGACCACCAACAGCATTACCATCAGCAAACTTCTTTGAGTACCTATCTCAGGCACTGGGGAGGGGACCTGGGAAGCAGAAAGAAAAGCTTAGGGAAACTTCTCAGTATTTGAGTTACGTGAAGGCACAGACTCTCATCACGTTCCTCAGTCTCTCCTCCCTGCTACTATGGACAGAGAGCTGTTCTGTGTCCTGGGTTTCAGGAGGGACCAGAGGATGTGGCTGGGCTGCCAGGTGGACTTCAGACTGAGACTACAACTTGAACAGGATGGTCTGTGAAAGAAAGAATCACTGGGCTAGAAGACACTAAAGCATCCCGCTGAGTAGAGTCCTAGGCTCTGCTTCCTCCAGTGATCGGGAGCTCATCAGGTCCTCAAGCAGATCAATTCACTGTTGGTCAGCTCTGACTTTCAAAGGTCTTCCTTATGTTGCTTCTGCTGCCCTTGCTCTGCCCTCAAGCCCACACTGAACACAGCTACTCCATCTTTCTTCAGAAGTCTAGAGAAAGTGACAGTGGCCCCCTGGGCTCGCCTTACCTTTCAAGACAGTGGCAGCTACTAAGAGAGATGAAGGCAGCTCTCCTATGTCAAGCTGGTGGCCATCTGACAACTTCCTTAGTGGGGGAACACTTGTGATCTTCTTGAAGTACTTCTCCTGCCTCAACCCATGGGCTTCAGGGATGGCAGGCGAGGCAACTACTTGAGCTGTGAGCTTCCATTAAGGTTGTTATCAATTTGTCAATTCATCATGCACTGAGTACCTACACTATGCTAGGCACCGTGGAAACAAAGACCAAGAACACACAGTCCCTTGCCCGTTAAGATGCAAGGCTGGGAGTTTCCAATACTGCCTCTGGCCACTCTGTTTAGTACAGTGGTTCTCAAAGTATCAATATCAGCATCACCTGGAACTTTAAAAGAAATGCGAATTCTTGGACCATACCCCAGATCTACTGAACCAGAAACTCTGGGTGTGGGCCCAGCAATCTGGGTCTAAGAAGCCCTGCAAATGATTCTCATACACTTGAAAGTCTGAGAACCACTGGTTTAGATTCACCTGGGGAGCCTTTAAAATTAAATCAGAATTTCTGGGGTGGAGCCTGAGGCATTGGCTTTTAAAAAATGGCTTAAAAGACACTGACTAAAAAGCTCAGCACACTGAATGAAATCCATTAAAAAGTACTGGTTCTGAAGCATCACAAGATATTACTTTGCCTTCCCAAATCCTTGTTAGTAATGACAGAGGTAAAAGCATATTGGTGTTAAGGAATGGGAGCTGGGTTCTAGGCCTAGTTCTGCTTCTACGTGGGTGGGTTTGCTAGTGCTGTTTCCCTCGCCTGGAATACACTTCTCCTCTTCTCCAATGCCAACCAGGCACCTCTTGACCACCAACAGCATTACCATCAGCAAACTTCTTTGAGTACCTATCCCAGGCACTGGGGAGGGGACCCAGGAAGCAGGAAGAAAGCTTAGGGAAACTTCTCAGTATTTGAGCTCTTATGTGAAGGCACAGACTCTCATCACGTTCCTCAGTCTCTCTTCCCTGCTACATCAATAGCCAATAAAATGTATTAATAATAAAACCTATTAAGAATATACTCTGTGCCAAGTCAGTAAGAGAATAAAAAAATACAGCTAAGACCTCTTAGAAACTTCTTTCCCAAAGACTCCATTGATCAAGAACTACAATGCATATTTGTTTTCTTTTTGTTTTTTGTTTGTTTTTTTTTTGCAGTACGTGGGCCTCTCACTGTTGTGGCCTCTCCCATTGCAGAGCACAGGCTCCGGATGCGCAGGCTCAGCGGCCATCGCTCACGGGCCCAGCCGCTCCGCGGCATGTGGGATCTTCCCGGACTGGGGCATGAACCCGTGTCCCCTGCATCTGCAGGCGGACTCTCAACCACTGCACCACCAGGGAAGCCCTACAATGCATATTTATTGAGTGACTACTATGTGCAGGTACTAGGAAACAGAGATGAACAAGACAGACAACATTTTTGCTCTCCTGGCACTTATAATCTAGCAGAGATCAACAGGAAGTAAACAAAGAAACTTCACAAATTATGCATATGTGCAATAGAGAAGATAAATGTGGGTAATGGGCTAGAGACAGAGGAAGTCTGGTGGGGTATTAGAGGTCACACTTCAAAACTGGGCTTAATTACAGGTAGGCATGGACTTCCAGAAAGACAGGAGGCAGACGTGGTAAGGCCCAGAGGTCTGGGCTCTGCTTCCAGACGCACAACTACTAGGTGTAAAGACTGTGGGGCAACTGACTTGGGCTCCTTGGACCTCAGCTTAATCATCCATGAAACAGGTCGGTAAGAGAATCATCGCAGCCTGCCTTGCTGGGAAAACAAAATGAGATCAGAGGTAAAAAAGTTTGCCAGCATTAAAAGCACTCTACAGAAACACAATACAGTTAAGAAACCAAAGGTTGTATACTGTTGTATTCCTCACAAACCTGCATCAAACATATTTTGAAGGAACGGCCAATTTTTTTGTAATGTCATCATTTTAGTGCTATTGTCACCTCCTGTAACTAACCCTCTGATCTCAGTCACAAGGGGTAGCATCTCCGAAATTTGGCTTGCTAATGTGACCAGTTAGCTCAATTAAGATGGCAGATCCTTGCATGAATGTGATTATAGACTGTACTAATGCCTCCTATATGCATCTATTATTTCAGCAACTGGCCATAATCTGTGTATTGTCATATAAAACAATGATTTAGCTGATGACTGTAAATTAAATAGCTCCTTTCCTAAGTCAAATACACAACCTAAACTCAGAAATATCCATGAAATTACTCAAACCACAGGATAAAGATAGAGGGTGTTAAGGACATCACCTTAACACCTGAAATCCATTATGTATGAAGCAGAACTGGGCTCAACCAGCTCTTGCTTCTCTATACAAATGATTTTATTCTCCCTACCCTCATCCCATCCCATCCCCTGAATTTCTGAATCTTCCATTAGTACACACTACCAGCAGCAGCCTCAAGTCAGCAGTTACCTTCTTTCCTTAAATAGCACTTATCCAGACCTAAGTAAAGGCCCTAAATAGAGGAAGGAACACAGATACAGTCTCTGCTCAGTCACGTTTGATATTGGATATGACACAGACATTCTGACACAGAATTTGACACTAGGTGTTTGTTTTTTTGTTTTTACTTTTTGGCCCACCATGCAGCATGTGGAATCTTAAGTTCCAAGACCTGGGATTGAACTTGTACCCCCTGCAGTGGAAGCGCGGATTCTTAACCGCTGGACCGCTGGGGAAGTTCCAACACCAGGGGGGTTTTGATGCCGCTGTTTTAACTTGGTCATTTTGATGTGGGAATATTGACTCAATCGAAAAGTTAGCCACGAAACTTTAGCATTTTCCCCCTTAAATAATGTAAATAATGTGTTCATTTTGACCACCATCCTAGTTGAGGATAGGATGACAGTTGTGCCTTTTGCGCACATTACCTGATAACTTAAAAGAGGTTAGGACTTCCCTGGTGGTCCAGTGGTAAAGAATCTGCCTTACAATGCAGGGGACATGGGTTTGATCCCTGGTCAGGGAACTAAGATCCCACATGCCACAGGGCAACTAAGCCCATGTGCCACAACTACTGAGCTCGTGCGCCTCAACTAGAGAGCCTGCGTGCCACAGACTACAGAGCCCACGCGCCCTGGAGCCTGCGCGCCACAACTAGGAGAAAACCCGCACGCCACATCTAGAGAGAAGCCCGCGCACTGCAACGAAGAGCCCATGATCCGCAAGAAAAGATCCCACATGCCACAACTAAGACCTGAAGCAGCCAAAACTCAATAATAGAATAAAGAGAAAACAAAACAGAGGTTTACATTTTGACAAAGCCACTTTGATGCAGCCTTGCAATGCTCATAGGTACTCTGGCCAAGTTCTGGCAGCTGCTTTGGAGCCACTTATAAAATGCTTCTTCATAAAACTAATAAACAATCTAGGGTGAGCCACGTACAAGAGCTTTGTGCTTTTCAGTACTAACTGCTGGACCGATTCAACATCTTTCCCCTCTGGCTCAGGAAGCCCTTGGAGCCAGGTGGCTGTGAGACAGCCAGTTCCACCCGCAGTCCTCAAAGGGCTGCAAGTATTTACCAACTAGCAGGGAAACTTATCCAATTCAGGAGTTTTCTTGGAAGTCCATCCTGAGTCCACTGTAGCAATTTTTTCCCCTTAATTTCATAGACACTGCCACCGAAAGTATATTTCTTCCAGGGAGCCTTCTAAAGGGAACTATATGTGTGTTCCCAAAGTTCACATACATGGCTTTTTAAAAATTTTACATTCTCTTTTTAAATGTGGTTACTCAACCAAACAAGAATACATCTGCTATTCTGTAGTACGCTGCCTAACTGCTTGATTTCACTGTGTGGAAGACAGCTCTTAATATTTCTTAGGGTTATCTACCATTAGGGTTGGGATGTAGTAACCCACCTCTGCAGATGCTTTTCCTCTGGTTGGTTAGGGCATCAAAGACCAGTGCTAAGAAGTTGCATAAAGTTACTTCAAAATGTATCACAAAATTAAAAAAACAATTTTCTGTGGCTGCAAGAACTTCACCACCTAGAGAAATGCTGATTTATTACCTCTGTCTCACTGAACAGTACAAAATAATTAAGCCCGCTTCTCTTATGCCTGAGTCTTAGAAGGACAAAGTCATGAAACAAAAGCCTCTTTGAAGAATGAATGGGATGGCAGAGATCCCACAGAAGTCTGAGCCCTGGGGATAGCCTGGAGCTGGTATGGCTGACATAGGGCATAGGGTGGTAGCCAGAAATTCAACTTAGTCCTTCAGCTCTCCCCAGAACAGGAAAGATGATGACCTGCAGAATTTAGCTAAAGTCCAGAATTAACATCACAATCAAAATAACCACACCCCTTCAAAGGAAAGCAGACTTGAATCCAAGAGAGTACTTACACTGAAGTCAGAGATGAAGAAATAAAGGGATGAGTGATTAGGACCATTTTTACCTTTTCCTTTGGTACACAATATATGAACTTCCTTTCATTTAAAAAAATTGCTTAGAATAAAGGAGTACTTAATTAAGCTGAAGTATGCAAGAAGGCTAGGGAGAATTGCAATAAGCTATATAAAAATGACTGAAGTTAGCCAACAGAAGACATCTGAAGGTCTGTCCACGTCAGACTGTTAGTTTTAGATAGAAAACTCTCGGAAGGCAGAGTATGTGTTTGTAGCACTGTGGCTTGTGCAATTAGTATATGTCTGCAGATGAAGGACCAAACCTCCAGGGAAAAGATGCTGACCTTGTCTGGCCAAGACTGTCAACCACTATTATCTCCAGGGACCACTGGAATGTCAGGCAACCACTTAAATTACATGGACAAAGCTACAAGGCCACAAAAAACCCCGCATCCTGATACACATTGCCTGCTGCCAATTTCCCCCTCAAAGAGACAAGCAATTAATGCTGCAGGCCAGTAATGAATTGGGCTACTTGTGCCTCAATCTGGATTACTTCTTGAAGGAACAGGATAAAGTCATGCTTTCTGCTTAATTCAAGACGTATAAGCATCATACACAGAGTGGAAAATTCTCTTGGATCCTGAACTCTGCTTTTGCCCTGTGAGGACCCACATGTTAAATATGATACTTCTTGATCTTTGGTATGCTTGAGAGAATAGAAATCTGAACCAGCAAGCAGCAAAGCCCACAGCACAGAATTTATTGGGATTACTCACTAAATATTGATAATGCATACACATCCAACATCATCGAATAAAAATAATGTTAGTTAATTTTTTAAAAACAGCAAGCCTTCCATTGGGGTCTTTAAAGTCAAAAACTCACTGATGACTGTATATTTAATAAATGAAATGACCAAAACTAGTGAAGTCAGATGTAACTCAATCAACTCTCAAACTCAATATTGCCAACATGTTTTTCTACTTAAAAAGCAAACAAAAAGGAAAGCCTCATAATTTAGCAATTACTATGTTTCTGGGTTTTTGCTCTCAAATGCCACAGAAAGATATGTGATGAAAGGAAGCAAAGCACCTAGTCTCAGCAGTCTTCTTAAAAACCTTAAGTTTGCTTTCACAATATAAATATAAATATTTAGATCCCCATCCAATGGATTTCTTCACTTATGTGAGCAGGAATGTTCTCAAAATCTTAGTCTTTACTCTTGCTTCATACTACAGCTGTTTGATTGAACTACCACTACCAGTAAAATCCCTCAGTATTGGCTAGATTAAATCACCAGATAAGAATTCATTACAATCTCTTCCAAGAAACCAAGATAATCTTAACACAGATTTTAGTGGCTAATATGTTACAGTACTTATGGATACTTTGTTTTCTATGGCAAGTATGTTGAAAATTCATCACTAATAAGTGAATTTCATAACACACACAGAAATAAATAAATCTATTACAATTTAAGAACATCCATAAATTGTCCTCACTATTCCCAATGATTTAAATATAAAATGTAATTATACAAAATCAAAATTCCTTGCCCAGTTTAACCCTGTATACCAAACAGTATAAGTGCTGAAAATGAGAAAAATTTTAATAAATCTCACATTAAGAACCTTGGATACCACTTTGCATTAGTGATGGCAGAAAAAGGTAAGGAGAAAAATTTTCCAGAGATTTTTAAAGGAAGAATGAATGTAAGAGAAAATTCCTTTGGACTCTATACTTTTTTAAGAATTCTGTACCTTTTAATACTTCAACATGATGCCAAGAAAAGAATTTACTGAATAAAAGTAGCCAGGAAGGGAATCAAACATTTGTAAGATAAATTTATTATTTTTCTGACCAAAGTGCAATTTTTAAATCTTCTTAAACAACTACGAAAAAAAGTATTCAAGAAAATAAAATACAAATGGGAAATTTAACCATTAGATTTCTTCTGCTTTGTGCTAACCCTATGCTTAGTCTAGAAAACAAACAAAAAAAGCTTTGAAGTCTTACTAAAACACTAACCAAATCATTTTACCATAAATCTACTAAGTACATGCATTTCAAGGTTCCACTACTAGGAATTTTGTTAAGATCAGTTTAATCATTAATAACATTATATAATAGAGCAAAAGGAACACATGTCATTAGATGTGATCCTTGCCCCTTACCCTCAGATTTATGTCAGAATAAAACTGACAATTCCACCAGGCTCTGAACCCCCAGTGCCCCCATCCCAACCCCTGGAAGCAAAGACTATGCCCTGCAAACAACTCTGTACAAACTGTAGTAAAGCAAAGCTTAAGTTTTCTTACCTTTCTATAGGAAATGGTCAGCTATTTGATAAATACTAAAATACTTCTAGGAATTCATTTCATGACTTTGTTTACCAAACACATTGTCCAAGAACTCACTACACAAAAAGTTCCTTAGAATTTGGTCCATAAATTCACTTAACAGGTTGGAAATTTAAATCCTGCAAGAGAAAGAAGACGTGGGGAATCCCTAATCCAAACACGTTGTAATTACTTAAGGGATATACGCACATACTAAAAAGTTTTGCTCACAGAAGGCACAAACTATAAAAGGGATATTCTTTTTGAATAAAAACAAAAAACTAGCTAACACCCTTCTTTGTTTTGTGAGCACCATAGCTAAGATGAAGTTAGACTCGAATTCACTGTCTACTCCTGTGACCAAAAAAAAAAAAATGAAGATAAAAAATCTGTCTTACTACATACTTTCCAGCCATTAATTGAGATGTAATTATGAAAGATTAAAATTGCCTTAAAAAGGGGTTGTGATAGCAGCTATCAAAGCAATATTCAAGCCTGATTTCAAGGACGCTTTCAGGTTTAGAGTTAGCCTTCTTTGTCAAAAATCTTCACAACTTCATCAAAAACCTGTAAAGGAAAAGGATAATAATAATAATTTAAAAGGCAAATATTGTTAAAACACCATATGGCTAAGTTCCTGTTAAAAGTCAATTTTACATGAATTTTCAAAATGGATTATTAAAAAAAAACACATTATAATTTCTTAGTTTCATCTCTTTTACTTTAGACAGTAGTACAATACCGTAAATAATTATGAACCTGTTGCTTCAATATAAAATTATGAACATGTTGCTTCAATTTTACTAGTGCTTTTAGGACAAAACAAGCTTCTTGATAGGCTACCAATATTATAAAAAGTAAAAGTAAACTGAAGTGGCTTATCTTCCTAGTTCTGATTCTAAAACACTAAGTCTTCTGTATTACCTCACCTCTACAGGAAGGGACCATGGATAAAAAACCAAAAATGACTATATGATAAAAAAAGGTCCAGGGGAAGATGATTCAGGGAATCAGGGAAAGATCAGGTGAATTTAAGAGACACTAGTAGCGGCTGGGCACTGAGAGTCCACAAACCACAGTACAGAGACCCAAGATTCATGAAGGAAGAGGCAAGCATTGGGTCGTGGAAACCCTGTACCTCTGGAGCTACATGCTCTGTGACGCAAGAGATGAAAGAAACCGGGGACTCTTCAGCTAGATGATTTGCTATTCATGTTACAGATTTAAAAAAAATGATCATGGTCCAAAATGCGAATTTTCCAGTGCTTGAGAAAAGAGGTTTGGAATTAATACACCACCCACTTTTTACAAAGAACAAGTCTGAAATTGTAAAACCCATTTTAGACTCTATTCAAAAAGAAGTACACCTGAAACTAACACAATATTGTAAATTGATAAAATATACATACTTTAATTTAAAAAAAGAAGAAAAAGCCTAGCTTTTCATTCAGTCTCCAGTGTTTTGAAAAGCAAACTAATCTGTTACGGTGTTTCTTTTTCTCCTGCATATTGCTCCCCTCCCTGCCCCAAATCACATTGTTACTTTACTACCAGGCAGGCTAGGGATACTCACTTCATCAACAGATTTAGAAGCATCTATTTTCTTGACTTTCCCCATTTCTTCATATAAGTCAATAATTGGCTTTGTTGACTGAAGATAGGTTTGAATTCTGCAACAGAAGCAAATATTGCGAAGTTCTAAGCATACTTCTCTCCCCTGTTTAGGACAGATCGGGGGACAATACAGAATAAAACCCAGTTGGCTCCCTCCCTTATCAGCTTTTTGGACAAGCCATTCTACATATTTAAGCATGACATTTTCTTTTTCTGGTCCAAAATGGGGCACGTGTTTAATCTGTTACTCAAGTTCCAAACTGAGACGTGGTGGCAATGTGTAAAAACTGCAAAGTACCTCTTTTCCAAGCTCTCTCTGTTGTCATCACTTCTACCACTACTCTTTCCCCTCTCAAGACATCGTTCAATACAGATCTAAAAAGAGAAATATATAAAAAGTTATTTTTAAAAAGATATGAATTTGCCAGTCTTTTAAACCTGAAAAGAGAAGTTCAAAGAGATTACCAACAAAACCCAATGTGTTTAATTCATTAATCAACATGCAAAGTTGAAACATGTGGTTCAATTTACATAAACTAGGTTAAATAAGTACAGAGCATAAGAAGAATTCATTCATGACTCAGTTTTTCCTGTGTATTTTTTTTCAAACCGCAATAAAGAGATGATCTCTATGTGTATGGTTCCATCTATTATTAACTTATTAGGTATGAATTACATGCGTCAAACTTTGTTCCATTTTTGCTTACTTTTTGATAATTCCATAAATATCCAAATATTTAAGAGTTAACATATTTGCATTTGAATAAAGTATCCCTTGTTAATCGTGAATAAACATTCCTTAGTTATAAAGCTGTGGTAACATTCTAAAATTAACTCTGAAGAATAAGTGAAAACATATTTTTGGGGGTTGGAAAAAGAGTTACATTTTAAAACAACTCAAAGGCTGCAGCAAGTCTCTCCACCACAGGCACATTTGCAATTCAACCTAAGAATAGTCAACTTCCTTCAAGGCAGTACTGCTGATTCTTATTCTTTCAGGCCGTTGGCATTAATTTAATAAAGTTTATATTACAGCTGTCATACAGAGTCAGGCCTTTTAATTAAATGATTCCGGGGGAAAAAAAAAAAAAGATACCGAGAAATTCATTTAGTTATTCAAAAGTATGTCTGGGTATGTTATTAGAAGTACCAGAAAGAAAAAGACTGCTTTCCTGCTTTCTTTCATTTCACTCTTAGAAGACAAATCAGGCTATCATACATGTTTCTTTAAAGTAGAAAGTTTTCCCAACTTCCCAGAAATGTGTGTTTCCTTTCCAGTAAACGACATCCTAAGGCAAGATACTCTCTGATAACAGTGCCTACTCAAGAAGTAACAATGCAGCTTCATTACCTAACATGGTATGAGTCAATTCTTAACGCAAAACACAAATTCTTGTTATTTTGAAAATAAAGCAAGTTTTAGGCCCACAATATTGCTGATGCCAAATATCTTAAGATAGTGCTGTTCTGTGCATCCAACTTACCAATTCAAAAAATACTGCTGTCGATATAAAATGTAAATATAAGTGAGACCAATCACTTTCTTTTTCTCTAATAGTTGACCATCAGCTGTTTAAAGCCCATATAGGCAGATAAAGATTTTCATTACCTCATTATTACAGTCAAAAAACAAAACGAAAGATACATCAGCCTTCCCATCCATGGTCTTGTTCCAACCTTGAAGGTTGTCTTGATTTCTTGGAAACCCATCAATCAAGAATTTATTCTTCTGAGCATTGGCCGCCATCGTCTGATCCATTTCCTAATGAAAAAGGGAAGATTTAAGTTCAACACTATATTAATGCAATTTCTTAAGCAGAGTGGTAGCTATATGGGTGTGTTTTATTATTATTCTTTAAATCATAAGCATGGAGGGTGCATAGGAAAAAAAAGACTTAAAGGAAATAACATGTTTGCCTCAACCTGGTAGAGTTATGGTTATGTATCCCCCATTTTATACACATACACACACAATTTTTTTTCTGTAGTTTTAAAATTTTCTACAGTTAAGCATATATTATTTTCACGAAGTTATAAACAGCAAAAAGAGAAAAATAAGCATTAACCAGTATCTTTGCTCCAGTCAATAGAGACCCTTATCTTGCCTTCCCTTTCCTCATCCCAGGTCATTTTGCTATGGTAGGAAGTATGCTGCTTCTATAGGTACTCAGATTCTCTGCAATAATTCAAGTCCAACTGCAAAAAGCTTTGGATATATAAAGAGATTGCTAGCATTAATTATTAGTGTAGGAGTCAATACTCTTTTTTTTTAAACTGAAGCTAATTTAAACCTAAATGCCACTGGCCACACCAAAACACAGGTAGCAAAGGAAACAATACATTCAGAAAGACAGCAAGAATTGCACGTTTCACCATCCTCTTCCAAAGTCTGAATTTAGGTAGAATGTGGAAATATGTGACTGGGAGATGCAGATCTCGAATCTCCAAATCCTTACCACTATCAATCACCATGAGATAAGCACAGATGCATGCCTTTGACAAACTCCAGAGGAGCCTCTACTCTAAAGCAAACCGACATCCAGTTCCCTCAGTGCTCAAACTTTCCTGGTTCAAGAAGAACAATGGCTGTCAGGACCCCTAATTCCTTTATCTGAGGGTTGGCTTTAACCCAGCATCTAGCTTCTCCAATATCCACAAAATTTCAGAATGCTTTTGGACTCCTGCTATAGCATTTCTATCCCAATTATGGTAGTAGAAGATATCTGAAGGGGTACATCAATATTCTACTCACTCAACATACACTCATTCAAGGCCTACCATCAGGGAACATGAAGAGCAAGGTCATGGCCCCTGGCGGGCTCACAGTCCAGTGCGTAACAAATATGTGTAAGTAAATGCGCTAAGTTCTATACTGAGGTATGCAAGGATGCTGTGATAAAACGAAGAAGCAAGCACAAACTACCTGGGAAACTGCCAGGAAGAGCTTTACCAAAGAGGTGGCAGAGGAGCTGAATTCTGAATAATGAAATGGCAGGCAGACAGGGATCAAGGTACTCCAGATGGTGTCAACTGGATGTTAAAGGCTCAGAAATGAAGAAGCATAACAGCTTTGATGAATCTGAAATAGTAGAGGTAGAGGTGAACCTTAGGATGCATGTAGAGAGTGGAAGGGGAAATGACTAGAAAGCAGGTAGGGCCGAATTTAATGTAGGTAGGGCCAAAATTAATGAAAAACTTGTTATACCACACTAAGGATTTGGTTTTTATTCTGCAAGCAATACAGGATCACTGAGAAATTTTAAGCAGTAGAAAAACATGCTCCCATCACCTTTAGAAAAAAAAATCATCCATGAAGGATGGATTAGAAGGGGACAAAGATGGATTAAAGGCAAAAGGCTAATGATAAGGCTCTAGTGATGGTCCAAATAAGAAAAAAAGAGGATCTTGGGACTTCCCTGGTGGTGCAGTGGTTAAGGATCCACCTGCCAATGCAGGGGACACGGGTTCGATCCCCAGTCCAGGAAGATCTCACATACCGCTGAGCAACTAAGCCCATGCACCACAACTACTGAGCCTGCGAGCCACAACTACTGAAGCCCGCATGCCTAGAGCCCGTGCTCCACAACAAGGGCACGGGCTTGCAACGGGAAGCCCGCACACCACAACGAAGAGCAGCCCCCGCTCGCCGCAACTAGAGAAAGCCCGCACACAGCAACGAAGAGTCAATGCAGCCAAAATATAAATAAGTAAAAAATGAAAAATATATTTCAGTGATTGATTTCCCAACATAATGTCTGCATTCTTCCCAATATTATTAAAAAAAAAAAAAAGACAAAAAGAGGATCTGAACTAAGATGATAGTACTAATAGAGGAGAAAAAAACTATCAATAAATAGAAGAGGATAAAGAGAAAGATAATTGAAAGGATCTGCTCACTGAGTGGATTTGGGAAATTGAGGAAGAGGTGGAAAATACAGGATGGCTCCCAGATTTCTGGCTTGGGCAGCTCGGTAGATGGTAGAACCATTAACCAGGATAGGAAATAAAGGGTGATCACATTTTAGATGATACAGTCAGACTCGGACATGTTGATTTTGAGATACTTGTGAGACATTCAGATGGATGCCTAATAGTTAGTTAGAAATATAGGTCTGGGGAATTCCCTGGCAGTCCAGTGGTTAGGACTCCGTGCTTTCACTGCTGGTGGTGCAGGTTCGATCCTTGGTCAGGGAACCAAGATCCTCCAAGAGGCGGAGTGCAGCCAAAAAAAAAAAAGAAATATAGGTCTGGAGTTCAGAAAAAGAGATTTGTGCTAGAGTTAGAGATAGATTCTGGGATCATTAGCACAGTGTAAACCTTGGACATGGCTAACAACATCCAGCAAGAAATGTATAAAATAAGAGGAGGACCAAGGACGAAACCCCGAGAAGCATCATGGTTTAAGAAACTTGCAGAAGAAGAGTTATCAAAGGAGATTTAAGAAATAGCAGTCACCGAAGGAGGAAGAGAATCAAGAGAAATGGTGTCACAGAGAACAAAGGAGGAACGAGTTTCAAAAAGACAGGAAGTTAAAGGCTACAAGAAAAATGACTGAAAATATCCCCTAGATTTGATAGAGATCACTGGTAACATCAGCAAGAATAGTTTCAATGAAGATGGAAATAGAGTCTTAGTGCAAAGAGCTGAAGAGTAGAAAATGAAAAAGTAAAAAATGTAGACTATTCTTTCACAATTAAGCATAAAAGTGGAGAAAGGGCATTAAATCCAGAGAACAAGGAGAGAGAATTTAGTTACTCTGAATGGAAGCATTCCAATCTCTGAAACAAGAGTTAAGAATGTGTGTGAATGCGCCACTCTTCAAGTTTCTCTGGTTCCAATCAGAAGCTCACGTATCTCTTTTCCATTGGGCTTCAACTATTTCTTGCTGTGCCCACTCTTCCATTTCTCCTTCACGTTTCTTGTATGTGAAAATATCTATTAATGACTATAATCTTGAGAATCTATAGTGGAGAGATATCATGTAAATGCAAGGTATGTTTTTAGGTTGGACCTATTTTCATTTGATAGCTGTTAGTCTCAGCATTTCACACTGAAGACTGTGATGCATGCACCAGAAAAAGAAACATCAAGACTGAGAGAATGGCAACAACGGGAGGGTCATGGGAGGGAGAGAGGGAGGGAAAGAAAGAGGGAGGGAAAGAAAGAGGGAGGGAGGGACAAAGTCTGGAAGAAAACGGAAAAGGGAAAGGAAGAAAAAGAAATAGAAATGGAAGGAGGATGGATTGTCTGCACGCTGGGAAGGGTCAAGTGTACACATATGAATGTTCAGTTGTAGCTGATCCTAGACCAACGTAGAGAATGTTTCCTACTGTCCAATTTCTTCCCAGATGAAAGTGGAACTTCCAGTTCTGCCATTCTCAAACACCATGACCACCCTCCACAATCAAGAAATTCAATACTCTGATTTCTTTCATTACTCAAAGGGAAGGCAGATTTAATTTCTCAGTTCCTTGTTGGTTTTAACTGGTTGGCATTCACACTCCTTACCCTCCTCAACAAACTGATGGTTATCTCAACTGGCACAATCTTTCCATCTTTAATGTACTTTTCAATGAGTTCACCATACTGTGAATCTGGGTTCTTCCTTTCATCACGAAGAAGCTCTCCTGCAGAAAGGTGTGTGTAGCCATATTTCTGAAAGAACAAACACGTAGGAAAAAGATCAAAATACATTCAACCCAGGGTTAGGACTACTGTTTGTTTCCCTTCATGGTAACTTTTATATTCTAATTTTTCTATAATAAACAAGCTTTGCTTATATAATAAATAAATAATAAAGAAAAACTGAAGAGAGATTTCATACAATCCAGTTTGCTTAAAAAATATCCTTAACCTATGTAGCATATGGTAGCTATAATGTTCACAAATCATGCAATCAACCCGAAACTTATTTAACCATTCAAGGCATTAACAGCTCATCATATTCTTTCACAAACACAAAGTTTAAATGTTATTAATAATGTTCAAAGAAATGTCTAACAAAAATCTATATAATTCAAGGCAAAACCCCCAAAATCTTACCACAGTTGGCTGTACCCACCTTCTATAAGATCCTCCCTCCCTTAAACTCAACACATTTAAATTGAACTCATCAGCACTTACACAAACCCCATTCTTCTGTTTTGTTCCCTTTCTCAGTAAACAGTACAAGTCCTACCTCTCCATGAAATTCGCTTTCCTGACCACTCTGGAGAGTGGACACATAATCAGATAGTGTCTTAGAATATCACTGTCTCTCCATCTAAGCCAGTATCTTCTTTACCACTCTCAAAAGTCCATTTCCCACCTCTCTAGTTGTGACTAGAGAGGTCTCATCTGTAAAATGGGAATATAGATACCTATTTTATAATTCAGTGGTGATGATTAAATGAGATAATGTACTTACATAAAATGCCTACCAAAGAGCCTGACAAGTAGCAGGAGATAAAAGCCATCAATTACCTCCTTGCCATCATGAAGATACTTATCTTAAATAACCTGGAAGCATTTTTATATTATATATACACAGCATTTTTATATTATTACATACACGCGTGTGTGTGCATGTGTGTATATATATGTATTCACTTTAAAGGTTTTTGGGTTTTTTTAAAAATAAATTTATTTATTTATTTTTGGCTGTGCTGAGTCTTCATGGCTGTGCGCGGGCTTTCTCTAGTTGTGACGAGTGGGGGCTACTCTTTGTTGCAGTGTGTGGGCTTCTCACTGCAGTGGCTTCTCTCTGCTGCAGAGCACGGGCCCCAGAGTGCACAGGCTTAAGTAGTTGTGGCACGCAGGCTCAGTAGTTGTGGCTCATGGGCTCTAGAGCACAGGCTCAGCAGTTGCGGTGCATGGGCTTAGTTGCTCCGCAGCACGTGGGATCTTCCCGGATCAGGGCTCGAACTCGTGTCCCCTGCGTTGGCAGGCGGATTCTTGACCACTGTGCCACCAGGGAAGTCCGGCTTTAAAGGTTTTGACAGAGAGACCAATCAAAGGACTTAAGTGAGATAAAAGATATGAATACACTGTGAAAGGTCAGGAGTATAGTAGTATTACAATTGTGATGGTCATTATTAAGGATTTACAAATGATGTATTAGGTCAGGGAATAGGATAATAGTTGAACTAAGTCACATAAGATGCTATAGTGTTATTCTGCCATTTCCCCATGGTTGGAATGAGAAAACAATACAGATCTAAGAGACAATTATGAATGCTGAAAAGCTTCTTCCTCCACATGAACTAGCATGTTCCCTTTTATTAAATCAAAAGAACTATAAAATCTATTTTCATAATAATAATTTTCATAATAATAAAATAAGATTATTTTTACTCTCAAATATCAGAATACTGAGATCTATATTCAATGTTCAATTACAGCAATCATCTAGTCCCAAATTTTTAAGATTCCCTAAATGGGATTTTATCTCATTCATAGTAAGTGTACCATAAATATTTGATAACTTAAATTTTATCTTTAATTTCAATGTTAAAATTTGAGGCAGCTCACACTCCCACCCCTCCTTCCAGAATAGAATGTTTCAATTGCACATTTTACAAAACTTAACTCTCTCAATTACTGAGGCTACAGTGAGTTTTCTCTCTCTCTCTCTCTTTTTTTTAAGATTGCAGAAGCCATTCTTTACTCCTTTTCTATCTCTATTGCTGGCTAAACTTGTTCTTGTTTATTACTAAAGTAAGCCAACAATAAGGTAGTCAGCAAAGAAAAACAAACTAAATAGTTTATTTGCTGACTAAAATTGGATATAAAGTTTGAGGAGAATAAACAAAAACCACAGTATCACTCATGTCTCTCTTAGGCATACAGCTCCTTGCATGAAAAGAAATGATCAAAAGTGTATTTAGTTGTTGTAAATAGGCTTTTAAAAACACTCCCATCATTTACAGAAAATGGAAATAAATAACAAAAGTACTTAATTATTTAAACTGTTATTTTAAAATTATTTTCACACCACACCATTTTTAAATGCCTACTTTTATCACCAAGTATAAATTTTTGAAAGACGGGTATGGATATGGAAAAGACTTTATAAAAAACGAGATGTGACCTACTTTCCCATTTACTATGTACAATTTTCAGAAAGCATTTTGCAACGGCTGTCCACAAAATTTTACAGCAGCTTCATTTTCCACTGCTTACTCTGGCTCCTGCTTGGAAGTCTATGCTTGCTGGATGCTCTCATCTGGTCTAGAGATTATAGCATATGGTAATATTGAATAAATGCAGAGACAAACAGTGCTAAACAATGGCAAACGCTCAGTGAAACACCAACAATACAGATTGCTCTGTACAGATTGCCTTGGCTGTATGAACAACATATACATTTAGAAACCCAGCTAGTAATTTAGAAATTAGTACACACACTGTTTGTTTCCTGACATTGAAGAGCTCAAATCTGCAAGCTTACATTACATTACAATGGGTTTTGGCATATCACTTTTTAAAAAGAGAGACTAGTTGTAAATTGTAGAAGTGTACAAATGATATGTTTTTAAAAAATTACACAGAAAACAACCTTATCTGCAAAGTCCAAGGAGATAAGGAATTTAAATAAATATAATCATGTCAAATCTATATATGTCTATTTCTCATCCGCATTCCATTTTTTAAAATCCTCTATTTACCAGTTACTTTTTTATACTATATTTTTCTTAAGGATTTTGCTGAAGCTTTCCACTTACCACAGAGTTTCTACAACAAAAAAGCAACTATCACTTACACACTAGTTATTATGGTATTTAATTATAGCTAGACTTTAAAGAGCATGTTTTCAAAGCATTCTGCTGTCATTAAGTAGTCACTGATGCCAATTTTGAGGAAAGCAAGAATGGATATTTCCCAGGCTTAACCCAAACTTTTTCACATTCTCTGAAATTTCCTAGCAATTAAAATCTAGTGGGTCACTAATTACAGTCTTAAGACCAACATTTAAACCACAGCAAATTATAAACACTATAAACTATAATAGCTACAATTACAAGCCACTATTCAGCTAAAAATAGTTTTCTAGTGACAAATGTATAAATTCAATTCATTTAAACGTCTAAATTTTTTTACTTTCATTTTCTCCTTTAAGAAGTTGAAAAACAACTCAATAACTTCTGTGAATTAGACACTAAGATTTGGAGGGAGGAGAAATGCACCATATTCTCAACAAGTACAGAACAGCACTCTGTTACTACAACTAAGCAAATGTTGACAATTTTACGGTATCAAATCTCAAATCATCTCGATAACTTCTCTCCCTTCTTAGCAATTCTCTTTCCTCCTTTCTAAATTTAGGTAATGTCGTTCTATGTGAATAGAAACAACAACAAAAAGAATCAAAACCAAAACAATAGCAAAAAAAAGAGTTCAAGGTACAAATGATGCGTAAATGGCAAGTCCTTGGGGGCAGAGGAGATCCACATGCCAGGCACCTCCTCCTGTGACTATGGCAATTAGAAAGTGCCATTGGACTGCTACTGAGCCTTGAGCTACATAGAGGGAACACAGCAGAGATAGCACATACAAATATATTTTTAAAGCAACTGAATTAAAACTACTGGTGTCCTTTAAATAGCTGACACATCTATGAAGCATCTAAGACTAAGTTACTTTTCATTCCCTGTAAGATTAGTGAACCTTAAAAATCTAATTCTGATTATGTACTGTGAACAAGGCACCTTCAGCATAACACCTGGAAATGCTATCCGGAGCCATCCAGACTCACCAGTTGGGCACTGTTGCAAACAATGTCTTTAGAGCTTACAGCATCCCAGCAACACTTCACGTAAGGCTATCATTTATTTCAAAAGGCATTTCCAACAGAACTTTTTCTGATTACTTTGAGATGTCTGATAAGCACTTTCCAGTAACATTACCTGCCAGTCTTGGAGAACTTACTTTTGACTGTAAGAACTGCTGTACAGTGCCCAGATGCTTAAAATTGGTGAACTGTTTAGGGTTCCTTCCAGTTTTACCCACAGAGGGTTAGAAAAAGGATTTTTCTTATAATCACCAATTTACAGAGGTTAGAAAGAAAGAAAGAGGAAGGGAGGGAGGGAAGGAGGGAGGAATGGGAGTGGATACAGAGAGAGAAAGGGAAGGGGTAGGGAAAAGAGGAAGGAAGGAGGAAAGGAGGCATAGGAAGGAAAGAAGACAGTGGGAGAGGGGTTAAATATAATATCTGACTTAAATTGCTAGCTGATTTCCAATCTCATTTTTAGTCCACCCTCATTGTATTTCCAAATGTGTACATCACGTTTGACCATGCCTATTTAATTACAAATCTACATATTAACTATAAACTATGAAAGTTATAAACCAAGCTAAATCTTTTCTTAGGCAAAATCTTTAGCAGACACACTCCAAATTAACATGAAGCATATTTCTTTCTCTAATTAAAGAGTGATAGTTTAAAAGCTTATATCCTGCAAAGGAGAAAAGAGGAGGGATATAATCCATTCAACTGCAGACAATTACAGCACTATTTTATTTTCCTCAATGTTTTGCTCTTCATGTAAGAAAACCTTAATTCAGGCAATACATGGAACTTATTTTAAATCCGTAAATATTTATTAAGTCTCTATAAAGTGCCAGGCAATGTGCTAATTTGGGGAAATAAATAGGTTATATTCACAAAGGATGAAATAATGACTTACATATTTACAGTGACTTGAGCCCTACTATTAATTAATAAAGTCAATTTTTCATATTTGCATTAACTTTTCCTAAGGATTCAGTCTTTACCAGCACTGTCTGCTTGGGGAAGAGGTGATTCTTCAGAGGCAATGACAAGAAGGTAGAACAATAAATAAAACTTAAAGAAAGGGTGATTTAGAAGCCATGAAATAGACTGTTTTCTCATTTGTGTAAGGCCTCAATGTCCCTCTGACATTTTGCAGAAGACTTCTCAGAATATTGAGGGTTTGGCATCTGTTCTACATACCAAATGGACCCTATAGCAACTGTGAATTGGAATTTTCACACTCCAATTTCATTCCAGTTGGTCATTTCCAGTATTTTTACTTCTTTTAATTCATCTCAGCCATTCTGAATCAATCCACATTCCCTATAACAGAAAGGGATGGAAAACAGTCAAAGATGAAGATGAGGCCCAGAAGCCTCCAGGGATTCCAGGAGCTCACAGGCAATAATTTGAAAATTTCCAACATTAATGGATAGGTACAGAGGTCTTGTTAATCTTAAGAAACACTCATCTCATCTTGTTAATTAAATAATCAGTTCTTTTTTTTTTTTTTTTGCGATACGCGGGCCTCTCACTGTTGTGGCCTCTCCCGTTGCAGAGCACAGGCTCTGGACGCGCAGGCTCAGTGGCCATGGCTCACGGGCCCAGGCGCTCCATGGCATGTGGGATCTTCCCGGACCAGGGCACGAATCCGTGTCCCCTGCATTGGCAGGCGGACTCTCAACCACTGTGCCACCAGGGAAGCCCTAAATAATCAATTCTTATAGTCACTGCAGAGCCTACAAGCAACACACTCATATCACTACAACACAAACGCTGTTGCAGGTGGTCTAAGAGCCTAGAATTCACAGTTAATTCAATTCCTGTGAGAACACTCAGAGGATATACATCAAACCACTCAAATGAATCTCTAGCCTCTATTCACTTTATGAAAGAGAGGTTTCTTAAACACTAAGCAGTACAGTACCAACTGTACTTATTTTTTTAAAAAAAGGTAAGTAACATTAAAATGAGAATATCATTTACCCAGGGAATACCAAAAGTAAGAAAGTCACCCTAAGAAATATAACTACTTGGGAATACAATTTGTAAAGAGCCTCACTACAAAATAACCACAACATTTTAACAGCTTGGGTTCTCTTTAAGAACTAGAATTTATTTGGATTTACCAATCAACACTTGAGAAAAATGTGCCAAGGATACCAAACACTGAATTCAGTAATATATGCAAACATAAAATTTGAGCACTTGCAACATTATCAAACAAATGGAGAAATGCATTTAGAGAAACACAGAGGCTTCAGCAAGGATCAGAAGAACGTAAGAACTGTGCATGAAGTCACATACTTAGAACACCGAACTAATAATGTGAGATAAGGGTTTTTTTTGTTTTTTTTTTTTTGCGGTACACGGGCCTCTCACTGTTGTGGCCTCACCCGTTGCGGAGCACAGGCTCCGGACGCGCAAGCTCAGCAGCCATGGCTCATGGGCCCAGCCACTACGCGGCATGTGGGATTTTCCCGGACCAGGGCACAAACCCGTGTCCCCTGCATCGGCAGGCGGACTCTCAACCACTGCGCCACCAGGGAAGCCCGAGATAAGGTTTTATAACTAAACTCTGTCACAATCCAGTGTGACTCTAGGAAATTTATTTAACCTTTTTTAGACTTCAGTTTCTTCATTTGTAAAACAGAAATAATATCTATACTACCAGAAATCATATCTATACTACATTACACTAACAGCCACAGCCAAATATCATTATTAGCTGTTAAAACTAGGAGTATGAAGAACATACTCCTAAAAACATGGTCTACGCTACTAGATTCAAGACCTACTATGAGAGCACTCAGACGGGTCAGGGAGGAGTTAGACTAACTCATATAGGCAATTCCTGGAGCAAAGTCCAAGATAATCAGTGGCTAAACTACTAATTACATAGCAATAAAGGAGTGAAGTCAAAGAATAACTATAGAACAAGGAAAATATGATACATGAAAATGCAATTCACTATGAAAATACCCTCAAACACACAGGCTCCAAAAACTGGCATCACTGATGTATTTGAGTACATTAAAAATCTTATGAGAACAAGAATGCTTACTATCTTCTTATAAACAAACAGATCAATAGCCTTCCAACCAATAAGCAATGGCTAATTAGAAAATATACATTTTAAAAGATCCTATTCGAGTCAACTGTACCTCAATTTAAAAATTCCTATACAAAACAGTACTAAAAACTTAAATTTAGGGATAAATCTGAAACTAGTATATAAGAATTATAAGAAGAAACTAGAAACACTTAAAATCAGTATCATAAAAAGAAGGCATTCTATGTTCCTGGATAGAAACATTCGATACTGTAAATATTTAAATTTTCCACAAATTAATCTATAAATTGATGGCATCCGCAATCAAACTTCACCTGGGATTATTTATTTTTTAATGAAACCTGATGAGTTGATTCTCAAGTTTATCAGGAAGGGTAAATGTGAGAGAATGACCAAATTCGAAAATAATATTAACAACTACAAATGGGAACGTGTCCTACCAGGTGGCATAAAATATTATAAAGCTACAGTAATTAAAACAGCATGATACTGGTATAAAAATAGACAAACGGAAAAATGAAATTCAACAGAGTCCAGAAACAGACCCAAGTATAAATGGGAATTCAATAAGTGATAGAGTCATCATCTAAAAATCAATGGGGAAAAGATGAACTATTTAATAAATGATACTATGCAACTGGCTACCCATCTGAAAAAAAATTAGACTTGCATCATATCATATACAAAACTAAATTCCAGGTAAATTAGAGTTCTAAAACAATGTAATATAAGCAAAAAACAAAAACAAAAACAAAACAACCCTAGGATAGTACCAGGGGAAGATAATCTTGAGCTAGAGAAAGACACTCCAAAACAAGAACCAAAACAGCTAAGATTTATGTTTGACCACGTGAACAATAAAAACTTATCACAGATATAACCAAATGACAAGCAATAGCTTGGGAGAAAATATTTTCACCATACAAAGGTGATAGGGTAATATACGTTGTATACAAAGAGATCCTACTAACAAAGAAAATAGCTCAATACAAAAATGGGCAAAGAAAAAACAATTCAGAGAAAACAACAGATGCTCAACCTTACTGATAACCATGAAAATGCACATTAAAGCAACGTGATTTCATTTTTCACCCATCAGATTGGTTAAAATAAAGACATATCTGGCTATGGCAAGGGTGGGGGTGGGGAAGAACCAGCATCCTGACAGTTCGTGGGAGTGTAAATTCGTTCAGCCTTTTTAGAGGGCAATTTGGCAGAGTCTAACAAAATTTAAGTTTGCATACCCTTTGGCTCAGTAATTCCATTTCTAGGAGCTGTGCTACTGAAATAGTTGCACATGTGCACAAAGACATATGTAATGAATGTTTATGTCAGCATCATCTGTAAACAGAAAATCTAAATGTCCACAAATATATGAATAGTTAAATAGATTATTGTATATATTATGAATGGAGTTGAGCTATCTGCATGTTCTGAAATGGAAAGCTATCCAAGATACACTGTTAAGCAAAAAAATAACAATAGACAACGTTTGTGTGCGTGCATTTTTATCTGTGTATAAATACATCAAAAGAGGACCAGAAAGCCACACACAAAAACGTTGGTAGGTGATTACATAAGGAGAGTAGTCTGGGACTTCCCCGGCGGCGCAGGGGACACGGGTTCCATCCCTGGTCCGGGAAGATCCCACATGCAGCAGAGCAACTAAGCCCGTGCGCCACTACAGAGCTTGTGCTGTAGAGCTCGCGATCTACAACTACTGAGCCTGTGTGCCACAACTCCTGAAACCCGTGCGCCTAGAGCCCATGCTCCACAACAAGAGAAGCCACTGCAATGAGAAGCCTGCGCACCGCAACGAAGAGTAGCCCCTGCTCACCGCAACTAGAGAAAGCCCGTGCGCAGCAATGAAGACCCAAAGCAACCAAAAAAAAAAAAAAAAAAAAGAGTAGGCTAAGGTTAAGGAGAACTTTCACCTTACGTACTTTTGAATTGTTTGAATCTCAATGTACATGTATATAAACTTACTAAATTTTTAATTTAAAAAAAGCATATATTCTATCCACACATCTCTAAATGGCAAATACCACAAAGACTGGGTTTTTTTAAATTTTAATTTAATTAATTAATTTATTTTTTATACAGCATCACAAAGTAAGATTGTTGATTTAAGTGTTTTATTAATATCAAATCCTAAGAGAACAGCAAAATGAACTGCCTCACATTAGGAATAAAAATCCCTACATAAAAAACATTGTCTAAGGGCTTCCCTGATGGTGCAGTGGTTAAGAAGCTGCCTGCCAATGCAGGGGACACGGGTTCGAGCCCTGGTCCAGGAAGATCCCACATGCCGCGGAGCAACTAAGCCCGTGTGCCACAACTACGGAGCCTGCGCTCTAGAGCCCGTGAGCCACAACTACTGAGCCTGCGATCCACAACTACTGAAGCCTGCGTGCCTAGAACCCGTGCTCTGCAACGAGAAGCCACCGCAATGAGAAGCCTGCACACCACAACAAAGAGTAGCCCCCACTCACTGCAACTAGAAAAAGCCTGCGCACAGTAACGAAGACCCAACACAGCCATAAATAAATAAATAAATAAAAGAATATACTCCATCAATAATGTGTGTAATGGAATGCTGTAAAAAAAAAATTATCTAAGTTCAAGAAAAAAGAAAAACAGTACCTGTACAATCACAAACTTATTTAAAATTTAAAACTAAATCACTGTAGAGAATAGCAGCAAAAATCAAGTCAAATGTTTAGATAAAAATTTCTCTGGAAAGTGATCCATTCCTTAAACAAAGGAGAAACAAAAGTATAATATAGCAACACTGAAACACACTGCATGGGCATGAAGTCAAGAGTTATAGAAAGAGAGAGAAAACAGTCCAGTTTTATAGCCTAAAAACAGATGGAAATTTAGAGACATACTCAGTTGAGAGGATCCAAAAGGCACAGCAGCAGAAGTTTAAAAGGAAACATATTTCAGTGAAGCCTTACTCTAGACACTAGAGTTCAAAATTATAAGCAAGATGTTCTGGAAATGACACCTCCATGACAGACAATGTACCCACACTACTTCTAGTCTCCAGAATGACCCCTTGGAGCACTTTCAGAACTTTATTGTGCCAACCACTCTCAACTGACTTTTTTTTAAAAAGAGAAAATTAATCTCGCTTAGACAACAAAGAATCATCTTCATTTTTAGTCCATCAACCTGTGCTAATAGGAGAAAGTGTGAGGAAAATCAATATTTGGCTTTAAAAAATAGTATATGTTTCCAAACTTTTTTGGTGTAAAATTTACCTTCATGATTACATTTTTCTCAATCTAAAATTAAAGTCAGTCTAAGAATATACTTTTTTGATGGTATAGCCATCACATCCTAGCCCAGCCTGGGATTCAATGTTGACCATAGACAACTGTACCCATTTATATAATGTAGAACAGGATATAAGGGATTACTGGTTCTTGATTAGAATCTAACTTCTTCACACAAAGGAAATGTCCTAAAAAGTGGTAAGCTTATGGGAAATTTTTATGGAAAGCTTTCTTTCCTGCCACGACTACACAACAGGAAGAATGCTGAAAACCATTTTGCAAAATGGACAACCTCTCCCACCTCTCTAGCCTGACTTAACTTGGACCCAATTATGCCCTGGAATCAGTCAAGGAAGTATCAAGAATCTGTTGCTCCCACTCTTCCTTTCCATCTACCACTATCTCCTCTCTCTTCCACCCTCAACTCTCAGTCCCAGGCACAATACACTTACCAGTTATACCTTTTACAGTTCTGGCCTCACTTTATCAATCTTTTAATCTCTGCACCACAGGCAATAGAAAGCATACTGTATGTTCTAAAGTGCAAGATATGAGACCTCACCAAAATTTAAAACTTCTGTGCTTCCAAGGACACTACCAAGAAAATAAAAAGACAAGCCACAAGATGGGAGAAAATATTTACAAATCATGTATCTGGATAAGGGACTTGTACCAAAAATATATTTTTAAAACTTTACAACTTAGCAATAAAAAGATAAATAACCCAATTTTTAAAATTGCAAAAGACAATTTTTTAAATGCAATATTCTGGGGGGGAAAAAAAAGGACAAAGGATTCAAACAGACATTTCTCCAAAGAAGATATTCAGATGGCCAGTATGGGAAAGTTCCTCGTTAGTCATCAGGGAAATGCAAATCAAAACCATAATGAGGTGCCAGTGCACCCTTCAGGATGGTTATTTAAAAAAAAAAAAGGACATGTGAGACAAGAAAGATGCTCACAGCATTAGTCATTAAGGAAACGCAAATCAAAACCACAATGCGATACCACTGCACACCTAGTAGGGTGGTTATAATCAAACAAACAGACATAAAATGATAAGTGTTGGTGAGGATAAAGAAACCACATATCACGGGCAGAAATGTAAAATGGTACAGCTGCTGTGGAAAACAGTTTGGCAGCTCCTCAACAAGTCAGAATTATTATATGATCCAGCAATTTCACTCCCAGCTCTATACCCAAAAGACTCAAACAGATCCTTGTATGCCAGTGTTCACTGCAGCATTACTCAATAGCGGAAAGGTGGAAGCAGCCCTTATCCAACAACAGGTGAATGGATAAACAAAATGTAATAAATACATACAATGAAACATCATTCAGCCATAAAAAGGAATGAAGTTCTGATACACGCTAACATGGATGAAACCTGAAAACATTACGCTAAGTGAAATAAGCCATTAAAAAAAAAGGACAAATGTATGATTCCACTTACATGAAGTACCTAAAATAGGCAATTCAGAGGCAAAAAGTAGATTAGAGGTTACTAGGAGCTGGGGGAAGGGAAGAATGGGAAATTATTGCCTAACAGAGTTTTTGTTTGGGGTGATGAAAACGTTTTAGAAATCGTGGTGATGGTCGCACAACGCTGTAAATGCAATTAATGCCACTGAACTGTACACTTAAAGTGGTTAAAATGGTAAATTTCATGATATATTTTACCAAAATTTAAAAAATTAATAACATAATATACCAAAAACACTGAATTCTATGCTTTTTAAATTTTATTTCTTTTTAATAATTTTATTTATTAATTTTTGGCTGTGTTGGGTCTTCATTGTTGAGTGCGGGCTTCCTGTAGTGTGGCAAGTGGGGGCTACTCTTCATTGCAGTGCGTGGGCTTCTCACGCACTGGTGGCTTCTCCTGTTGTGGAGCATGGGCTCTAGGCACGTGGGCTTCAGTAGTTGCGGCACACGGGTTTCAGTAGTTGTGGCTCATGGGCTTCAGTAGTTGTGGCTCACGGGCTCTAGAGCTCAGGCTCAGTAGCTGTGGTGCACAGGCTTAGTTGCTCTGCAGCATGTAGGATCTTCCGAGATCAGGGCTCGAGCCCGTGTCCCCTGCATTGGCAGGCAGATTCCTAACCACTGTGCCACCAGCGAAGTCCCGAATTCTACACTTTAAATGGATGAGTTGTATGGTATATAAATTATATCTCCAAGTATTTTTTAAAAAACACAGAATACAACTTCTGAAAAGTCAGAAACAAAATTTCCAAAACAAGGAATCAATTAATTAAATAATGTATGTAATCTACAGAGTACAATATCATATAGATTATGTAGTAAAAGTGCATTTATTAACATGGTGATATGTTTGTGATATTATAAGTGAAAAGCAGGTTTCCAGAGTATGAGCCTACTAAAAAAAAAAAAAAAATCTCTGGAAAAATATGTCCCGAAATATTGATTAATGGTGGTTTTCTCTGGATGGTAAGATTACTGATAATTTTTACACCCTTCTTTTTACTCATCTGTGTTTTCTAATTTTTCTATAATGTATGTGTACTACTTATATAATTAAAAAGTAACCAAAAGTGGGACTTCCCTGGTGGTGCAGTGGTTAAGACTCTGCACTCCCAATGCAGGGGGCCCAGGTTCAATCCCTGGTGACGGAACTGGATCCTACATGCATGTCGTAACCAAGAGTTCACATGCCACAACTAAGGAGCCCATGAGCCGCACTAAGACCCGGTGCAACCAAATAAATAAATATTTTTTTAAAAAAGTAACCAAAAGTAAAAGTATGCATATTTTTAATAACAGGACAGTTAAGGTACATATTCAGGCTTAACTTATGAAACGTATCCAATCATTAGGTCATTAGCTCCATCTGGCAACTAGTAACCTATTTTGAATATAAAGAGCATGTATACTATAAACTTTTCCTTAAATCCACTTGCCCTTTCTAGGATTTTTAAATCTAAGTTAACTCCAAACATTTTCTCTAAGTAGAAAAACCTTTCGTATTTGATAGACTCTAAAATACCATCCTGGGTTTTTAAAAATCTGTAAACTGATTAGTGTGGGTAGTCATTTCCTTATGCTGTAGTAAACAATGGGAATGCAATGCTCCCCAAAACTACTTTAATCTAAATTACTCTTTGATCTCTTCACTGTAGATCTTTTCTAAAATAATGCTAGCCTTTACAAATTTACTGAGTGCCATGTACTGCGCTGAACATTGTAGAAGCATTATGCTGTTTCATCTTTATAATAATCTAGTGAAGTTGTCATTATTATCATCAGTTTACAAATGAAGATAACAGAATCAGAAAAGTTAAGCAACACAGCCACAGGTGTTAGACTGAGATGTGAACCAACAACTGACTTCAAAGTCTACATTGCTTCTACTACTATGCTATATTGTAAGAAAGTTGGCTCCAATGTCCCATTTCTTAAATATTTTTAATCAAAAAAAATTCACACACAATTGTTCTACTTCAAAAAACTACTCCTTTTCCTGCCTTTACACATTCTTTGTTATCACTCTGAAGTTCTATGTAAACATGAAATACAGTGGGAATTTATTAAATACAATTCCTTGGTGCTCCCATTCATACAGCATAGAATGGCAAAGAAGATACACATATTCATAATGATTGGATAACGTGCCTCTTGAATGTGACTACACAGGATTACAACACTATCTAACAATGAAGTCTCAGTATACAGAGCTGTTGTAGGGCTGGCAAGACCACCTATTTCCATACCTTTCATTTTATGAAAGGGGAAACTGAGATAAGCTGACTTGCTAGTTAGCAGACAGGAAACTGGCACTCAGGTCTCCTGACTCTCAGTGACGATTATCCCACAGTGGGCCTCTGAGGTAATTCCTAGGTGACAGACATGGAAATACAGAGTCTTGCCATCAAGCTACTATGGCCTTCTCATGACAGAATCTGCTGGTGGAAATTAAAAAGGAGACTCCAAGTTCATGGACTTTATCATTTTGTTGTATCCTAGCATGGAGAGAAGGTCAGGAACTTTATCCACACACAGAGCCAGGCATATCTGACCCACCATTCAGCCAGATTCTGACCATCCTTCGTTTGCTTCGTTCTTGCCTTTCTCCACTTGTGACACCATTTCCATTTCCACTTGCCTCACCCAACAATCATTAAATAAGTAGCAAATAAAAATTTCCAGTTTAAAAACCTAAATTAACCATCAAGTCAATTCCCAATTACATAATATCAATAAAACATCTTCTGGACTGTCTCTTTACTCCCAGTAGACACCAAGAAAACAGAAATTCATGTTATTATCTACCTAATTATACTTAAAGTCTTATACGTTAAACACATAGAACTTTTCAGTGGCAAACATCAATGACTAATACATCATGGAAATTCCAAACACAAAGTGAGCAAAGAAGCAGTCTTTTGTAGAGCCCCAAACTAAGCATATTCAATTGATTGTTGGTATAGAATATACCCTAATGATAAATGGAACCAACTTACCGGTCTTCTGGAGATAACTGATGGAAACCAAGCATGCAACATGTGGTTTTTTTGGGATCCAGTTCCTCAAAGTGAAAGTTTCTAAGAATGGTACGTAATAACTGGGGCTTCTTCCTTTACCAAAGTGCTGTTTGGTTAGCTTTGTTCACCAGCAGCAGGAAACTGTCAGCAAACAGTATATTCAGTCACACCTGTTCTCTACTAAGTTCTAAATGCTCTTATCACATGTTCAGTCTATAAAAATGTCCTTAATTTAACTGAAATGTTAGAATAAATACATTCTCATATGCCAACTGGGCTAAAAGTACTAGCTTTAAGGTTAGCAAGAGTCCGTGTGATCAAGCTAACATGACACAAAGAGTAGGATGATTATCCCGCCTCCACCTTTTCTCTCTTATCTAGTCTGAAAGTCCCACTACTAGAGTGGTTTCTCTGAAATGCTCTCAATTTCAATTCAGAAGGACAACCATTAAAATACTGTACTCCTATGTGACTTTCCTCACGTGACTACAGTCCTCTCCTATTAGCATCTTAACTAGGATGTGGTGTTTAATCGATTACCATCACTAAAACTTTAATCCAAAGGATGTAAATCAAGTAGATTTCAATGGGAGTAAGGATAAGGGGAAGAACTGATATTGAAGAGGTGTTCTGAGCTAGGGCAGACTTAGGTAGAGGTGTCTAATTTTGATGGGGGTAGAAAATATACATTCATTCAGGGAAACTCCTCCCAGGACTTCCCTGGTGGTGCAGTGGTTAAGAATTCCCCTGCCAATGCAGGGGACACGGGTTCGAGCCCTGGTCCGGTAAGATCCCACATGCCACGGAGCAACTAAGCCCGTGCGCCACAACTACTGAAGCCTGTGAGCCTAGAGCCCGTGCTCTGCAACAAGAGAAACCACCGAAATGAGAAGCCCACACACCACAATGAAGAGCAGCTCCCGCTTGCCGCAACTGGAGAAAGCCTTCGCGCCGAAGACCCAACAGAGCCATAAATAAATAAATAAATAAAACGTACTAAAAAAAAAGAGAGGAACCCCTCCCAGCACAGCACACGCATGTAGTTGGATACATATATATAATCTCTAATATTTGTATATTTATTAATATATAATTTTATTATTTTTTAATGTATGACTGAGCTGGCCAAAAATTAAAGGAGTAACTCAAATTCAGATAAATCAAGAAAGCACAAATCCAGAAGAGCGAGAGAGTGCTGGAGCTATGGCTGCCCTGGGGACTTTCCCCATCCCCAAATCACAGGTGGCTAGAGCCCAGGATTTAATCAGCCACAGAGAGGGGAAAGGAGACAAAGACTGAGACCTAAATAGGATTGGAGGTCAGATCAATGAGCTCCACATAAAGTCAGGACCTCTCAAGGATGATACCCTAGGTGCTTGAACTAGGAAAAAAGAACCTACCATGTAAAGACTACAGCAAAATTTCCTAACCACAAGCCCATACTGATTAAAGAACCTTCTGAAGGATATACTTCAAGAAAGAAAATGATCTCAGAAGGAAGATCTGAGGTGCAAAAATAAATGGTCAGTAAAGAAAATGGTATGTATGTAAGTTATTCTAAACAAACATTTGTTATAAAACATTAACAGGTCATTTGCGGGGATTAAAAAAAAGTCAATATAGAATTAAAATCCTAAAAAAAAGAATAGGACGGAAAATAGAGTTGTGTCCTAAGGTATTTGTATTGTTTGGGGGAGAGTAAAAATATTAATATTAGACTTAAGTTAAATAATATGTGTGCTTAAAATTTCTAGGGTAACCACTAAAAACAGATCGTACAGCTTCCAAAGTACGAAGGAATAAATCAGGAAGGAAAAAAATCTTCAGCAAGTCAAAAGGGCAGGCAAAACTAACACAGAAAAAGTACGATGATGATAATAATAAAAATAATAGTTAACATTTATATAGGAATTATCACATGCCAGGCACTGCTCTAAGTACTTTACATACATTAGCTCATTTAGTCCTCACAACACCCCTCTGAGTTAGATACTATGTATTATTGTTCCCATTTTACAGATGAGGAAATTGAGGCATAGAGAAACTAAACCTTTGCTAAGATCTCACACATAGTAGGTGTTACGATAAGATTCAAACCCAGACAGTCTAACTCCGGAGTCTGAACTCTACATACTGCCTAGTAGACAATACACTGGTATGACACTTTGACATTTGTTCATATCCTTGCAAATCAATTTTTCTTCAGTCTACTGACTAAGAATGACTGCCGAAGTGTAGCTACTGATGCTGCTCAAGATATTTCTTTCATTGACTATTTATAGATAAGCACAGAATAGGCAAGGAGATGCTAACGTATATGAAGTGGCAAACACAAAGTAGGCACTGTGCCAGACATTTTATTACATGGATTCTCTTGGCTAATCCTCATAATCACCCTGTAAAGTAGATTAATATCCCAAATTTTCAGGGGAGAAAACCAAAGAGCCAAAATTTAAATAACTCACTAAATGGCAGAAATCCAGGTATGACTGGCTTCAAAATCTACTTACCAAATGTTTATTCAGCATCAATTTATGCCAGACATTGTACGAGACACTGAAGATATAAGAGTAAATTTAGAAATCTAAGGTTCTTATCCTTATGGAGCTTACGGTATAATGAGGGAGACAATCCAATAACCATGAAATTAAACGTGAACTACAAACATAAATGTTATAAAGGACAACAGAATTAAAAACTGAAAGGACAAAAGAATAACAAACTGACAGATGTTTTGAAGTGCTTTGAGATCACATAATAGAGAAATCTGACCTAGTCTAAAAATGTGAGGGCCAGTTTCACTGAGGAAATCATTTTTAGCTCATGGTTCCCAAACTGAATGCCAAAGTACCCTGGAGCGCTGCAGCGAATTCACAAGAGTGCCCTGGGTTTACATTTTTAAGGGAAACAGAGCAACACTGTTAGATATCACGTGAACTATCAGCTCAGGGTAGTTCACAATTTCAACTTTAGATCACGCACATTCTTTTCGAAGACACATCTTTGTGATGCTGACTTTTTGGTGGGCAGTTGCTGTGATAAAAATAAGTACCACGTGAAAATTAATGTGGAAAATAAAATGAGTATGGAAGCGTCTAACCTGATTCCAAGGTTATGAGAAACTGGGCAGTGCCAACAGGCATTTACATCCAATTAGAACTGATTGGGGTTACATAAGAATGAAATAAAGTTGCTACTTCTTCCTTTAATGTATATGTACTGTTTCTTCAAACAGCTACTAAGTTGTTAGAAAATACTTATAAAGTATTGTTTGGATCCAGTTACTCAATAAATACAACTGTTAGATACTTATTTTGGACTAAAGTGTTTGTGAAAAAAAATACTGACACACTAAGGGGACCATGAACTGAGAATGTTTGGGAATCTCTGTATTAAGCTAAGATCTTAAGGATAAGTAGGCACCTCAAACACCATGCAGTAGAATGAACAGGAGCAAAAGACAGGCTCCCCATCCTTGAAGACATTACAATCTAGTTAGGGAGGCAAATCTAAAACATAAACAGTTTTGTTTTGTTTTGTTTTGGCCACGTTGCACGGCTTGAGGGATCTCAGTTCCCTGACCAGGGACTGAACCCAGGCCATGGCAGTGAAAGCCCAGAATCCTAACCACTAGGCCACCAGGGAACTCCTGATAAACAATTTTAAAACAATTTAATGTTAAACTTTAATATTTGCAAAAATCTTTCATATCTTTTCTCATGAAATTCTATTAAGTATGTGTCTTATCTCTACTCTAAATTGAGAACCTCTAGAAGGCAGTACCCCCCAACACAGAGCAAATAGTTTGCATTTAGGAAGTGTTTTCTGGGTCAATCTCACTTGCGTCCGTTTACTCTCCTTAGCCTTTTCTCAGAATTGAAACCTCCAACTACCCTATGCAAGGGTCACTCTGCTTTAAGTGTTCTCCACTCCCCCACATCTCCTGGCTGCTTCTTTCCTACTGTCCTTCTAAATTCAGCTCATACATATCACTGCCCCCCAGGAAGCCTTCCCTGACCCACTGAGCTGTAACTTAAATGTCCCTTATCTAAATGGTCTGTGTGTATATTTCTGTCATAGAACTTATCACTCCGTCCTGTCACAGTCACTGTTTAACTTCTATATCTCACAGCTCACTGTAAACTTTTGACAGTAGGGTCTGTGTCTTATTCACCTTAGCAACTATCACAGTGCCTAGCTCTCAAAGAATGTTTTCTGAATAAATGACAAGTAAAGGGAAATTTTTTTTTAAGTCTAATTATGCCTTTCACCTTAATGGACTTCTTGGAAAAAATGAGTAATTTACTCAGAAAAACTTTGAAGAGGAGATTAACAGATTTTAAAAAATTAAAATGATTGATAATCATCCAGTGCTAGTAAAAAAAACATACAACTGCTGATAGAAATGTAAGTATAATGCTTTTGAAAAGTAATCAAACAATTAAAATTAAAAATGCACTTATCTTCTGACTTAGCAATCCCACTTTTAGGAATTTTGCTTGCAAAAATAAAAGCATCCATATGCAATATTATATTTACAAGGAAATTTATTGAAGCGCTGTTTGCAATAGCAGAATAATTTCCTGAAAACTACCCTGGATGTCCATCAATGGGGGGAATGGTACAACTGTGCTATGGTAACATCCATATTATGGACTATTCTGCAGCTACTAATAAAAATAAGTTAAGTCTATGTGTAGAGGCCTGAGAGGGCCATGATACATTCAGTAAAAAAACCAGAATAGTCCCATTTGGAGGTGAAAAAGGTAACTATATGCACTTTTATTTGTAAAAATATTGAGAAAGAGTTAATACCAGACAGTTAATACTGGTGACCTCAGGGTTAGAGGTCACCAACAAATATGTATTACTACTGTAACTTAAAATGGAAAGAAAAAAAATGAAGTTTTCAAAAGTAAGAATAGTAAATAATCTGAACATATTCTCCCCTCCTCCAAATTCTTAACAACAACAAAAATCCCACATTATCATTACCTTAATGAAAGGGTGGTGCTTCAGGAGAGTCGAGGATTCTGTGGACTCTCTTTTACAGATAATTTAAACTTTCCTTTAAAAAAAACAAAAAAGCCCAAAAAACCTATCTATTACTCCAGCCCATCCCACCAAAAGGAGAAAGGCCTGTTCTGAAGCAAGCTTAATGTCCAGTGGATCTTCCTATCTCATTTCTTTAATGAGTGGTAGTCTGCTTTAGGGATTTGTAATCAGGAGCTTAAAAGTTTTAGAATGCTCATCAGATTTTTACAACTATGCCATTTATTCACTGAGAGTAAACTGAAGTGTTACATGAGAAATCAGAGTAAGACAGAGGTTTCATTCAAATACTTCTGGTCCTGAAATTGAGAGTACTAACTGCTCCTTGGGCGCCCCCTGGAGACCGAATTTTAAATTTTTTTACATCTTCAGGACAAACTGGTGTGCTATATATTCATTCAAAGAATATTTATTAAGCACCTATACGTCAGGCACAATGTTCAACACTAGAGACAAAAAGATAAATAAAATCAAATTTCTGATTTCTACATACTTAAAGTCAGTATCACCCAAAACTTTCTAAGCATAGCAGGTAGGGTACAATGTCTAAGTTGCCCATACAGGTCCTGGAGGAAGTTAAAACACAAGATGATAAAAATGCTTCTGGGGTGCTACCGAAAGCAATTTGGAATGGATATAAAATTTAGCATAATTGTTCATTTAAGGAGAATGTTCACCATCTTTAAAAGAGAGTAGGTTTAAATATCCCAGCTAACACATGCAAAACTGTGGTTGTTATTTTCAGACAAGTTTAGGTTATGGCACTATAATTTTTCTTGGGCCAAAACAATACAAATAAAGCTTAATTTAAAAAATTCAAAAATGACACAGTATCTTCCATCATGATTTTTTAGTCACAAGTTATTCCACAATAATAACTCCACTCTGAGCACTTGACTCCTGATCGCACTGCTTTAGAAAATGGCTAATTTTCAAAAACAAATTTGAGTGTGAGAAGACAGACTTAAAAATTAGTTAGAAAATAAAACAAAACTGAAAAAGATCAGTTCAACTAAATGGGCAAAATTCAATCTCAAAGCCTCCCTCAAACCTTTCCTTTCCAGTTCACAACACTTTCAGAAGATGCTGCATCAGATTTGCCTTTTCTTCCTCAAGGTCTGGGAGAGCAAGTAGTACAGGTAGAATTCACAGCTAGAAAAAAAAAAAAAAAACAAGCAACAGCTTCCCTGTGGTGACACCCTCAACCATAACTGCAATGTCCCAGGATATTAGAGGGCCAGATATTCTCAGGTTCTGTAGCAGGGGTCCAAAGATGTACTTCTGGTGGCCTGAGTTGGAAATTAATGTAATCTTCCCAAAGAAACAATTCTGTTTCAGCCACATTTCAGGTACCCTGTTAGCTAAATTAGTAATGGCATGATAGTTGGGGAATTTAACCTTGATTTATATAACATTTCCCCTACAGAAAAAAATTAGCTCCAAAAATTACAATCGTTTGGGATTCAGCTTACATTTGCCTGTATAATAAAACACTGAGTAAAAATGCAAGAGACTCACAAAAGAAACAAAACAAAAAATCCTCTGACTTAACTGACCATAGACATTCCATTGTTTAATCCACTAGAAGACAGCAAGTGCTGAATTATAAGCTATTTGGAATTGTAAGAAAACAGTTGAATTTAAGCTCATATAAGTGTTGAAATCTTAAAGAATAAGATAATACATTATAGAACATATCTCATCATGGAAACCTTATAATTCTTAATTAACAGGTTTAAAATATTATCCACCATTATCAAACAGAGTAAAGAATAAATACTAATTACAGAATGTGGAGATTATTTTTAACCCATTGGAGTAATATGGGTATTATCAGTTTGGGTGTGAACACTTAAAAGTCACATTATGATTCAAAAACAAAATATTTAAATACATTCCAATACATCAGTCATAAACCAATTTATTTATTTATTTATTTATTTTGCAGTACGTGGGCTGCGGCCTCTCCCGTTGCGGAGCACAGGCTCCGGAAGCGCAGGCCCAGCAGCCACGGCTCACGGGCCCAGCCACTCTGCGGCATGTGGGATCCTCCCGGACCGGGGCACGAACCCGTGTCCCCTGCATCGGCAGGCGGACCCCCAACCACTGCGCCACCAGGGAAGCCCCATAAACCAATTTTTAAAAAGTAAAACTACAGTGCACTTCAAAGTAAAAACAACCAACCTCATAAATTAAGAACAGGAACTCTAAAACAGAGGAAAAAATTATTTGCATCTATGCATGCCAGATATTTTACCTTATTTCATATTCATAAATACCATACCAGACAGGTGTTATTTCTTCCTTCTTACAGAGGAACCCAAGGTAAAACAACAACTTCTCTGGGACTAAAGAGATAGTAAATGGAACAGTTAGGGTTTGAACCCATATCTGTTTGACTCTAGTAAAGTCTTTTCCCCCTCAGAATGGGAGAAAATATTAGTGACCGACAACAGATTCATCTCCAAAATATACAAACAGCTCCTGCAGCTCAATATTAAAAAAACAAACAACCCAATCAAAAAATGGGCGGATGATCTAAATAGACATTTCTCCGAAGAAGACATACAGATGGCTAAAAAGCATCATTACATCATTGCTAATTATTAGAAAAATGCCAAATAAAACTACAGTGAGGTATCACCTCACACACATCAGAATGGCCATCATCAAAAAATCCACAAACAGGGCTTCCCTGGTGGCGCAGTGGTTGAGAGTCCGCCTGCCACGGGTTTGTGCCCCGGTCCGGGAAGATCCCACATGCTGTGGAGCAGCTGGGCCCGTGAGCCATGTCCGCTGAGCCTGCGCGTCCAGAGCCTGTGCTCTGCAATGGGAGAGGCCACAACAGTGAGAGGCCCGCGTACCACAAAAAAAAAATCCACAAACAATAAAGGCTGGAGAAGGTATGGAGAAAAGGGGACCCTCCCACACTGTTGGTGGGAATGTAAATTGGTACAGCAGCTATGGAGAACAGTATGAAGGTTCCTTAAAAAACTAAAAACAGAGCTACCATGTGATCTAGCAATCCCACTCCTGGGCATGTATCTAGAGATAACCATGATTCAAAAAGATACATGCACCCCAACGTTCATTGCAGTGCTATTTACAATAGCCAGGACATGGGAGCAACCTAAATGTCCTTGACAGAGGAATGGATAAAGAAGACGTGGTTTATATATACAACAGAATATTACTCAGCCATAACAAAGAACGAAATTATGCCATTTGTAGCAACATGGATGGACCTAGAGATTGTCATCATGAGTAAAGAAAGTCAGACAGAGAAAGACAAGTATCATATATCTCTTACATGTGGAATCTATAAAATGGTACAATGGACTTATCTGTAAAACACAAATAGAGTCACAGATGTAGAAAACAAGCTTATGGTTACGGGGGGGGAAGGGAGGGGGAGGGATAAATTGGGATATTGGGATTGACATTTACACACTACTGTGTATAGAAAAGATAACTAATAGGGACCTACTGTATAGTACAAGGAACTTTACTCAATACTCTGTGATGGCCTATATGGGAAAAGAATCTAAAATAGAGTGGATATACGTATATGTATAACTTATTCACTTTGCTGTACACCTGAAACCGATACAACATTGTAAATCAACTATACTTCAATAAAAATAAAAAACAAACAAAAATAAAGTCTTTTCTCCTTCCCCTACTATGCTATTTACATGTAAGAGGTTTCATATATACAACAAAAACTTGAAACCATCCAATTGTCATGCCTTTTAAAAAGTGAAAAGAACGAACAAAAATAAGGAGAAAAATATTTACGTATCTTTTGGTTGAATTAGCTCCACTTATAGTCTTACAAATGATCAACAATTATAAATACAGCTGTAAAACACATAATGAAGATTTTACCATCCGACTTTTTCTGGATGCTCTTTAGAGAATAAAATATAGGACAGGAGTGGGTTGTATGAACCTGGGAGAGGAGTAAAATCCCAAAGCTAATAAAAGCCATATCCTGGAAAAGAGGAGGAAACTATTTTAGAAGTTCTGGGTCAAAACTTTTGCTGGTCACCGAGTTTCACAAGGATTCTTTGGTGTTTTACAGCACTACTGGTCTGCTCTTCTGTTTCTAGATATCTTCTTTTTCCTTCTCTCCCAAGCATCCCCCAGATTCTCCAATAAGCCTTTCACCCACACTGCAGCTAACCACGTATCTGTTCGAAAACTGTTAACGGAATTGAAGCATTAACCTTACCACGCTTTGGGGGGAAAAAGTAACACCATTTTAGACTTGGGAGGCATTTCATACTGAGTTTAAATCTGTGTGCACAGCCTCTGCTGTTCTAGTGGGGGCAACCGAGACTCGGAAAGAGGAAGTGACTTGGCCATGGACTCAGTGTAAGTTGGCAGCCGGGCCAGAGGTTGAAGTTTGATCTCATACTCCACGGCTTTTTCCAACCACACCAACCCGGGCTGAGCCTCAGGGCTGGTACTGACTTGGACGGGTTCAGAACACCTAAAGTAACGCCCTGTCGCCCGGGTCTCCTTTCTAGGATAAAGACCAATTAGTAGACGGTTCAGAGTTTAGCGGGCCTGCAGGAATGGGCGTGGTGGAAAAACCGGTCTCCCCTTCAGGCAGCGGTGGGCTCACCCAGCCTCTAACCCAAATCGACGCTGCTGCCGCCTCCGGCCGCCCCACAACCAGCGACACACTGACCTCTGCGCGCTGGGGGCCCCGGAAGCGGACCCTCCCGGGATCCCTCTCCCAGCCCACTCTCGAGACGAACTTGGTCCCCAAAATGTAAGAAAAGAGGGGCGCAGGAACAAAGCAATCCCAAGCGGTCCCCCTCCTTTCTGGGTCCCCCCGAGGCGGGCGGACGTGGACTACCAGTTCCGACATGCCGCGCGCCGGCGGACCCTCGAACCACCGCCACGCCGACCGTGCGCCGGTCGCCGGGACTCGTAGTCCGCGGCTCCGGGGCTGTGGGGGGGGGGGGCGCGTGGGGGAGGCGCGGACAGACGCGCGCTGCGGGACTGGCCGGCCCGGCGTCCGGTCAAGCACAGGGCGCCGCCGGCTGCCCGGGCCTCACCTCGACGATGCGGGCGCACTGGGTCCCCTTGCCGGCGCCGGGACCGCCGAGGACGAACACGACCTGCGGCCTCATGAGGCGGTGCGGGCAGAGGAAAAGCGGCCGGCCGGTCAGCAGCGGGAAGCTAAGGCCTAGGACGTACAGCAGCCGGCGGCCGCAACGGCGAAGCATGCACCGTGGCTCGGTAGGACGCTGATGCAGCTGACAGCGGCCGGTCAGGCGTTGGAGCGGGAGCGGGGCACGGAAAAGGGGGCGGGCCGAGCCGGCGCCAGCCGCGGTCCAGCCGCCGTGGCTGCCGAGGCGTCCGCGCCGCGGCCGGAAGAGGCGGGCTTCCGCTGCTCTCTCGTTAGCCGCGCCCCTACGTCCTCCACTCGGGGCCGCGCTCGCGTCCTCCCCGCCCCTCTGCTGGCTCATTGATTCTTTCGGTCCGCGGGTCTTTTATCCTGAGCCTCCTGGTGTCGGGCCTGTGCTGGCGTAAGGGATGTGACCCACGGGAGAGCAAAGCCCATTGTCCCTGCTCGCAAGTTTAAATTCCAGGGGCCAGGCAGCCGACCTGAACAAGTCAACACACGAGTAAATAAATGCAAATAGCAATATCGGCTTTGAAGGAACCAAAAGGAGGAATAACAAGAGATGAATGTAATTTGGGTAAGGTAGTCAGACCTCTGAAGAGGTGACATAGAAGCCAAGGCATAAGGATAGCAAAGAGCAAAACTAGGCAAAGACTGGGATAGAGTGTCCCACAAAGAGAGAAAAGGCGAGTGCAAAAAAACCTAAAACTTTCAACTGTTAGAGCAATTGAAAGGCCAGTGAGATCAGAGTTGTGTGAAACGAAGGAGGGAATGAAAGGTGGGAGAGTTTGGCCGACGGCAGATCAGTCAGGCCCTTTGGTTAAGGAAAGGAGTTTGGATTATATTCTAGTTGCAGCAGGAAGCCCTTTTAACTATAACTCCATTTCCCTTCCCCTTGCATTAGGGAAAAACCTTGAGAACAAAAGGAGTCCAAGGAATGAGTCTTAGTGAACAGACCTTTAAAAGTTGGAGAGAGAAGGAGGAACCTGAGAAGGCAGAGCCAGAAAGGTAAGAGGAAAACCAGGAGAATGTGGTGTTCCAGCAAAGAGAGTGTTTGGGGTGGGATTGTGGTGGTGTAGTAGTGAACACTGTTAAAAACAAATGAGTACAGATAAATTGGATTTGGCAGCAGGGAAACTTATGAACTCTACAGTTCTGCCCAAAGCAAATCATACACTATATCTAATTTGAATCCCGATTGAAAAAGGAGTGGATAGGAGATGAGTAAATGAAAACAATACTGAGAATAAGGGTCAAGGCCAAGTTCATTTAGGATGGGCGATAGGGGCCATGCTGTCTAATATGGTAGCCCCCATTTAAAAATGCAAAAAACATTGTTAGCTTGTAAGTCTATACCAAAACAGGTGCCCACAGGCTATAGTTGCTGCCCCCTGGCGTAGCAGAATGCCTGGTGTTAGAAGTCCAATCCAAGCTTAGAGGAACGCTCCAAATCCTCCACCTGCCAGGGAGGAGGACCTAGGACATGTCAGCTGAAAGTAAGAATGACTGGTCATGTTATAAAGAGGTAGTAGGAGTACAAAAAAAAAGGCCATATTGAAGCAAATATGCCTCTTTTCCATTGTGCATGTTCTCTTAAGTGACTTTTCTGTATCTCTTATGGCATAATTGCCAGATTTGAAAGATGTTAAGGGGATGGGGGTCTGTGGAAAAGGGTCTAGGAAGCTATTCTTTGGCTTTTAGTGAAAGCCTTGTGCCATTTTCACATGCGTTAGGAGAGAAACAAAAAGATAGTCTTTCTGGCTCCCATGATAGAATCCACCAGTACTAATGATTCCACATATGAGTCTGGGTTCAAAACTTCATTGTATACTTAGAGCAATATGTAGTGACTTTTCTCTCTTTGACTCCCTGGAGAACTTGACTACAGTAGGCTAAGTCCTTAGTATCCTCCACCTTGCCCATCTCCTGCCAACCATGCTAGGCAACTGAGGAAAATACTAAAGAAGAAAGATATAAAAAAAAGTGAAACCTAGATACCCACATCCGCCAAGGTTTTTCCAGGAAGTTATTTCCAGGAAGAACAAGACTAGGCCAAAAGGACAGTTTATTATTTGTTGGCTCTTTGGGCCTATTCTGGTTATCTGTTCTTACGTAGCAAACCTTAGTGGATTACAACAACAAGAAATGCTTGGCGTGGGAACACCACCCCCAGCCCAAACGTCACACACATTTGGTGACCAGAAGTGTTCGGTTTGAGTAGTGCTGTGGGTAGAGAGAGGAGACACATGGGAGTGTCTTTCCAAGACACCTGTTTACCACACCAGGCAGTCCCATGGAGCCAAGCCAAGGAGGCTATGATCCGTAAACGACACGGTGCTACTCTGATGCTCGAACATTTAACCCCTCTGCTTGTCTAGAGTGAAAGGTCTAACTCTCAGCGCCTTGGTCCTCATTTGTCCCCAAAGAATTCATTTTGCCTTAGCCTTATATCAGTGCTTCTACTCCTTGGAGGTGGCAGAGAAGCAATGAGTTCCACCTAGATGCAAACAATCAGACCCTCGATAAGAAAATGTCTCAATAAGAATATATTGAGTAAATGGCTGTCACCTGTAAATGGTAGAGGGCCATTTCCTACCTAAATCCATAGATTGAATCCATAGATTACATAAATTTGATTAATATCTATTGAATATCCACTATGTGCCAAGGATTTCACTTATATTACTTAGTTTTTGGATGATATTCAAACTTTTAAATAATCAGTACAATCAGAATATTTATAGAGATTTCTGTGCCAGGCATCAGTCCTCTAATTGTGGGGTCTTAAGGAGGTCCTAGGTGTCCCAGGAGAGGGGAAGAGGGCATTCAAAGTTCTCAGGAGAGAAGCTATATCTAACTCATATGGAAATAATTCACTTTTAACCACCAACACAATCTCACCAGTTGTCTGTTGGCTAAACATCAAGCCTTGCCTTATAAAATGCTCGTAATGCTATGAAGTTAGTACTGTCATTTTGCAGATTGAAAAAGAGAACCAGGAAGTGGAAGTACTTTGTTCAAGGCCACAGAGGCAGTAGATAGCAAAGTCAAACTCAAACTTAGCGTGTACAGCTTCAAAATATGCGTTCTTTCTATACATTACTGACCCTTTATGAGATAAAAAGTTCCATACTCACAAAATCCCTTCCAAGTAAGTTCTGTTACAGATGAGAAGACTGATCTCAGAAAGATTTATAACAAGAGCTATCCTCAAAACCCACTCCTACCCATATGAGTTTATTTATCAGGTACGTTAGGTCTTTGGGGCATATATTCAGTGTATGCATACTGTTCCCAGAGTATAGCTATGTTCCTAGTGAACTCTTGAGGGTCTTGAGAAGTAGGGCCTTGTCACCATTTATGTCCTGTTTATCATAATTGTCCTTTAGATATCTGTTCCCATACTTGCATTTTCCCACTCTTGACCACACCTGTTTGCTGGTATGTGCTGTTCATTTTTCAGGATTCAGCTCAGATTTTACTTCTTCCGGGAAGCTCTCTAAATTCCCAAGACTGGGTTAGGTGCCCCTCTTTTGTTTCTACACCCACTACCACCACCACCACACTTACTCCGTTCCTTGCTTACTTCTGGCCTAACACTGTGGCGTATTGTGTATCTCCATACTAGATTTAGAGCTCCTTGAAGGAAGAGACTATGTCTGATTACTCTTTCTACAACATAACAATGTCTTACTGTTACAACGTGATTTGCTCTCTTAAGGGAACTCCAAGGTTCTTGGAAGATTCAGAATATATATCTTGGTTGCTGCCACTCAAGTTCTATCTACAATGGTCTTTGGCAACTACTTCCTTGTAATTCCAGAAATACCTTTCTTGAGTATACCTAGGAACTGGTTTCTAGGATCAGTCTGGGTGATGGAGCAAAGATAGGGCATGTGTGTGGCACAGGTGGGTGGGTGGCAGGCCATATGCTTTGCATTCAGGACTTCACAGCCATCTGTTATATTGTGATCTATTTCCTGGAGGGATGCTTAGCCCATTACACAGCCTGATGCTTAACGGAGGTTCTACAATGAAGATTCACTTTATTCAGATTTGCACGGTTATTGCTGTAATGCTTTATCAAAGGAGCTTTTATCAAAGATTCTGAGAGCATTGGTTAAAAGAAACATGGTCTTTTAAAAGCTGATGTGCCAAATCTGGCAACAGACAATATGCCTACCCTCCTGGGAGTGACTGTCGGCTAAGCTCAGTCCATACTGCAGAATGGCAGCCTGACCAGTGAAGGGAGATTGTCTTTGGCAGGTCTTACAGTGTTTTTGCCTGTTAACTTTGCAAGCCTAGGTAGTTTGGTTATGCCTACAGTGTCTTTGTCTGCAAAATCAGGATGATGGTAAAAAAAATCAGTGTGGCCAATACTTACAGAGAATTTACCGATGTGTGTTATTTGCTCATTCTAGTCTTTATTCCAAACAATCCAAGCTCTAAAAAATAAGTAAAATAAGTCACATGACTTGACACATAAATTATTATTACTACCTCTCCCAAGAGGTTTGAGTCTCAAGGAATTGTGCATAAATTAACAGATTAACAGTCCCCCTTAAAAATATGATGTTGCTTAAAAGCAAAGCTGTAGTTGTTTTGAAAAAGCAGCAGTCCAGCTTAGCTCAGAAGTGTAAATACAGAAAGGGAAAGTTGGGTGTTTGGAGAAATTTAGTAAATAAGGGCAGAACCAGTAACTGATTCCAACTTCCCTGTTCCTGGTGAAAACAATAGCTCTTTAAATCCCACGACTAGCCTATTAGCAGGCACATCAGGGTTTATAACACTGAACATTTACCAGGTCTTATCATAAAGAGCATGTCACGTGGTCAGGGACTGAAAGGGAATAAGGAAAAATGAAAACAATTGATATGTTAGAATGTAGAATTTTGGATTAATTTTTCTCTTTACATTTTTTTCTTTGTAGCATTGCTTATGCGACAAATTCATACATTTTTTTAAAAGTATGACATACTGAGAGGCCCACGTACCGCAAAAAAAAAACAAAAACAAAGTATGACATACTGGAAATGGTTCTCTGTGAAGCAAATTAAAGTGCTTAGAAATTTGAAAAATAATACCGGTAGCTTTTCTCTGTAGGGGCCAATAGCCATAGCAATTCCATGGTGTCCTAAAATGACATAAATATATATAAGCAAGGATCAAAGAATAGCACAGTATATATTCAGTCTATTTAAACTGGCCTGTAATCTAACAATAATTCATATTTGGTTTGGATAATTACCTCTTATTACCCCCCCATAAAATTGTGCCTTCCTTGTTCTTTGCTTGTCATGTCCTTCCAATTCCCCATGCCATCTAGCACAAAGCTTAATGTGTAGTAGATCCTTGGTAGAAAATTTGTAGAGTTTATTTCACTAAGCTTATTCTCTAATTTAACAAATCAATTCCCTTAATCTCTATGTATGTACAGCAATGTGTTGCTCATTTATTAACACTGGCAGTTGTCAGTATACCTGGACTAATAATATATGGGCAGCCTTTTAATTAACTTTCACACTTATTATGAATTAACTCTTTTATGATAATGTACAATATACAAATGAGGAAAATCAATCTTAGAGAGTTTAAATGGCAGAATTGGAGCCAGATGCCCAAAGCCAATGCTTGTTACATCATACCATATTTCAAAAAAAAATTTTCAATACCTAAGGAATAAGCCCTTTGGACTCCTCCACGTTGTCCTAAATATGAGGCTGAGTCATTCCAATCCAAAAATGAAGTCAGTAATTACTTTTCATTCAATTCAAAAAATACCTACTCTATCCATAGCATTTAACGTATATCCTGCTTAGAAGTCCGGTGGTAATAAAATGTTTAATTGAAGTCTTTTTGAGTTATTATTAAGCAAACAAGAAGGCATTTATCTTATTTTATTGCTGTTGTTCAAAAAATTAGCATATACTTCAACTCTCCTCTTGCCCCCTCCTTTCTTTTTTTTTAAACAGAGTTTATTTTTAAGAACAGTTTTACACTAACAGGAAAATTGAGAATATAGTAGAGTCTCCTCATACCACCCCCCACCGCCACCCAGTTTCCCCTATTATTAACATCTTATATTTAGTATGGTACATTGTTACAATTAACTATCCAATATTGGTCACTATTATTAAGATCCATAGTTTATTTACATTTTCTTAGTTTTTAACCCAGTCTTATTTTTCTGTTCCATGATAGCCCATTACATTTAGTTATCTCTTTAGGCTCCTCTTAGCTAGTTTCTCAGACTCTCCTTGTTTTGATAACCTTTACAGTTTTGAGAAGTACAGTTCAGATACTTAATAGGATTCCCCACTGTTGGAATTTGTCTGATGTTTTTCTCAGGATAAGTCTGGATTTATAGATTATTGGAAGGAAGACCACAGAGGTAAAGTGCTGTTTTCATCACAGCATATCAAGTATACATACTATTGGCCTTGATCACCTGGCTGAAATACTGATGGTCAGGTTTCTCCACTGTAAAGTTACTCTTTTCCCCACTCCTTTACATACTGTACACCTTGGAAAGATGTCAATATGCCCAGCCTACACCTAAGGAGTAGAGAGTTGTGTGTTATGCTTGCCTCTTCCTTTTTGTCTAATTCATATCATCTTACAATTTCTCTTTCAGATATTTTAAAGTAGTTCTTAAAAGAAAACATAAATCATGAGGGGCCCACACAAAGTTTTTTTCTTTTACATCCTAAATTCACTCTGTAATCAAATTCTGTTGACTTTACCTTCAAAATATACACAGAATCCAGCAACCTCTCACCACCTCCATTGCGGTTCAAGCCATCAATCTCTCCCTTACATTATTGCAGCAACCTTCTGACAGGCCTTCTTGCTTCTGCCTTTGCTCCCTACAGTTTATTCTCTATGTGGCAACCATAGTAATGCTTTTAAAACCTAAAATCAGATCTTGTCATTCTCCTATTTAAAATCTTCCATTGGCTTCCAGTCTAACTGAAGAGTGCAGGTAAGTCCTTATAATGCCTTATTTGATCTACCAACACCTCCTCCCTCTTCAGCTGTTGATACTCTTCTAACCCACTTTGCTCAGCACATACTGGCCTCCTGCTCTTCCTTGAAGATGCCAGGAAACTCTCACCCCAGGGCCTTTGCACTTAATGTAAAGCATGGCAGCCATCAAAGTGTGCCACCTGTATCTCTCTCTAGAAAGAACTTGACAATTAGCTGCACAGAGTACACTTAGCTGACAGCCTCTTGTTATGGTCTTCTGGATCTGCCTTAATTTTGTGCTTGCTCTTTATGGGAAGCTCCAGGCAATGACTGAGCACAGCAAGGGTTCTCGTCATTTCTGCCTAATGTGGGACTCCTCCAATGGGCAATATTTGCTCCGGAGTTCCCCACTGGGTCAGCCAACTTTGTCAGACGTGCATCACTGGCTAAGGCTCTTCCTGTTCTCACACCAGAGCTGAAGAACTCACCAGCATTTCTCTTAAAATGTGTGCCCTAGATTCTAGGAATTTTTCCAGGAAAGCAGAGAATGACACTCTATGGAGCATGTATTTCTTGGCTCGTTTGATACATTTTTCAGGATGGTGTTTTCACTCTGTCAAAAGGGTGGATGCATATTCAGAACAAGACAGCCTACAAATGCAGCGCAGACTTCAAGACACTCCCACATTGCTCAAGAAACTAACAAAAGTCTAGAGAAACGTAAGTGACATTTGACATTTCGAATCTGGACTCTGCAATAACTAGCTGTGTGATCCCTTGTTGAATAGGCATAGTAATACCTACGTTGACTGTTAGGACAGTCAAATACGATAATGGAGAAGGCTCAATTACCAACGATACTTGTGGAGATAACTATAAATCATCACACTAATACTAATACCATATGCTATATATATAATACCAATACTATATATAATACCAATACCATACATCATACATAATACCAGTTTTCGTTGTGGAGATAAGTATAAATGGCTTATAAATTTGTCACGTTCCTTTCTGCTCAAACAGGAAGGAACTAAAATTTTTTTATGTTATTGAGAGGAAGGGACGATTCTTAGGAAAGAAACTGGAAGAAATCTAACTTCCCCTCTCTTTTTGTCCAATCAAGGGATTTGGTACGCTTCTAGACGCCGAGCGAGGACCAGGGCAACGAGCACTTCCGGTTTCCTCTGCCATCTTCTCATCCGCCAGGCTGGGCTTTTCACTGCGCGTGCGCAAAGCCCGCCCCACCCCGGAACTTAACAGTTGACGAAATTGAAGTGTTTAAATCCTCCGGAATCTAATCCTGGATCGCGGGTGGCGCCCTCCTTTCTCCACGGAAGCTTGGGATTGGTCGGCATGGGACCGGTGCGGGGCGCTGATTGGCTGGAGCGCCAGGGTGTCGCGGCGACCGTGCGTGAGGCCTTCGGCACCGCCCTTGCTCCCTGACGGGTTGGGCTTCTGACCAGTCAGCAGGCGCGGCGCGGACTTCGGTTTCGCGAGCTTCTGTTTGCCGCCCGGGTTCCCGCGACCTCAACGTCCCAGAGAAGGGGCGGAGTCGGCGGAGGCGCTCTTTGGGGCCGACCTCTGTTCCGGCCCAACAAACAAACCTCGACTCGGCGGAGGTTGAGGTGAGTGGGGATATGTGCTTCGGTTCCCCTGAGGAGCGGCAGCAGGACGGGAGGAAGGAGGGTGGGCAACACTCAGGGCCCAGTGGTGGGTTCAGGCCTCCAGGAGCCTGGACTAATGAAGTGAAGGGAAGCTAGTAGGAGAAACAGATTAAGCGGACCATGAATTCCTTGGGAATCGTTTGTACGTAGGTGTGTGAACGTGGTTTGGAATCGATAACGTGCCGTTTAAAGTTTTTACTGTGAAAATTTCTTGACTAAAGCCCTGTGTGCTCGGACAGCTACATAGTAAGGAATCAGTTAACGTTTGAAGTTCGTGGTCTACTGGAAGTAATGTATAAACAACAAAGCGTGAAAATGCTGTGTATGTGAACACAGGCGGTAGTAACACCACCATGGTGCCTAGGAAATGGTTTCACAGAGGAGTTGACATTCGGATTGGATTGTGAAGGATGCTGGGGGTTTACCAGAACTTTCCAAGTAAAGGGGACAGCCTGTATGCAAAGATACTCGCGAACTGCAAGTAGTTCACTTTGATTGTGTTGTTGGAGGAGTGAATAGGGGTTAAGTTTGGAATAATAGGATGGGGCCAGATTTTGAAGGTCCTTTATTCTGTACATAAAGAAGAGCCATCAACTCTTCAAGCAGAATAACTTGATCAGATTTATATAGAAATAACCCTTCTAGCAGCACTGTGGGGACATTTCAGTAAATCTGGTGAGAGCTGATGAAGTCAGGAACTCAGGTAGCAGAGATGGAAAGACAGAATTTACATCAGGGAAGAGGGAGGAAGGAAGAGGTAAGGATGACTTGATGCTTTCTATTATCCAGGGAGAATATGTTTTGCTAGGTATATGTGTTATGTTTCACTAGCTTTAATTGCTTGTGTGTTACTGTCAGAATAAACTGTCTCGTGTGTTTTTTTACAATGAGAAGTAGGTCAACATTATCTTTTTACCCTAATGCATAAAGGAAGAGCAGACAAATATGGAGTTTTAAGACTCTTTTGTTTAATGAAGAAAAACGGCACTTTATTACTTCCTAGAGTTACAACTATCAATCTGAATATTGTTATCCATGACAACCAAGTAGCATAGAAGGACTTTAGAGTTTAAAACATGCATTGCCTGGAAGCTGTGTGACGTCCAGATACCTCTAAGAGGGACTTTTTTTATCAACCTTACAAGGGCACTTTCAATAGGATTTTGTTCTTGTAAATATTTCCAACTTCTGACTTTAACTAAAAAATTCTTCTAAATGACTTCTGCACCAGCATGAATAACTCTCTCCTTCCTTATCTTGCTTTAAACAATTCATTTTTGCTATAATTGAAGTAGAATGTACAGGGCCTAAAGATTAACTCTAAGATTTAATAAAAAGACATAGTAAATAATGAACTGTAAAGAAAGGACTTTGAGGTTTGTATTTTGCTTAGATAATATCTAGATTTAGATATCCAGTGGGCAATTAGAAATATGGGCTTGAAACTCAAAAGAGAGGCAGAAGCCGAAAGTTTGGTATATACAGATAGGTGTGGAAACAATTGAGAGTGGATGAGATTACCCAGAGAAGGTATGTGGAGCCAAAGAAACACCACTGACTTGGCACTGATACAAGTTAGTTTGTGGGTATGCAGCATTTGCCTCCCATCTCCACAAGACTGAAGATTCATTGACTTTATTATAGACCTAATAAACATCTGGCCCAAATTGTTCCTATTTGCTTCTTTGTGGTTTTCTGAATATTACGAGGCTTTTGGTCAAAATCTCATGCCCAAAATACGACTGCCCTACCCAGCTCACTAAATTCATACAAGGATCTTGGGGCAGAATCTGTACTTTCTTTAATGAATAGATATATTGGTGGGTTTTGCTGCCTAGAATAAATATTAACATTAATTATACTGAATACTGTAAAGTATGAAAATCATCAGAATCCACAGGCACTTCATCTTATTAATTATGGATGAAGATACTTCACTTAAGTAACCTAACTTTGTCTGTTATTTTCTTAATATGTGGTTAAATCATGTTTCCTTTTGTTTTTCGTTTTTGTCACTCATTAGTAATATTCTTTTTACTTCTTTAGGATCCTGAGCATGTGAAATTGAGTAAATCATTCACCAACTATCATGGAGCCTATGTATCCTCTCACAGGGACCCAGATGAATACCAGGTATAGAAATATTTTTACAAAATGTTTTCATTCACAGCTGCTCATATAACTTGGGTTGGAATAGAAGGGAAAAAATAATCTTTAGAACCAGGAAAATCTGGGTCCATATCCCAGCTCTACCCCTTATTAGGTGGATGACCGTGTTCAAGTTATTTAACTTCTCTAAGCCTCAGTTTCCTCATCTGTAAATTGGGGACAGTAATCTCTAACAGAAGATAATTGTGAAGGGTTAAATAAGATTACTAAACTAAAGGACCTGAGACATAGTAGGCACTCAGTAAATATTAGTCTTATTTCTTCTTCCCTTATTTTAGTTTCACAGAGGGTCTTTTTATTGATGAAATAGTACCTGAACTTTTGAGGCTAAAGATCACATACATATTTATTTACATCCTAGACAAATGGGAAAGTGGTTGAGTTCCTTCTTCTAAACCCTAATTCCTTGATGGGAAAAATTTCACATTGGATGTATCAAGTTTCCTACATGTCCCTAAGCCTTTGCCCACTCAAGTGGTGTAGGAAGGAGGAGCTTGCCAGCTGTCTCCTGATTTTCTCAATTTGTCATTACTGTGAGGACCAGGCAAATTGGCTTGTGTTATTTGGCTCTTTGGATCATTTATTGTTCTTTTCTCCCCCAGAGAAGAACAATTAATGCTGACGTGTGAATTTTTTTCTTCTAAACTAGAATTGCATCCATGAGTTACCTTTATTTTCTGTATTATTTTTCTTTGTGCCAGATGTTCTTGATGAAGACAATGGGAAGCATGACCCAAAGAGGCTATCATATTCTTTTTGCTTAATTTTGGCCCTTCTGTTCTGTCCTGTTGCTACCTCTTATTCTTTGAAAATTTGTCAACCTCTGTTCTTCTCTTTAATTTTATTATTGGGTCAAATCCATTCCTTACATTCTAGGGAAGTTAATATACTCGTGTGATTTAAACTGATTATTCCTGGTATATTCAACTCTAGTTTTTTAATTCATTTATTGAACTCTGGTTTTCAGTAATCTGTGGGCTTTAGGGCAGCAGTTTTGAATTATTTTTGGTTACAGACCCCTTTGAATATCTGATAGCCATGAATCTCATTCCCTATAAGGAAAAATACTTTTATACATACATGCAACATTTTGCACCCAATTTCAGGGCATTTGTGTCTCTCTTGCCTCTGAAGTCTACCTGTATACCTTAGATTAAGAAAAAGACTATAATGGCATTTATTAAAATCTTGCTCTGCCAGGTTTTGTGCTAAGCACTTTGCATACATTATTTTTATTTAATCTTCACAACAAACCCATGAGGAGTAGGTACTATTATTATCCCCCTCTTTTTTTTTTTAAATGAGGAAACTAGCATAGAGAGATGAACCAACCCAAAGTTATATAGTTGGTAAATGGTATAGCCAATATTTAAACCTGAAATGATTTCTACTCTGTACTGCAAGGAAGTAAACCTGAAGTAGTGTAGGTTGGGCTTTAAAGGTACAATGGACTACTTAGAGCAAAAAGAAATAGCTAACATTGAGCACTTAAAATAAGCCAGGAATTTTTCTAAGCATTTTACATATATTGACTCATATTCAGTATAACTCTACCAGGAGATACTGATGTTATTCTGTTTAACAGCTGAGGAAACTGAGGCACGGAGACATTAAATAACTTGATCAAGGTCACACAGCCAGCAAATTTTGAAGCCAGGTTTCAGACCTAAGCAGCTGATTTCCAGGCTTTGCTTTTAACCCTTATATCATACCGCCTCTCACCAATTGGTAAATAATAAATATATTAGATATAGAGGCATAGATAACTTGACAGTTGGTCACTTACTACCTTTGTGACCTTGAACAAATTTCTTAATTTCAGACTGTGTCCTCATTTCAAAAAAGGGAGATTAAAAATCCTTATAGATATTATGAGCTCAAATCAGACAAAGATTTGAAAGCAAATAGCTAAGAATGTGGTGGATAAAGCACTACATCATTCAGTTTCTACTAGTATAAGCTTTGAAATCAGCCACACTTAGATTCAAATTCCAGCTCTGCTACTTAGTTGCTGTATCAAGTTATAAAAGCTACAGTTTGTTATCTATAAAGTGGACAATAAAGTGTTTCTGGAACAGTTTTGGTGAGAAATATTGTATATGTAAAGTGGCCAGTAGGATGCCTGGTACATAGTAGGTGATCAGTAAATGGGCTAATATATGTATATTTTTTACTGCAATTGACTTCTTTTTTTAAAAAAAAAAAATTATTTATTTATTTATTTATTTGGCTGCGCTGGGTCTTAGTTGCGGCACGCGGGATCCTCCGCTGCAGTGCATGGGCTTCTCTCTAGTTGTGGCCCGAGTGCTCATTAGTTGAGGGCATGGGAGCTTAGTTGCCCCGAGGCATGGGGGATCTTAGTTCCCCAACCCAGAGATCGAACCTGCATCCCCTGCATCGGAAGGCGGATTCTTAACCACTGGACCATTAGGAAAGTCCCTGGGGCTAATATTTTAGTTGAGAAGTTTTATCAGATGAAACATGAAAGTAAGATCTAGAACAAGATATTCTTAGTGCATGATATGATAAATATTTTTTCAGTTCAACTATTTCATAATCTACTACCATGCAAATGCACTTTTGTAGGTAGCTCACTGTCAGAGCTTTCTTGCTTTAATTACATGTGATTAAAAACTCTGTGATGATATCCTATATGATTTAACATTGAAACCTTTCTTTACATTGCTTGCGTGATCTTTGTGGAGGGATTATTAATGATGTCCTTTTGATGCTTCACTAATTAAACTTATGTGTGGGACTTCCCTGTCCATCCAGTGGTTGAGACTCCACGCTTACACTGCAGGGGGCACAGGTTCGATCCCTGGTGCCTGATGCCACGTGGCACTGCCAAAAAAAACCCCAAAAAACACAGAACAATAACATAAAAAACTCATGTGATAGGGCCCAAGATACCAAATTTGAAAACCCTGAAAAGTTTTTGTGCTTTTCATGATTTTTTAAGTGTTATCTAGAAATCAGTTCAGAAGGATGGATATTAATTTTAAATTTAAATGTAAATACATGGTTTATATTCATTTTTCAGTTACTTAAAGAAGATTATATAGAATTGATATTCCCAGTTCTTTTTAAAAAGACTCGCGTGTATATAAATATATATATGGATAGGATAAAAAGGACAGAAAGTCATACCTAAATTTTGAGTGCTTATTCTCTTGATAGTAGAGTTACAAGTGATTTTTCTTTCCTTTTTACTTTTTAAAAATATTTTTCAAGTCTTCTAAAATTACAAAAGTAATCTGAAAACCCTATCATTTACAGTTAAACTGTTTCTTGTAAAATTTCTACTGTTTTTCATTGTGCTTTGATTTAAAAAAAAAATTTTTTTTAAGGTTTTCTTCAAGCAGGATGGTGCCTTTCTATTTTCCTCCATCAAAATGTGCACTTTGGAACCCAATGCCAATTGGAGATTATATCTACTTACATCTCAATTACCACAGGTATAAAACATTTCTCTTTCCAAATCAAACCAGGTTAAACAGGAGTCAAAAGAATATGTAAGGCAGTGATTACAGTGACCCCATTTTTTTTTTAAACTTTTCTATTCAGGAGCTCCCCTCATACAAAGTATTCTTTCTGCTGCTTCTTAAATCTGTTCCTTGTGCTTTTGAGAAGTAATCTTAATTTCACAGTTAAAATATTCTGCAAATCTAAAGTTCTAAGTATTATAGGAATTCAAAAGAGACAAAATATAATAAAAACTGAGTTTTTCGTCATGTTTCCACATGGTGTCTTTGAAGAACACTGAGAAGATTGATTTTGAGTTGAATAGACCATATTAGAAGGAACATAAAATATTTTGGTTATGGCCAGGATTGTGAAAGAAAGACATAGAAGCTTAGTCTTCAAGTAATAGAAAATAGAGATCCACTGAGATTTTATATTTAAGAAAGTTACTTGCTAAAAGCAGAAGGATCCATCTAAGAAGGATGGATCATAGTGGGGAGACCCTAGAGTCAGCCTAATGCAAGATGGTTTTCTGTAATCCAAGGAACGTAGATTTATTCTGTAGTGGTTTAAGGTGGTGTAACTGGAGTCAGACTTCCTGGAGGGTCAAATCCTGATTTTACCCTTTCTTATTTAAGTGACCTCAGTAAAGTAGCCAAGGATCAGTTTCCTTATTTATAAAATGGGGATATGACACTTGTTTCATAGTACTTTTGTAAGGATTAAATGAGACAGGCTGTAAAGCAGCAGTTGGCACAGTGCCTGGACATAGGAGGTAGTCAATAAATGCTAGCTCTTATAAGGGTTTAGAGCAGTGTAGCAGTGTTGAGACCAAGAGGAAAGAATGAAACAAGGTGTTTTGAAGAAATGTATAGCATTTGATGATCAACTGAATAGAGGAACTAAAGGAAAATTACAAGTCAAAAAGTATTTAAGGGCCTCCCTCATGGTGCAGTGGTTAAGAATCCGCCTACCAATGCAGGGGACACAGGCTCAAGCCCTGGTACAGGAAGATCCCACATGCCACGGAGCAACTACGCCCATACGCCACAACTACTGAGCCTGCGCTCTAGAGCCTGCAAGCCACAACTACTGAGACTTCGTGCCACAACTACTGAGCCTGTATGCCTAGAGCCCGTGCTCCACAACAAGAGAAGCCACCGCAACGAGAAGCCTGTGCTCCTCAACGAAGAGTAGCCCCCACTCACCACAGCTAGAGGCAAGCCCGCGCGCAGCAACGAAGACCCAATACAGCCAAAAATAAATTAAAAAAAAAAAAAGTATTTAAGTTCTCAGAGAATGGTGGTATCATTGACAAAAACAGAGAGTGTCTTGTGGAAGTTTAAATATTTGTCAGACTTGTTCATTTTCTACATGTCTGTTAACCTATATTTTCTATTGCCATCTTTCTCTACTTCATTTTGAGTAATTTCTTTTGCTCTTCAGCTCTTCTAATTTTATCTTTAGCTGTGCTTAGTTGCCATCTAATGTGTTCATTTAGGTTTTTTTATTTTCCCCTGGGGTAGTTTAGAACATATACCTTAATTTGATTTTTAAAAAATATTTGGTTGGGTTTATTTTTATTTTTGGGTGTGTTGGGTCTTCGTTTCTGTGTGAGGGCTTTCTCTACTTGCGGCGAGCGGGGGCCACTCTTCATCGCAGTGCGTGGGCCTCTCACTGTCACAGCATCTCTTGTTGTGGAGCACAGGCTCCAGACGCGCAGGCTCAGTAGTTGTGGCTCACGGGCCCAGCTGCTCCGTGGCATGTGGGATCTTCCCAGACCAGGGCTTGAACCTGTGTCCCCTGCATTGGCAGGCAGATTCTCAACCACTGTGCCACCAGGGAAGCCCTCATTTAGGTTTTTAAATGTGGGAGTATGCTATATATGTGAAAGATTATTTATAATATATACACACAGTTTATAGAATAATAAATTTGTCTGGTCTTTTTTCATAGTATCTTGTTCCTTACTCATATTTTAGAGTCCTTTTTATATTTCTTTAAACATGTGAATTGTATTTATATTCTGTATTCAGTAATGCTAGTATCTGAAGTCCATAGATCATATGTAAACAAATGGATGTGACTATTTCAATCAAACTTTGTTTACAAAAACAGGAGGCCTCATAGGTTCTTGATCCTAAAATTCATAAAATTAAGAATTTTATGAATGCCTGGAGAACAACTATAACTTCAGTGTCTGCTTATTGCAATTCTGCTTTCCAGGTAGCCCTCCTTACCCTCTGCCTTTGACCCTAGGATTTCCCAACAGTGATCTTTCTGTACATTTTAAAAGATGTGTATTATATCTTAGGCAACATTTCATGGCAGGAAGGTTTTTTAAGCTGTCAGATCCACCACATTCGTAAAAGACATTTGTTATTTTTCAGAAATCCAAAGCTTGTGGTAACTGAAAAGACCATCCGACTTGCTTGTCGTCATGCTAAGCAGAATAAAGAAAACTTGCCATGCTTTTTACTTGGTTCTCTCACAGTAGATGAAGGTAATATACTTTGAAAAATTATTTTTATGAGTATAATAGATTTTATGTTTACTGTTTCAGTCAATTACTGTAATGTACTTTGGCTAATTTTCTTTACTGTATACCAATGTTATGAAGATGAGTAAAAGTTGACACTACTCATCATAGACTTTACAGTTTGGTCAGGTGGATAAATATATATGTAAGTCATTTTTTTTTAATGAAAGTTTAATGTACTCTTAGTATGAACAAAATACTTTCCTGTAATCTAGGCTTGCTTCGTTAATTTCACATTTCATAATTGGCATGCTATATAATAACTGCTATTTTTGTTCTTCAGATGAAGAAAGTGTGACATTGACAATAGATCGTTTTGATCCTGGTCGAGAGGTACCTGAATGCTTAGAAAGAACCCCTACTGCTTCTCTTCCTGGGGACTTTGTGATCCCATGCACAATTCATACTCAAGGACTTTGTTCAAGAGAAATAATAGTGCACAATGCAGATGACTTCAATTCAGCTTTTAAGGTGAGATTTGTTGATATGTGATTATTCCTTATCCAACACAAGAATCAAACTATGTGTACTGTGTTATATTTTAATAAACCCATATTTAATAGGTATTCATTTAATTTCTCACTAAATGATGTTGACCTAAAATGCAATTAGATATGGTTTCTGAGGACAGAAATCCTAGGTAGGTAATATGGGTAGCATTCCAGAAGAGGAAGCAACATGACCAAGATAGCAAAGTGCAACATGTGCTCAGGGTAACATTGAGGGTGGAGATTTTTGCTGGATTTGTGGGCACTCAGACTTGAATATTAGTTTGTTTAGATCATAGAGAGCCTTGTCTGCCAGGCTACGGAATTTGAACTTTATCTAATGGGCCATGTTTTTCATTGAAAATTTCTGAAAAGAGGAAATACTGTTAAATCAGGGATGGTTAATGTGATAGGGAGGGCTGACTGAAGTCAGAATAGTTAGGCCATTGCAGTAGTCAGGTGTGTATTAGAGGGGGGTGTATTAGCTTATAGCAGAGTGGTGGCAGTGAGACCAGAAAGGGCACAGTCTGAATGAGCAACTACAGAGGAAGAACTAACTTGACAATTTGGAGTAATAGAAAAGAATCGGAGAGGAATGGACCTTAGATTCTCTGAGACTGAGTCAAAGTTAATTTATGTCCATTTTTACCCACATAATAAATATTTATTGAAAGCGACATTCTCCAGTAAGAGTTTAAAATGCTGCTGGGACATATAGGTTGGAAATATATGATGGAGCTTGGTATATAAATCTTTTTTGCTTTAACATAATGATTCATGTAACCTTTTGGTCACATGGAAGAAATAAGAGAATTGAAATGTTGCAAATCAGAAATTGTTTAATTGTATTAATATAAGATATATGAAACAAAACCTTCAGAGATAAGGACAAATTTCAAAGCTTTAAAATAATTGTATAATATTGATTCCTCAGGCTCTGCAGCATCATGTGTGTAGCAAAGATTCCTTGGATTGTGGTAAACTGCTTTCCCTAAGAGCTCATATCACTTCCAGGGAGAGTTTGGACACTGTGGATTTTGACTTGGATTGGGCAGCAGTAACTCTAGCAAATACCTTTAAATGCACACCTGTGAAGCCCATCCCCATTATTCCAACAGCTCTGGCAAGAAACTTGAGCAGTAATCTGAATATTTCTCAAGTTCAAGGTACCTATAAATATGGGTAAGTAAAAGACCTATTCATCCAAAATTTTAAATATTTGTCACATTAGTATATTTTCATGTTATTCACGTAATATGAAATAATTGTTTGGTCAGTTTACATGCCTGAGATCTGTGGCAGCTAGATAAATAACCAAGGAAGGTGAAAAAATTGTTAATTTTTGCTGAATATAGTTTTCTGATAATGAGCCTAATGGAGGCTGGAGAATTATTTATAATATGCAGGGGTTTTAAAATTATTAATTAATTTATTTATTTATTGGCTGTGTTGGGTCTTCATTGCTGTGCACGGGCTTTCTCTAGTTGCAGTGAGCGGGGGCTACTCTTTGTTGCGGTACGCGGGCTTCTCATTGTCGTGGCTTCTCGTTGCGGAGCACGGGTTCCAGGCACGCAGGCTTCAGTAGTTGTGGCACGTGGGCTCAGTAGTTGTGGCTTGCAGGCTCTAGAGCTCAGGCTCAGTAGTATGGTGCACGGGCTTAGTTGCTCCGCGGCATGTGGGATCTTCCTGGGACAGAGCTCGAACCCGTGTCCCTTGCATTGGCAGGCAGATTCTCAACCACTGCACCACCAGGGAAGTCCTATAATATGCAGTTTTAATTGTGAATAATGAGCACTGCAGATAAAGGAGATTATTAAATTATAATGTATGATACTCTTGCTTACCAAATTGTCAACCACTTGAGGGTGGAGTTTCCTCACATAGCTGAAGCAGCATCCTCTCTAGCTTCCTATTAACACTCTTAGTTTCTTAGGAAATGTAAGCCAAATTGCTTGCCTTCTGATCCTCAGCAGGGCTGCTTCCCTGAATCCTCATCCACTTTCTTTATCCATTGTCTACTGAGCTAAGTCAGACAATGTAAGCACCAACTGCTTTAAAGTCTAAGCAGTTCACTTCTGGCTTCCTTTCCCACTGACTCCACCCTAGTTCCTGTTAGGTCTCTAGAGCTCGAAATGTTTGGCAAAGTAAACTCAACTTCAAGTCTTGTCTACCAAATATGCCTCTTCAAAAGAGGATAAGAAAAAGGATTTTCTTTTCAGAGTGTCCCTGGAACAGCAAGAAAGTTCCCACATGCTGATCAGAGCACCTTTCTGGTTGGGGTGGCACAAAAGAAAAAGCGTTGCTATATTCCAAAATCATGGAATGGTCAAAGGTGATAGTGATTAAAAAGTGTTTGAATTAAAGTGAACATTTAGTTCTCTTGGAGTAATAAAATACTTCTCAATTGGTACATAGAAATTTGTGTTAAAATTAACCAAAAAATTAATTTATTTTCCTTAGTACCTGAGTCCATCTAGTGAAGCATGAATTTACCTTTCTTTGAATTATTCCTTTGTGACCCCTTGGCATGCCAGTAGTAACCCAGGATGTTCAGTATTCTATCTAATCACCTATTCCTCTTGCCCCTTTCTACCTAGAATTATTTATGACGTTTGCCTTTTTCTTTGACCCCATTCACTTGTTTACCCTAATATTTATTAGGATCCATTGTGGAATAGTATTGTGTTATACACTGGCATTAAATATATAAAAAAACCGTACTTACTGTCCACTAAGCATATTATCATGTAAACACGATGTGGATAAACGTAATAGGGTTTTATATATAGTGCAGGGAAAGCAGGAAGGTGTGTCCAAATTGCCTGGGAAAATCATGGAAAGCCTAAGCTGGTTTATCAGGTTGTCAAGGCAGAAGAGCTCTCAAAGCAGGTGTAAGGGTCATTGTTGATACATAAATCTCGTGCCAACTCAGGCTTAATCATATTGTCACATGGCTTGATAAATTCATCATCTTTGTGTTTTAGGGTTATTATAGCAATAAAATGTATCCTCAGTGATACTATTAAGACTTTATATCACAAATGGCATTGTTTTTACTTTTGTGTTTTAAAGCCATAACAGTAAACTCTTGACAGTTGTACTGTACTTATCAAATTCTTAAAACTTATTGTCAGTAATAAGTATATTATATTAACAAAGTATAAATGTAGTATAATGTCCTTTTAGGGAAAAGTGAGCTTTGGGGTTCTATCATGATGGTTGCAAAATTCTTTGATAGCGGTTGGGGGAATATAGTACATGGAAGATTGAATATCCCTCACCTAATTCAGCCTTCTTCAGTGAGAAGTCACATCTGTTGCAATCTTGTCAAGTCACCTGCATGCTTGAATACTTCCAGCAACAGGAAATTCATTTCTCCCAGGGAAACCTATTTGGTTCTGCACTTGTTAGCCTTGATTTTAATACTTTTGATTTAAAATTTGATACTTTTTAGAGCAAACTTTTTCAAAAGGTATGTAATCTTCAATGACCATTTTAATACATAGAAATTTTAAGATATTAAATCTCTTCCATGTCATCCTCATAATTAGTAGAATATTTTTCTACACTTTGAACTGTTTTCTTTGTGTGCATGTGTATGTAAAAGAAATTATTCATTTGAATCCTCTCCTCTGCCTAAAATATACTTCTTCAGCACTCAGATTATCTCTTTTAGGTAAAAGTGCGTATTTCCAATTGTTTTTCCATGAATGTCTTCTGTTTAGATATCTTACCATGGATGAGACACGCAAATTGTTACTTTTGCTGGAATCTGATCCCAAGATTTTTTCTCTCCCATTAGTGGGAATGTAAGTATTGCATTACTTATGAAAACCTTTTCAGCCATATATGTATTCAAATGTATATTATAAGCATGTGAATCATTTGTACTATGAATATGTCATTAATATTTGGATCACCTTATAAAACCATAAATGCTAATGATGCTTAAGCTTTCTTATTTTAACAGCTGAATCAGTTAAAACAAGATTTTTGCCCAATCTTAGGAAGAATTCCAGTATATAAAACAAAACTGAATTCTTCTGGTTGAAGTTGAAGCCTTAGAGCCCTGTTTCTTTAACCTTATTCACTACCCCTGTCCTTAAGGCATCTTGAAGAACTCAGGACTCAGGATAACACTGTTTAAAATTCACTGCCAGGCAATTTTGCAGAAATTCTCTTTAGTGTTTATGGCGATCTCTTTTCGAGTTGGTGGTTAATGACATTTAGATAGATTATTCAGTCAGAAATTTATACTAATTCAGTATTTAATGAGTGCTTACCCTATAAATAGTATTATGTTTCATACTGTGTTGGGATTTAAAGCTCCTCAAGGAATTAATAATTAAAGGTGAGGCGATAAAATATTCAAATATTCCCACATAGAAAGATAAATAATAAGAAAGTATATGATTTACTATGAAATAAACAATTTAGACAGTGAGCACTATTACTGTTTGCAAGAGAGATGATAGGGGACATTTTCTTAGAGAAGGCAAACTTGAGCTGGACCTTTAAGTGTATAGATAATAGAAGAGAGAATTGACTGGGAAGGGAACCCATATGTGGGAATGGTATGTGCAGACAAAAAATGAGAGGACAGAAATGTTCTGTGGACCACGAAATCTCCTTACAGTCTTTTTGCTCTGGTCCTGGTAGTGGCTGTGTGTTATTGCTGCTAAGTGAATATCTATTAAGAGTTTTCTGAGACTTCCCTGGCGGTCCAGTGAGTAAGACCCCGTGCTCCCAATGCAGGGGACGGGGTTCAATCCCTGGTCGGGAAGCTAGATTCTGCATGCATGCCACAACTAAGAGTTTGCATGCTGCAACTAAGAGCCAGTGCAGCCAAAATAAATGAATAAATACTTAAGAAAATAATAAAAAAAATTTTTTTTAAAAGGGTTTTCTGTTTTTCAGCCTACCTGTATAATTATAGACTTAAATCCTCTCAATAACTCTATGGTTTTAGGCTGCTAACTTCTTTCTCCCCTAATTCAGCCTATTCTTTCTAGTGCAGGCTAATTGATTCTAATTGATTTCTGCTTTCACCTCCATTGTTAACCATTTTCTTTCCCACAGTTTTACCATCATTTCAGTGGAAGAGGACAGAAAGTAGTGCTCTGTCTCTGAATCTGTCTATGGTTATATGTATGTCTATAGTCTCCCTCTTAATTATCAGCATGGTTTAATGTTCATAGATTTCTTATTTATGAGCCCTTTAATCTGTTCCTGATGAATGCCAAGAATTTCTGCCACATTACCTTGAGAAGAGCATAATCTAAAGGATGTTAAGTACTAATTTGTAAAATGACTATAGTTTTTAATTCTATTTTTTGTTTTAGCTGGCTGTCTGGAATTATACATATCTATAGTCCTCAGGTGTGGGCTTGCTGCTTGCGATACATGTTCAGTTCTTCTATTCAAGAAAGGTAAGTGATATTTTTTTCTGTAGGGTTTTATTTTGATCTTTACCTCCATTCATGTTTTACTGGTGTTATTTAAAGTTCATGCAATGCCTTAACCTTTTATAATACTTATAAACCAGAAGAACAGGCACACTAAGGAAGTCATACATTATATTAAATGGGAATAAAACCAGACAAAAAAGGTGACATTGTGCTATACTTGGAAATGTGAAGGAATTCACTTGCCTAATGACAGTACTGTAACACAAAAGACATACTTTTTATGAGTGGAAAAAAAACCCTAGGGATCATCTACTCTAGCATCCTATTTTATAAAAAAGATTAATTTTCATGGAAGTGACTGAAAATGAGTTTGAATTTGTTTCAAGTGTTTTATTGTTACCCTGTGCTGCTGATAGTACCTTAAGAAACACTTGGGATGAAGTTTAATGTTCTTGGAACTAAAGCACAAGCATTGGAACTAATAGGGAAACTTTATTTCTAACCTCAACTCCTCATTTAATTTTGTTATTTTGTACATGTTGCCATTATTTGCCTCTTACTTTCTTCATCTATTAAATGAAAATTCCAGAGTCTGTTTCTGTCTGCTTTGGTGGCTATAATACACTTTTTTAAAAAAACTTTAATGAAAAGGCAGTATAAGTACATGGCAATAAATCAGATATATATAAAGATACATAATAAAAATGTCTCTTCCATCATATTTCCCCAGATCCTATCCCCAGAGACAATCACTGTTAAAGGAGTATCTTGTGCTTCCTTCTTGAAATACCAATGTATAGACAAATAACACCCTTCCCTGGTCTGTAAAAGTTAAATCACAAATGGGATCAAACCGTTCTACCTTTTCTCTGTTGCTTTTTTCTTTATATCATTATACCTTGGAAATCATTACTAAATCTTGGCACATACAGATTTAATACACATATTTTACAACTGAATAGTAAATAATATATACTATATTTTAAAAACTACTCCTTTTGCTTGCGGACAACTTTGTGTATACATCTTTGTGTGTATATACTAGTATATTTGTGGAATAAATTCCTAAAAGTGGTTTTTCTGGGTCAAATAGTATATCACTTTAAATTTTGGTAGATATTGCCAATTTGTGCTTCAAAGACTATCAGTTTATAATCTTTCCAACAGTGTTTGAGAGTGCCTGTTTTCTCCATCCCCTCACTAACACTGTGGAACAAGTATTTGTTGAGCACCTACTATGTACCAAGCACTATTCATGATATTGGCAATAAACAGTAAACAAAATAAAGACCCTGCAGAGGTAGGCAGTAAACAGAAAAAATAAGTAAAATAAATAGTATTTTACAAGGTGATGAGTGCTGTGGAGAAATAAGCAGGGGAGGTGGATGTTGTGTCTATGGTAGTGGCAGGTAGGGTTGCAGTTTTAAATAGGGCAGTCAGGCAGGCAAAGACTTGAGATGGGGGAGTAAGCCATGTGGCTGTCTGGGGCAGTATCACAGGATGATGCGTACAAAGCTGTGGGTGAAAGATCACCTTGCATCTTCAAGGAACAGCAAGGAAGTAGCGTGGCTGGAGAGGAGTGAGGGAAGGGAAAAATAACAAGACCTCAGAGAAGTAACTGGAAGGCCATTATTAGACTTTTTTTTTTTTTTTTTTTTTTTTGTCTGCGTTGGGTCTTTGTTGGGGCGTGGGCTTCCTCTAGTTGCGGGGAGCCGGGGCTACTCTTCATTGTGGTGCTCAGGCTTCTCATTGCAGTGGCTTCTCTTATTGCAGAGCATGGGCTCTAGGTGCGCAGGCTTCAGTAGTTGTGGCGTGTGAGCTCAGTAGTTGTGGCTCGCAGGCTCTAGAGTGCAGGCTTAGTAATTGTGGCGCACAGGCTTAGTTGCTCCATGGCATGTGGGATCTCCCTGGACCAGGGATCGAACCCTTGCCCCCTGCACTGGCAGGCAGATCCTTAACCACTGCGCCATCAGGGATGCCCCCATTATTAGACTTTTGATCTTTGCAAATCTGATGTTTTATAATCTCATCTTCTGGGAACCTCCTAATCATGTCTCTTGCCATTATTCTGTTGGGTTGTGTATCTTTTTCACATTGCTTTGTAAAAGCTCTCTTTTTCTTTTTCACTCTCTGTATATATACATTTATATAATATGTAAAGTATATATTTCTTAAAATATGTGTTACATGCTGCAAAGATTTTATATATGTGTATATAAATATGTTATAAAAATGTGCGTGTGTACATACATATATGTATTTGTATTGGTATAGATATGTGGCAAAAATTTATTTCCCCCAGATTGTCATTTCATTTCACTTTGGTTAATATTTTTTCCCAGACTTTTTTTTTCTTTTAATTATATGTTCAATACATTCTAAGCCAATATCCCATTGTGTTTGTGTGAATACGTGTGTATCAATTTATTTATTTATTTATTTTTGCTGTGTTGGGTCTTCGTTTCTGTGCGAGTGCTTTCTCTAGTTGTGGCAAGCGGCGGCCACTCTTCATCGAGGTGCGTGGGCCTCTCACTATCACGGCCTCTCCCATTGCGGAGCATAGGCTCCAGACGCACAGGCTCAGTAGTTGTGACTCACGGGCCCAGTCGCTCCACAGCATGTGGGACCTTCCCAGACCAGGGCTCGAACCCGTGTCCCCTGCATTAGCAGGCAGACTCTCAACTGCTGCGCCACCAGGGAAGCCCCCAGACTTTTTTTAAAGTCCGATTTATCCATCTTTTTTTTTTCTATTTTGCTTAGAAAGGATTTTTATTGAAATGAAAATCTCTTGTTTTTTCTCCAGAAGCTACAGTTCTACTTTTTACATTTTATTTTAATTATATAATATAGTTTTATTTGCAATAAAAGAGAAATTAAATATTCATTTTAACGTATTAGTAATATTAAGTTTTATTATCAGTGACTGGTCTTGCTTTAATTATTTATTGATAGTAAATGCTTGGTGAAGTTAGTTTTGAAGCTCTCTCTGTTAAAATGAAGCGTTAGGGAATTTCTTTGATACCTGGACTCTTTAATTACTGCCGGCCTTTAACCAGGGAGGTATCAGCACTGCTTGGCATAGCTTAGGTTAGTACTTTACAGCATTCTGATCAGTGGTCTTGTCTGACCCTAGAGAGAGGAATTGAGCAGAATAGGCATCCTGCCTCCTAAACCCTCACTGCTTTGTTTTGTTAATAGTGTAATATATCCCCAAATTATCTTTCATTCAACATTTTACAAAGTAGAGACAACTACTAAAAGTTTTTTTTTTTTTTTTGGGTTCACGGGCCTCTCACTGTTGTGGCCTCTCCCGTTGCGGAGCACAGGCTCCGGACGCGCAGACTCAGCGGCCATGGCTCACGGGCCTAGCCGCTCCACGGCATGTGGGATCTTTCTGGACCGGGGCACGAACCCGTGTCCCCTGCATCGGCAGGCGGACTCTCAACCACTGCGCCACCAGGGAAGCCCTAAAAGCATTTTTAAATAGTGGGTTTTGGTGTGTATTTTAAGGACTCTTGATTACTTTACAGATATTTGTTGGGTCATGTAGTGAATAATAAAATGAATGTTCATTTTATCAGTGTTTATAGTAGTGAACTATTGTGAATAATTTAAATATCCACTTTTAAAAGTCTAGGTGAATCAATAATAGCACATCTATAAATTGTAATACTGGATAGTCACTAAAAAAGAATAGGGAGGTCTAAGGTATAATATAGAACAGTGACATGGAAAGAAATCCAAGATTGTCAAATAATAAATAGAAAATGCAATTAAGGAAACAATCCCATTTACCATTGCAACAAAAAGAATAAAATACCTAGGAATAAACCTACCTAAGGAGGTAAAAAACCTGTACTCAGAAAACTATAAGTTGCTGATGAAAGAAATCAAAGTTGAAACAGATGGAGAGATATATACCATGTTCTTGGACTGGAAGAATCAATATTGTGAAGATGGCTATACTACCCACAACAATCTAGATTCAGTACAATCCCTATCAAATTACCAATGGCATTTTTCACAGAATTAGAACAAAAAATTGTACAATTGGTATGGAAACAAAAGACCCTGAATAGCCAAGGCAATCTTGAGAAAGAAAAACAGCTTGAGAAATCAGGCTCCCTGACTTCAGACTATACATCAAAGCTACAGTAATCAAGACAGTATGGTAGTGGCACAAAAACAGAAATATAGATCAATGGAACAGGATAGAAAGCCCAGAGATAAACCCATGCACCTGTGGTCACCTAATCTGTGACAAAGAAGGCAAGAATATATAATGGAGAAAAGACAGTCTTTTCAATAAGTTGTGCTGGGAAAACTGGACAGCTACATGTAAAGGAATGAAATTAGAACACTTCCTAAAACCATATACAAAAACAAACTCAAAATGGATTAAAGACCTAAGTGTAAGGACGGACACTATTAAACTGTTAGAGGAAAAAACATAAGCAGAACACTCCTTGACATAAATCACAGCAAGATCTTTTTTGACCCACCTGCTAGAGTGATAAAAATAAAAACAAAAATAAATGGGACCTAATGAAACTTTAAAGCTTTTGCACAGCAAAGGAAACCATAAACAATATGAAAAGACAACCCTCAGAATGGGAGAAAATATTTGCAAATGAAGCAACTGACAAGGGATTAATCTCCAAAATATACAAACAGCTCATGCAGCTCAATAACAAAAAAAACCCAAACAATCAGAAAATGGGCAGAAGACCTAAGTAGACATCTCTCCAAAGAAGACATACAGATGGCCAAGAGGCACATGAAAAGATGCTCAACATCACTAATTATTAGAGAAATGCAAATCACAACTACCATGAGGTATCACCTCACACCAGTCAGAATGGCCATCATCAAAAAATCTACAACAATAAATGCTGGAGACGGTGTGGAGAAAAGGGAACCCTCCTACACTATTGGTGGGAATGTAAATTGGTAGAGCCACTATGGAGAACAGTATGGAGGTTCCTTAAAAAACTAAAAATAGAACTACCATATGACCCAGCAATCCCATTCCTGGGCATATACCTGAAGAAAGTCATAATTCAAAAAGATACATACACCCCAGTGTTCATTGCAGCAGTATTTACAATAGCCAGGACGTGGAAGCAACCTAAATGTCCATTGACAGATGAATGGATAAAGAAGATGTGGTACATATATACAATGGACTATTACTCAGCCATAAAAAGGAACAAAATAGTGCCATTTGCAGAGACGTGGATGGACCTGGAAGCTGTCATACAGAGTGAAGTAAGTCAGAAAAAGAAAAACAAATATTGTATAATATTGCTTATATGTGGAATCTAGAAAAATGGTACAGATGAACTTATTTGCAAAGCAGAAATAGAGACACGGTTGTAGAGAACAAACTTAAAGATACCAAGGGGGGAAGGAGAGGATGGGATGAATTGGGAGATTGGGATCAACATGTATACACTACTATGTATAAAATAGATAACTAATGAGAACCTACTGTAGAGCACAGGGAATTCTACTCAGTGCTTTGTGGTGACCTAAATGGGTAGGAAATCTAAAAAAAGGGGATATATGTATACGTATAACTGATTCACTCTGCTGTACAGCAGAAACTAACACAACATTGTAAAGCAACTATACTCCAATAAAAAATAATTAAAAAAAAAACTGTATCACAGACCTATTGAATATGTGGTTTAGAAATACCCTAGTAATCATGTTGTGTGCTTTTAATTAAATGTTATTTCTCTTTTCCCTCAAAAAAAAAAAAAAGGAACAAATGCAAATAGTGTGTATAGTACCTTGTTTTTGTTAAATTGTATAAAATGTTTGCATATGCCTAGGGGAAAATTCTGAAAGTAAATACTGTAAACTGGAGAGTGGAATGGGATGTTTTCATTTTCTATTTTATACATTCCTGTTTTTGTTTAAAGTATTTACAAGGAATATGTATTCTATAATAAATGTATTTTAAAAATTAAAAATTAGTAACATTAAAAAGTAAGCATAGGGAATTCCCTGGTGGTCCAGTGGTTAGGCTCCACACTTCCATTAAAGGGAGCATGGGTTCGATCCCTGGTCAGGGAAAAAGTAAGCATAAATTTGCCCCTCAGTTTTCTTCCAAAAATTGGACTGTTTAGTTAGTCTATTAACTAGATTGAGGGACTCACATAGAATTCTTTGAGTGTATTCTTGTTATTCTCAGTAAATTTTAATTAAATGGCATTTTTTTATCCAGGGTTTTTTCAGAATCTGGAAATTTCATTATAGTTCTCTATTCTGTGACACATAAGGATCCTGAGTTTTATGAATGCCTCCCTTGTGATGGCAGGTTACCTGACCTTCGATTCCAGCTACTAACTAGTAAGGAAACATTACATCTTTTCAAAGTAAGTGATTTGATTTCCTAGCACACTTATGACTATTCAGGGTTGTACTCAAATTATTAGGCTTTATTTATAATCAATCTTACTAAATATTAACTTTATTCATTATGGTTAATTTTGTTTTGTAAATTTTAGGCCATACCTCCAGAACCAAATTCTAATGCAGGATCAAACGTTATCTACAGAGTAACTTTCCCATGTTTTCCTAAAACCTTTGAAGACTATATCAAGAATTTAATGTATATGTTGTATCATTTTATGATATTGAGAGTTAATTTGTGATCTTAGTGTTTTCTTTGTCCTGATTGTTAATTTTTAAATGTATGGGTATAACAAATGGTTTCTCATACTTAAAAGTCAGTGTCTATAATATATAACCCTAGGAATCAGAATAGATTAATATGACTGGCAAAAATATTCGTTTGGGTTTTTCTGTAAGATCTTATGGAAAAACCTGAAAGAACTTTTTGGCCAACCCAATACATTTAGGTGATGGTCGCAGAAAAAGTAGATCTTTGAAACCGTAAATGTCATTATGTAAAAATATTCTAAGGCCAAAAATGAACAATAATTATGCTTTTTTTTTTTTACAAAAATATTGACTATCCCGGGCTTCCCTGGTGGCTCATTGGTTAAGAATCTACTTGCCAATGCAGGGGACACGGGTTCAAGCCCTGGTCCCAGAAGATCACACATGCTGTGGAGCAACTAAGCCCGTGTTGCACAACTGCTGAGCCTGTGCTCTAGACACCGTGAGCCACAACTACTGAGCCCATGTGACGCAGCTACTGAAGCCCACGTGCCTAGAGCCCGTGCTCCACAACAAGAGAAGCCATCGCAATGAGAAGCCCGTGCACTGCAACAAAGAGTAGCCCCCGCTCGCTGCAACTAGCGAAAGACCACGCACAGCAACGAAGACCCAACGCAGCCAAAAATAAATAAATAAAATTAAAAAAAAATTTTACTAGCCCTAAATAACCATGTGTTACCACTCAGATCTTATTTTGTGCCTTTAATTTCATTTATAGGTTGTATTGATTCATGAGTCAAGTTTTTGTATTTAAATTATAAACATAATCTTCTTAAATGAGGTCTATTTCCATTTTAGAGACATATCTCACATATATATCACTCATTTTATTCTTCAGATTGTATGTTCAGTTTAAAGTTACTATTTTAACTGAATCCCTGGTTATTAAGTTACATAGTAAAGATAATTAGGTTTTTACTTTCATTTATGTAGTAGGGAGATGGATAGTTTTTTAAAAAGATTGCATAAAAATAGAACCATATGATTCAGCAATTCCACTTCTGGGTATTTATCCAAAGGAAACAAGAACACTAATTCAAAAAGATATGTGTACCACCATGTTAATTGCAGCATTATTTACAATAGCCAAGATAATAAAGCAACCTAAGTGTCCATGGATGGGTGAATGGATAAAGAAAATGTAATTTATCTTATATTATATTACATTATATCATATTATATTAGTATAATGAGAAAATATTCAGCTGTAAAAAAAGGAAGGAAGTCCTGCCATTTGTGACAATATACATGGACCTTGAGGGCATTGTGCTAAGTGAAATAAATAAAACAGAAAGACAAATACCGTATGTCACTTATATGTGCAGTATTTAAACAACAACAACAAAACATTTCATTGAACTCACAGACACAGAGAACAGATTGGTGGTTTGCAAGAGGTTGGGGGGGGCGGTGTTTGAGGGTGGCCAAAATGGCCAAAGGTGGTCAAAAGGTACAAACTTCCAGTTATAAAGTAAATAAGTAATGAAGATGTAATATACAGCATGGTGAGTATAGTTAATAATGCTATATTGTATTTTGAAAGTTCTCTTTTTTTAAAATTTATTTTATTTACTTTTTGGATGCGTTGGGTATTCGTTGCTGTGCGCAGGCTCTCTAGTTGCAGCGAGCAGGGGCCACCCCTCGTTGTGGTGTGCAGGCCTCTCATTGTGGTGGCCTCTGCCGTTGCAGAGCTCAGGCTCCCAGCGCACGGGCTCCAGCAGTTGTGGCACAGGGGCCAAGAAGCTGTGGCTCGTGGGCTTCAGAGCACAGGCTCAGTAGCTGTGGCGCATGAGCCCAGTTGCTCTGCGGCATGTGGGATACCCCCAGGACCACGGGTCGAACCCGTGTCCCCTGCATTGGCAGATGGATTCCCAACTACTGCGCCACCAGGGAAGTCCTTGAAAGTTCTTATAAGAAAATATTTATCATTCTGCATGGTGATGGATGGTTAACTAGATTTATTGTAGTGTGTGTTTCACAGTATATTCAAATATTGAATCATTATGTTGTTCACCTGAAAGTATTATGTCATATGTCAATTATATCTCAGTTGAAAGAATGATTTTTTTTAAAAAGATTATAGTTTCAGAAATCAGAAGTCGCCTTCCCCCCAGTGTTTCAGAGCTACTTGTCATCTAAATAGAATTCTCTGGTGTTTATGTAAGTCACATCTCAAAGTATGACGTACTTTATTTCAGAATGTTGAACCTTCTGACAAAAACCCAGTCTATTTTGAACTGAGTGCTGAAGGCCAGAATGCAGAAAGAGAGTTTTTTAACAAAGTTTCCAAGAATCTTTCAATTAAGAGGTAAAAGATATTTATTGTCATGTGTACTTTTTAAATTAATTTTATTAGTTTTCTGGTGAGTAATTAAAGTAACTCCCTAAATATTTCTGAGGAAACTATTTGTAAATCTTTTACCATAGGTATCCTTGCTTTAAATGCATTGCTTCATAGAAGTTGGATGATAATTTTAATGAAGTGACAACTCTAATATGGTTCTCATTTGAGTTGATTTATTACATAGGGGAACAGAAGTATTTGTCGAGACATTATCTTGTTTAAGAAGAAGCATCCTGTTTTTGTTTAGTTTGCCTTCTCTTCTTCCCTTCCTTGTAGTATTAAACCTAGGCCTATCTGATAAACTACTATAAAAAATAACTCCTCTACCTAAAAAAGAAAACTTTTAAAGCAAATGCACTTGGAGAATATTAAATAATGGTTGTGAATTTTTGGGTCCATATATACCTTTTATGGTAAAGTAGATATTTCCTTTGTATTAGGGTTCTCCAGAGAAACAGAAGCGACAGGATATATATACATAGATTCGTTTTAAGGAATTGATTTGTGCAGTTGGGAAGGCTTGTCAGGGCCAAAATCTGCAGGGTAGGCTGGCAGCCTGAGACAAGTTGCAGTTAGAGTCCAAAGGTGGTCACCTGGCAGAATTCCCTCCTCTTGGGGAGGTCAGTCTTTGTTCTATTAAGGCATTCAGCTGATTGGATGAGACCCACCCACATTATGGGGGATTATATGCTTTACTCAGAGTCTACCGATTTAAATGTTAATCTCATCTTAAAAACGCCTTTACAGAAACATCTAGAATAATGTATGACCAAAAATCTGGCTACTGTGGCCTAGCCAAGTTGACACATAAAATTAACCCTTCATATCCCTATTCTAGCTTTCTCATTTATTTTACTATGTGCCTGATAATGTGCTAAGAGCTGGGGATATAGTGGTATTAAAAACAGATGCAGACACGATCCCTTTCCTCATGGAATTTATAGTTCAGTAATGGAGTGTTGAATTCTCTGTATTATTTGAGACGTCCATTAAATTAATATTTGCCAAGTATTTAATAACCTCATTTAAAAGTTACTTTGGAATGCTGGTTTATTCTTTGATTCTGTAGCTCAGAAACTATTGTTATTTTTAACTTGCACTTACAACTGATTTGTCCTTTTCTCAACTTTTTGATTATAACCTTAACCTATCTTTGGGCCTCTTTAATACTATCTGTTTAGTATCTTGTATGAGAAACAAGCAGGTATAAGGTTCATTATAGATTATTGCAATTATTGAGAAAATAGCTTCACCTTTTTTTTTTTGGCCGTGCCGCCTGTCACGCAAGATCTTAATTCCCCGAACAGCGATCAGACCCGTACCCCCTGCATTGGGAGCACTGAGTCTTAACCACTGGACCACCAGGGAAGTCCCTAGCTTGACCTTTTTTTTTTTTTTTTTTTGCGGTACGCGGGCCTCTCACTGTTGTGACCTCTCCCGTTGCGGAGCACAGGCTCCGGACGCGCAGGCTCAGTGGCCATGGCTCACGGGCCCAGCCGCTCCGCGGCATGTGGGATCTTCCCGGACCGGGGCACGAACCCGTGTCCCCCGCATCGGCAGGCGGACTCTCAACCACTGTGCCAGCAGGGAAGCCCCTTGACCTTTTTTAAATAGCATTCATTCATCTGTCCTTAACACTTGATTCTGTAGGTGGAAGTTAACTATGATACAGTTTTAAAATAAGTGCCAGCTATGCCAACTATTTATAGAGGCTACATAACATAATAGTTGTGAGTTCAGGTTATGGTATAAGACATATATGTGTTCAAGTCTTGGTTGTAAACATCACTATCCCATCTGTAAAATGGGAATTATGACTATATCCATATTGGTTTCCTATTGCTATTCTAACGAAGTACCACAAACTTAAGTGACTTCAAACAATACAAAGTTATTATCTTCTAGTTCTGGGGGTCAGGAGTCCAAAATGGATCTTTGGGGCTAAAATCAAAGTGATGGTAGGGCTGCATTCCTTTTGGAAGCTTTAGTGGTGAATCCATATTCCCTTTTCCAGCTTCTAGAGGCCACCTGCATTCCTTGTCTTACTCCATCTTCAAAGCTAGCAGCATAGCATCTTCAAATCTCTCTCTGACTTCTATCCTCCTCATATCTCCTTCTCTGCCTGACCATCTTGCCTCCATCTTATAAGGACCATTGTGATTACATTGAGCCTCCACATCTCAAGATACTTAATCATATCTGCAAACTCCCTTTTTCCTTTTACACTAACATATTCACAGGTTCTGGGGATTAGAAAGATGTCTGAGGTATACGCTATCTTTGGGCATTTTAAGTTATTTTTTTTTTTTTTTAAGAAGATGTTGAGGGTAGGAGTTTATTTATTTATTTATTTTTGCTGTGTTGGGTCTTCGTTTCTCTGCGAGGGCTTTCTCTAGTTGCGGCAAGTGGGGGCCACTCTTCATCGCGGTGCGCGGGCCTCTCACTATCGCGGCCTCTCTTGTTGCGGAGCACAGGCTCCAGACGCGCGGGCTCAGTAGTTGGGGCTCATGGGCCTAGTTGCTCCGCGGCATGTGGGATCTTCCCAGACCAGGGCTCGAACCCGTGTCCCCTGCATTAGCAGGCAGATTCTCAACCACTGCGCCACCAGGGAAGCCCTTAAGTTATTCTTGAAGCGGGTTAGATCAGCAGAAAACTATATTCTTACAGACTTGCAGGACCACCTTCATTGTCTTAAGGTTTAAGGTTTTATTCAAGCTTTTATTGAATGTTTATGGAAGAAAAAGCCAAATTAAGGGGACACTTGGAATTTCTTTAACATTGTTGAAAAACCGTGTCTATTTTCTTTTTTTTAATTTATTAATTTATTTATGTTTGGCTGCATTGAGTCTTCGTTGCTGTGCATGGGCTTTCTCTAGTTGCAGCGAGCGGGGGTTGCTCTTCATTGCGGTGGCCTCTGTTGTGGTCAAGCACAGGCTCTAGGCCCACGGGCTTCAGTAGTTGTAGCACATGGACTCAGTAGTTGTGGCTCTTGGGCTCTAGAGCACAGGCTTAGTAGTTGTGGTGCACAGGCTTAGTTGCTCCGCGGCATGTGGGATCTTCTGGGACCAGGGCTCGAACCTGTGTCCCCTGCATTGGCAGGTGGATTCTTAACCACTGCACCACCAGGGAAGTCCGGCCGTGTCTATTTTCAACTCTGACCAAAGCTTTGATAAGGATCAGTTATTTTTACTTTTTTTTTTTTTTTGCGGTACGCGGGCCTCTCACTGTTGTGGCCTCTCCCGTTGCGGAGCACAGGCTCCGGACACGCAGGTTCAGCAGCCATGGCTCCTGGACCCAGCCGCTCTGCGGCATGTGGGATCTTCCCGGACCGGGGCACGAACCCGTGTCCCCTGCATCGGCAGGCGGACTCTCAACCACTGCGCCACCAGAGAAGCCCCAAGGATCACTTATTTTTAGATTTTAATTTTAATAAAATGTTTATCTTACCTAGATAACTGGTATTAAAATTATACAACATTTTTTTCTTTTTGTCTTGGGTGCTAAAAAAGCTCAGAAATGAATATTTTTTGTTTTTTGTGTTTTTTTGGCTGTGCCATGCATCATGTGGGATCTTAGTTCCCTGACCAGGGATTGAACCTGCACCCCTTATAGTGAAAGCGCAGTCTTAACCACTGGATGGCCAGGGAAGTCCCTCAGAAATGGATTTTATTGCTCAGCGTTGGGAAATTTTATATGTGTGTATCTATGTGTATATTTGTATATGTTTATCATAAGTAAGTATGTAGCAAATATTAATTCCTTGCCACAAACTCAGGTGTACCCAAAATGTAACTTTTTTTGTTTTTATTCTTTTCTCTTTTTTGGTGCAGCATGTGGGATCTTAGTTCCCCAACCAGGGATCGAGCCCGATTCCCCGGCATCGGAAGTGCAGAGTCTTAACCAGTCGACCACCAGAGAAGTCCCCTACTTTTTTTCTTTTTAAAAGTAATTGAGGGAATTCCCTGGCGGTCCAGTGGTTAGGACAGCGTGCTTTCACTGCTGGGGCCTGGGTTTGATCCCTGGTTGGAGAACTAAGATCCCACAAGCCGCGCGGTGCCACAGCCAAAAAAAAAAAGTAATTGAAATTAATTTCTATTTTGAGCTCCTATTCATTTTGCTCAGTTATAGAAGCCAAATTTCAGTTAATTCAAGGTCTGTTTCTTCTGAGATTATATGTAATTTAGAGGGGACTAATGCTCTGCCACTACTGGTGATGTGGGGTGACATGATTATCATCCATCCACACCACTCAGCCATCTGCTGAGGTGTTTTCTTTCTTTCTTTCTTTTTCTTTCTTTCTTTCTTTGGTTGCACCAGGTCTTAGTTGCAGCAGGCAGACTCCTTAGTTCTGGCTTGCGGGCTCTTTAGTTGCTGCTTGCTGGCTCCTTAGTTGAGGCATATATGTGGGATCTAGTTCCCTGACCAGGGATCGAACCCAGGGCCCCTGCATTGGGAGCGTGGAGTCTTACCACTGCGCCACCAGGGAAGTCCCTGAGGTGTTTTCATTTGCATCTGGTTTTTGGCAGTTGGTTTGTGCAGGATCCTGCTGCGACCTCCTTACCCTATTCAGGTCACTGGCTCTCTGGGTCATGCCCATGCTGCACTGAGGCATATGGAATATCATTCTGTATTCTCCATGTCCTTCTTGGGTGTGGGAGGAGAGCTTTGTGAGATTGTTTCATTGCAGCACCTTGGCACAGAAAGAACTCTGTGTTTGCCTCTACAGACTATCAGGGTTTGGGACTAAGGTCTATTCTGCTGTCAAATCTTCCATATCTACTTGGGGGTTTCTGTTGTTCTCCTGCTAAGGAGACAGGACCCTTTCTTAGGAGTTCCATTGATGTCTAAGCTCTCTTAGCTTCCTTCTGGGTTTTCTTTTGTCTTCCTTACCTCAGCTACTGAGATTTTATTTAGTTTAGGATGGAAAAAAACTGGATGCGTATAGTCTTTCAAATTTTAGTCTTAAACTCTAATTTCAGCTTTTGAAACTCAGTACCAGCACTTAAAATTTTTCTGTGTTCTATTGGGACATGGCACCTGTGACACAATAACTTCAACTGACTAAATGGAAGGAGGTATTTCAATTAATGTCTCAGTTTTTTACCATCGCAGATATAATTACATAGGAAAATGTAATTCCTTACTTGATTTTTCTTTCTAACACAGAGTTTAATGCAGTATGTTTAATACAGTGAGTATACATCTCTCTTATCACATAATAAATTTTTGATGGCAAGCTCTGTATCTTATTAATTTCTATACTCCCCTAAGTGGTTAATCAGAAAATGCTCAGTAACTATTGCTTTATTATGACATTAAGATTAACTGGGTTATGGATGCAACTAGAGATAATCATACTAAGTGAAGTAAGTCAGAAAGAGAAAGACAAATACCGTATGATGCCACTTATATGTGGAATCTAAAATATGACACAAATGAACCTATCTGTGAAACAGAAACAAAATCAGGGACGTAGAGAACAGACTTCTTGTTGCCAAGGGGGAGGGGGGCAGGAGAAGGTTGGGTTAGGAGTTTGGGATTATCAGTGCAAACTGGTATATATAGAATGGATAAACAACAAGATCCTACTGTGTATAGCACAGGGAAATACATTCAGTATCCTGTGATAAACTATAATGGAAAAGAATATGGAAAAGAATGTATGTGTGCCTGCATGTGCGTGTGTGTGTGTGTGTGTATAGATAGATAGATAGATAGATAGATAACTGAGTCACTTTGATGTACAGCAGTAATTAACAACATTGTAATTCAACTATACTTCAATTAAAAATAAATTTAAAAAAAAGAATAACTGGGTTAAACTTGCCATGATCAGGAGAAGAGGGTAGATTATTAAGCATGAGTCTGACTGGCTCAGCTTTCCTGATCATCTGGCACTGGCCTGAAAAAATAAAATAATTTTTGGTTGTCAGATACTAAATTAAATGATCCAGATACTATTGTGGCTTATTAAAGGACTTTATTCAGCTTCAGAAAGAAAGAACAAATGAAAACTAAATTACTGAAGATTTATATTTTCTCCCCTCTGTTCTTTAGGTCTTCTCAAAAGTTACCTCCAGGGAAAATGCCAATAAGTGATCATGACTCTGGTGTTGAAGATGAAGATGTTTCTCCAAGACCAATTCCTAGTCCTCATCCAGTGAGTCAGAAGGTATCACTGATCTTAGAACTCACCTTTGTGATTAGAAACCTAAAAGTCTCTTCATGTTAAAGCACTCAATAATATTACCTAAAACTTCCTTAAGTTCATTCTAAGATATCTATAGCTATCTATATGTATATGGCTTTGACTGTATATAAAGAGATATATATATATTCCTCACAGGTACATATAATTATTATATGTAATAATATATATGAATATGTACACATATTGTAATAAGTATATATAATTATTATTCCCAGAGAAAACTGAGGAACAGATTGGTTAAGTTACCTGCCTAGGATTATATAACTATTAAGTAGTAAAGCTGGAATTCAGGAAGTTTGGGATTTGGTAAACCTAGTGATTTAGGAGGTTTAGTTTCAGAATCTGGTGCTTTTAACCCATATAGACTCAACATTCTGTACATTAACCAGAGCTCAACATCGTTTCTTATTACCATATTCTGAGAAAACATTCTATTTCCTTTTGGAGATTGCTAATAACCTGCCATAATTTTTTTATTGAGGCCAACTAGTGGGTTATTTTAGAATTGTTGTGTCTTAATTACTTATTAGAAGAAAAAGGAATGAGAAAGGCTTTTTAAAATTAATATTAAATTATAACCAAATTCGCCACAGCTAGTATTTTGTTTATTCTTTTTGGCTCTCTTCCAACTCTTTTAGTTGGTATCAGTAAAAAGAATAGCAGTGAATAATTTCACTTAGTAGAATATTCTGAATACTTATTGGAAGACCCTTATTTAAGATGCAGAAACATTATTCTTTACTAGATGTGTTGAAGCATCAGGTCTGATAATTTTTTTTTCAGAGAGGGTAAAAAGAAGTCTGTTATAACATAGTTTCCCATATTGTGTTCTGTGATCTAAGCAACATTAATCAGTGTTCCAGTGAAAGGAGTTTCATTGTTAAATAAGTTTGTGAGGGCAAGGACCTTATTTATTTTGTTCACAGTTGCATTTCTAGTACTAGCACATGGATGCCCAGAAAATATTTGTTAACTGTCTAAATAAAGAATAAACACTTTTTAATAAATAACTGGATGTAATTTGGAAAATACTAATCAAAGGAAAATGAAGCATATATCATTATCCTAAAAGGTACTTTTTCCTCTTTAATTTCTTTCCCACTTACAGGTTTCTAAGATCCAGCCATCAGTTCCTGAACTTTCACTTGTATTGGATGGCAACTTCATAGAATCAAACCCTGTGCCTAACCCATTGGAAATGGTGAATAATGAAAATCCTCCTTTGTTGATTAACCATTCTGAACACTTTGAGCCATTGCAGCCGCAGCTTTATGATGAGAAACACAGCCCAGAAGTTGAAGCTGGAGAGCCTTCCTTGAGAGGGCTACCAAATCAATTAAACCAGGACACTGCTCCTTTGAGACACTGCAAAGTAAGACGGCCATCTACCTGTAAGAAAGGGAACCCCCATACCAGGAGCAGTGTTAAACCATCTTCTTTTAATGGACCATCTCCTGAGGCATCTGAAAAGCTTCAAACAGTTTCTGCTGGAAATGTACACAAAGAAGAGTATCCTGTAAGATCCTCCACATTTAATTCCAGGCAGTCTTCCTTTGCCCCACAGCCCCACCCACACAATTTTGTTTTTTCACCCCATAATTCAGGAAGACCAATGGAATTTCAGATACCTACTCCCCCACCACCATCTTACTATTCCACAAGTGTTTGCAATTGTTTTCAGCATCATGGCCGTATTCAATATAGTCCAATAAATTCTTGGCAAGGAATGAATACAGTAGGATCCACTCAAGACCTCCAGTCTGAAGCCCTTCAAAAACATTCATTATTTCATCCAAGTGGATGTCCAGCGCAGTATCATAATGCATTCTGTTCCTCAAGTAGTCCTGTAGCCTTGAGACCTCAGGGAAACATGGGGGGTTGTTCTTCCCACAGCAATGTAGAACCATCGCCTGTGGCAAGACTACCTCCACACGTGGACTCATGTAACCCATGGCCTTGTGCAGTATGCGTGCACACACCCAAGACTGGGTCAGATAATGGAATGATGGGACTATCTCCGGATGCGTACAGGTTCGTCACAGAGCAAGACAGACAGCTGCGACTACTTCAGGCACAGGTTTGCTAGCTTTCTTCTGTTAAATTCTTGGTATTAATAGGGTTTTGAAAAAATAACTGGCAACTCTTCAGTAATTATAGTTTATGGAGTAGAATTGTAGAATGTCAGAACTAGAAGAGACCTTGGAAACTGAATTCTAGTCCCTGTTGTTTTACAGGTAAGTAAAGTGAGGATTAGAGAGAAAGAATAATTTACCCAATGACACATTGCTAGTTAGGAGTAGAACTAGGCCTAGAAAGCAAGTCCTCTCTTCTCTGTCTTGTGCATATCCTAACCTACAACATAATTGTATTTTTCTTTCACTTTTTGCCTCTAATGAGAAGTCTGTATAATTTACTAAACTTTATATACAACTAAATATAAAGCCTGCACAGTAGGTTCTGATACTCTGTAGTTTGTCAACCCTATAGTGTGTAAACTAACCTTTAGCCAGTGTACCCTTACAGAGTACATGTAGTGCCTCCTCTGTGTATCTATACTAGGCTTGTTCTACTCATTTTATTCTGAAATGCTTCCTTTCTTCAGGCCTTTATGACAGAGTTCTTAGTCTTTTAATTATATCCTTGCACAGTTTAGTCTTTATTGTATTGTGTCTTTTTCTTTCTTTGCTAACTGACACCCTTCTTCCACATACCTACCGCAAACCCCCCACTCCTTCCTTTCCCCCGGTACCAATGGAAACAACCTGAAGTAGATACTTTCATAGTTTTTTCCATGACCCTATAACTATACTAATATATGTAAAATGGACATATATACATGTGTGATTTTTTTTTTAAAAAGTCTTTTATAAAATTGGGGTCATAGTGTTCGCATTTTGCAAAAACAAGATAATGACATTTTTCAAATTCTGCTTTAAAATGCTTTAGATTAAGACACCCAAGAAAAATTCAGCTTTGCTGTTTTTTTGAACCCAGGTATATCCTCTGAAATTGTAAAATGTAACAAAAGATTATAAACATTTGGCAGAATTTTTAATGTGGCTAAATATTTCACATTGAAAAGAAATTTTTCTTTCTTTCTGGTCTTTTTTTTTTGCGGTACGCGGGCCTCTCACCTTTGTGGCCTCTCCCGTTGCGGAGCACAGGCTCTCGACGTGCAGGCTCAGCGGCCATGGCTCACGGGCCCAGCCGCTCCACGGCATGTGGGATCTTCCTGGACCGGGGCACGAACCCACGTCCCCTGCATCAGCAGGCGGACTCTCAACCACTGCGCCACCAGGGAAGCCCTTGATCTTGTTTTTTTAAAAAAGATAATAGCGGCTAAAAAGGTCTTCTAAGCTATTTAGAAATCTTAGTACTTGGGATTTATATACTTAAAATGTAAATTATAGACTACTGGCTCTGGTGTAGATTATGAGTCATACTTGGAGAACACAAAAGATGATGTAGAAAATGCTTCTATGATAAATTCACATAGTATTTTGCTAACATATTTTTTAAAACTTTTTTCAGGTAACATTTAACTTTTTTTTTTAACTTTTTTTTTTAAGATGTTTTTGATGTGGACAATTTTTAAAGTCTTTATTGAATTTCTTACAGTATTGCTTCTGTTTTATGTTTTGGTTTTTTGGCCACGAGGCATGTGGAATCTTAGCTCCCTGACCAGGGATCAAACCTGCACTCCCTACATTGGAAGGCAAAGTCTTAACCACTGGACTGCCAGGGAAGTCCCTATTTAAATTTTTTGAGAGTATCATAACATTTTCTATATACGTTTCTATAGAACTATCTTATTCTGCATAGGCTTCCCTTGTTGTGTACAAGAAACCGTCTAATTGGTCTCTTATCAATTATTTCAGCAGCTTGAAGTTTCTGCTTTTGCAAACAGTACAGCAGTGAACACCCTTATACTTGTATCTTCTGTATATATGCATGTACCACTGTGGCATAGATCTCTAGAAGTAAAATTTTGAAGTCAAAGGGAACACACATTTAAATGTTCAAAGGTACCCAAACTTGCTCCTCTTCTAATATTCAAAGTCTTATTTTGGTGTAGTGGTTAAAGAGAGTGGGCTCCTTGGGTTCTAATCCAATTTTGGTGTGACATAAGTTATACAATCTTGGGCAAGTTACTTTATGTGTCTGACTTAAGTTTTCTCATCCACAAAAGAGGAATATACATAAGTGTATGGAGTTCTAAGGGCTGAATGAGTTACTGGGTAGGGGCCAAGAATAGTGCCTGGCATATAGTGCTCAGTAAATGTTAACTATTATTATTATTTTCATTATCGTTATTATCTCAGTTAATGGCATCACTTCTCATCCTGCTGCTCAGGCCAAAATCCTATGCATAAAAACCAAGGCTTTTACTTTTCTAGCTGTATCCTGAACTTAACTATTCTTTACCATCTTTCCTGCTACCACTCTAATTCAAACCATCATTTTCTCTTCTCCATACATGCTGCTTCCAGTACTGTTCCCTCATGTTTTCCTGCAGTTGGAAACATGAGAGCCATCTTTTTAAAGCCCAAGTCAGATCATAGGGATCCTGCTTAAAACACAATGGTTTTCCATTGCAATTAAAGTAAAATCAAAATTTCTTACCTTGACCCTCAAAACCCTTTGGGTTCATCTTCTGTCTCCCTCTCCTCGCTCATCTCTTGCCACTGTCTTCCATGTTGACTACACTTCAGCTGCAGTGGTATGCTTTTTGTTCTTCAAAAACACAAACATCTTTCCACTTTATGTGCTTAAGCTTCTAGTCCCCTTTGCCTGAAACATTCTTCTAATTCTACTAATGGCTAGCTCTTTCTCATCATTCAGTCAGGCCTTAATTACATGTGTTAGTTTTTTGTCTCTAGGGAGCTCTAGGCAGGGAGCTTCATCACTGTATTCTTTAAAAGATTCATCACTGTATTCTTTAGCACCTTGAATAATACTTCACTTAAAACAGTTGTTTAGGGCTTCCCTGGTGGCGCAGTGGTTGAGAGTCCGCCTGCCGATGCAGGGGACACGGGTTCGTGCCCCGGTCCGGGAAGATCCCACATGCCGCAGAGCGACTAGGCCCGTGAGCAATGGCCACTGACCCTGCGTGTCCAGAGCCTGTGCTCCGCAATGGGAGAGGCCACAACAGTGAGAGGCCCGCGTACTGCAAAAAAAAACAAACAGTTGTTTAATACATATTTTGTAACTTGAATGAGTGAAAAAGGCCACCAGAAAGGCTATACCAATTTAATACTTCAAAAATTTTCCCATGTCTCTAATACTGGACATATCTACTCTTAAATTGTTATCAGTCTTTATTAATAGAAACTTTTGATTTGCATTGTATTATTATGAGTGATCATTTTATTGTTTATTGGCCATTTGTATTTTCTTTCTATAAAGTCTCTGCTATTTACCCATTTTTCTATTAAGTCCTTTTCTAATCAATTTATAAGAGCTTATTGTATATTAAGGAAATTGGTTCTTTATCATCTGTATGTGGTATTTCTTACAGTTTGTCTTAAGTGTTTTGTGTTTTAATCATTTGTACGGAATATTCCAGCTTAGACATAATTAGATTTATCAGTCATTTTCTTTTTGGGTTTTGTATTATGTTTAGAAGAGCCTCTTCCCTTTGAGATCATAAAAAATTTAGTCTTCATTACCACCACGCCCCCAGGATTATATTTGTTGCTTTATTTTGGTATATGAGATAAAAGATTTTTTTATTTTTAATCCTTAGATGACTGACTCCATATATTTACTGAATAATACATCTTTTTGTTAATGATTTAGAAATGCATTTTTTATTGTATAATTAAAGTATCATGTGTTTGTATCTGTTTCTGTACTGTGTTCCCCATTGATCTGCCTGTCTATTCCAGCACTATTACCATTCAGTTTAATCTCTATAGCTTTATAATAAATCTCTTATCGAGTACTTCCTAGGCAGTCTCTCTAAACCTCACTTTTCTCAGCTGTAAATTGAGGGCAGTGATTGGTATTATATGTAGATTTGATGGTTAAATGAATTTATATGTATATGTATATATATTCACACACACACACACCTGTCTGTCTAGATAAAATGCTTACTGTAGGATGAGGCTATAGTAAACACTCAACAAATTACAGTTATTTTGTTTATCTCTTAGTCCTCACAACAACCTTAGTTTTAGGTAATGTTGAAGCTCATAGTAGCTAAATAGCTTTTCCAAAATGTAGCAGAGTAGGATTTAAACTTATATCCTCATGACACTAAAGCCCATGCTCCAAACCACTATAAGTACATATGCCACTTTGTATTATTAGTGCAGGTCGTATTTCTATTGATCTCAACAATTATTGATAATACTTATTTTCCTATATTAATAAAGTTAATCTACTAAAGTTAATGAGTTGAACACAGCAGTATAACTTACAGGGAAATAGAAAATTACAGTGTTTAAAAAGGGAGGCTTTTCCACTCCTAGGTGTATATCCAGGGGAAATGAAAAAATATGTTCACACAAAAACTTGTATACACATGTTCATAGCAACATTATTTATAATAGCCAAGGATGAAATAATCCAAAGTCCATCAACTGATGAATAGATGAACACAGTGTGACATTATCTATACAATGGAATATTTCAGTCATCAAAAGGAGTGAAGTACTGATAGGTACTACAGCACAGATGAACTTTGAAAACGTTATGCTAAGTGAAAGAAGCAAGATGTAAGGCCACATATTGTTTGGTTTCATTTATATCAAATGTCCAGAATAGGCAAATCTACAGAGACAGAAAGTAGATTAGTTGTTGCCAAAGGCTAGGTTCTGGGGCCATGGAGAGTGACAGCTAGTGGGTACAGAGATTTTTCGGGGGTTGATGAAAATATTGTAGAGTTAGATGGTGGTGATGGATGCAGACTTTGTGAATATCCTAAAAAGCATGGAACTGTATACTTCAAAGGGATAAGTTTTATTGTATGTGAATCACATCTCAATTTTAAAAGGAGGAGGGGAAGCTTTTGGTGTTTGAACTTCAGCTTTGCTACTTGTTAGTTATATGATCTGGGCAAGTAACTTTATTTTTAGTGCCTCAAGTTTTTTTCTGTGTGCTTAATAGTAGTACATTCTTCATGGGGTCATTGTAAAAATCATACATAAGAGCTCTTATTGTAGTGTCTTGTAAACAGGAAGCACTCAGTGTTAGAGACTGTTATTAATATTTCCAGTTTCAGCATGACCAAATGCGGGCAATTCTGGTTAACTTTTATAAGATGAATCTTGTGTAAAAAATTGTTCAAATTTGGTATATGGAGTTAGAGTATGCCTCCTATCTTACTTTTGGTTTGTAAGTGAAATAGGAATAAAATGTTTGAAGTGTTAACATTAAGGCTTTTCTATGTGAGTGTCAATTTATGAATGCTAATCTAAACACCTGTATGTTTTTATTTTTAAATTTATAGATAGCCCACTTAAGTTCTTAATAACTAATGACAATGATTTTCGACATTGAGTAAGTTTTATGGTATAATGTAGTTGAAATGTGAGAAAATATAGTTAAAAGTCAGTTATTTATAACGGGGGCACTTTGTAATTCATTTTTAAACTCTTATGCCAGTTTGGTTGATTACTTCACTGTCAGTGTAAAGTATGTTTTTAATTGATACAGATTCAGCGTTTGTTGGAAGCACAGTCTCTGCAGCCCTGTTCCCCTAAGACAACCACTGTTGAAGACACAGTGCAAGCTGCCAGACAAATGGAGTTGGTTTCCATGGAAGCACAGTCTCCCCCTGCTTTGCACATGAGAAAAAGTGTAAGCATTGCTGTAAGCACAGGTAATTTCATTTTTTAAATTTGTACATGGTACACATAATGTCAAAACCAAGGTGATGAGAGTATAACTTAAGTCTTTGTGTAATTTTACTCTTTCTGAAAACTATACCTGAAAACAGATTGGAAACCATATAACATAATAAATATATTGTTTGTTTTTGCTGCTTTCTCAAGATGAACCCCCAGTTCTAATGAGAGAAGTCATCTGTGGTTTTGAGGGATCAGGGAAGGTTTCATCTATGCAGTGTTATTGATTCTGGGCTTTGAAGGGAATGTAGAATCTTAGTTGGTGGAATTGAGAGATGGCAGAACAGATGGTAGAGAAAATAGGGCTCAGTGGGAAAACACAGTGTCCTGAGTTGTCTAGTACTCTACACATTACTATGTCATGGAGAGGCTTTACTGCATATTTCACAAAGCCATGTCTACTTCATTTGGTAAGCAAAATAAAAGGCCTTTTTTTTTTAAATTTATTTTTGGCTGTGTTGGGTCTTTGTTGCAGCACGCAGGCTTTCTCTAGCTTCGGCGAGTGGGGGCTACTCTTCATTGCGGTGTGCAGGCTTCTCATTGCGGTGGTTTCTCTTGTTGTGGAGCTCGGGCTCTAGGCGCGCGAGCTTCAGTAGTTGTGGCACGCAGGATCAGTAGTTGTGGCGCACAGGCTTAGTTGCTCCGCATCATGTGGGATCTTCCGGGACCAGGGCTTAAACCCGTGTCCCCTACATTGGCAGGTGGATTCTTAACCACTGTGCCACCAGGGAAGTCCCGACATTTGATTTTTAAATACTCGCCTGATATTATGTATGTCTGATACATCTCTAATATAGTATCATAAATATTGTATTTAAGAATCAAAATCAGAGAGCCTAGGGATTTGCATTTTATATATTTTCTCCTGTTTTTCAGAACAGCAGTTTTCAAAACACATATACACCCCAAATCATATTGAGAACCTTGATAGGTAAAACACATCATTTGAGAGCCACACCTCTTGAAGAGGTAGGGCCCAGAATGTCCTCTTTCCCTTTGTACCCCAGTTTTCTCTCTTTTCACCTTTCACTTACCTCTTCATGGCATTTCTGAGAAAATATAATCTGAAAACAGTTCTGGGTAATTGTGTTAAACTAATATAGCTAGTGTTACTTAACAAAGGTTTGTCAGAGAATTATTTTTATACGTGGATGTTTGTTTCAGTATCTGTTAAATCATCTGATGTCCAGGTGCCAGCTTGTTTTGGAATGCGGCAGGTGATGATCAAGAGCCTGAATCTCAGCTGAGACAAGATGATACCAAGATTTCCAGTGAGGACATGAATTTTTCTGTCGATATTAATAATGAAGTCACAAGTACTCCTGGTAGTGCATCTTCATTAAAAGCTGTTGATATTCCCAGTTTTGAAGAGAGCAACACTGCTGTGGAAGAATTTAATCAGCAACTTTCTATATCCAAGTAAGATCTCTTTGATTCAGTATTCATCTTACCTCTTTTTTTCTTTTTAAATTCTAATATTCTTCTGGTACTCTAACTCAGAAACTGTTTGTTTTCTAAAAGTATTTTCATTGGTGTCTTTCCTAATGTGATTCCTATGTAACAGACAATTCTTTTCTCTTTTTTTTGAATTTTCTTTTTTGGCCGCATTGCGTGGCATGCGGGATCTTAGTTCCCTGACCAGGGATTGAACCTGTGTCCCCTTCAGTGGAATCGAGGAGTCCTAACCACTGGACCATCAGGGAATTCCCTGTAACAGATAATTCTGAGCCTTCTAGAACCATTCCCAGATGTCGCTCATTGGATGTGTAAAACAGTCTGGCTGAATCAGAACATTTGAAGAAAATTTCAAAAATATGTATGCTCAGGCCTCACTGTAGAGATTCTGATAACACTAGATCCCAGTTGGAGCTGGGGTCCTGAATTTTGTAAATTTTTAAAGATGTACCATATTGCAATTATATATGTATAGCTAAGTCTTTATTTCTGAGAGATACAACCTGTTACCTGAGATATACTTCAGAATAAGCTGGTGGGGATGAAATGGCTAGGGGTATAATTGAAGTAAGGTAGACTGAGTAGGTAATTTTAAAAAGTGATGGTACATAGTGATTTGTTAAACTATTCCCTCTTGTGTCTGAAATTTTTCATTATGAAATTTTCATTAAAAAAAGATAAGGATTGTGAAGTAATTTAGATCCTTAGCAAATTTGGAAATAAATTCAACAAATATTCTTTGAGTTTCTGGTATGTGCTGCCACAGAACTAGGCCCTAGAGATTGAGCGGTAGGTCAGACAAAGCTCCTGACATCATGGAATTTCCATGAGTTGTAGAGACAAACAGTAACCACATCGGCAGGAAATCATATAATGACAACTGCCTGAAGAAAATAAACCAGGGTGACCAAGTGGAGTGTAACTGGGATAGTGGCATGGGAGTGAGGGGGCATTATTAAGTAGGGTGGTGAAAGAAGCCTTCCCTGAGGGGGTAACATTTGAGCAGTGGCTTGAATGATGAGAAGAAGCCAACCATGACAATATCTGGCAAAGAGTGTTCCAGGTGGAGGAAATGGCAAGTGTAGATCCTGAGGTGTGCCTGAGCTTGAGAGTTCCAGAAACAAGCAGGAAAGCCATTGTGGCTGAACTTAGTGACTGAGAGAGCACAGGAAATATGGTCAGAGATAACAGGCAGGAACCAAATTATGTAGGGCTTTGTAGGTTGTAAAAAGGAGTTCTGAATTTATTTTGTGTTCGTTAGAACCAGGGAGGATTTTAAATAATGGGCTGGTATGATCTGATTTTCATTTTTTAAAGGCCATTCTAGCTGTTGTGTGGCAAGTGAACTGATGAGGATTAAGAGTGGAAGTAGGGAGACTCGTTAATAGACTAAAGACCAAGTGAGGTGAAGGTGCCTTGGAATTGACTGTGGTGGAAGGGATCAGGTGTAGAATAAATGTTAAAGGTAGAGCAATAATGTAAGTTAAAACACTACAGGGTAATATCACATGAAACAGTTTTAAAAGAGGTGAATTCAGTGGTGGGGGGGGGCATGGGGCAGGCAGTTGATTACTTTTTAAAATTATAAGCCTTTTGATAATATTTGACATTTTTAATTATTCTGGTTACAATAATGATTAAAACAATAAATACACCCCTCCAGAAAACTAGAAATATTTATCTGCTTTGCTCAGTAGAGTATATGTCTTAACCTTACAATTCAATTAAGTACTCATAGTATGTACCACAAGTGTATTAAAAAGATCTGTATATGTGTCTCCCCGACTAGACTGAATTCCTACAGGATAGGGATCCTACTCATTTCTATATCTTTAGGACTTGACCCAGTGTCTGGTTCCCCATGTTAGCTCCTTCATAAACGTTCAGTGATAGGAAGAGCAATTTGGGGTGAGCCCCAAAATAAGTCCACATTTTATTTGGAATAATTATAGAAACTGAGAACAAAGAGGCATGAACTGTGGTTATCCTTATATATTCTCCCTAACTTCTGTAAACTGTAGACTATCAGGAATTAGGAGGTTTTACCCCTGAAATAGTTTTTAAGTCAGAACTTTAAAAAGTCTCCAATCCAGGGACTTCCCTGACAGTCCACTTTGTTAAGACTTTGCCTTCCAGTGTAGGGAGTGTGGGTTTGATCCCTGGTTGGGGAGCTAAGAGCCCACATGCCTCTTGGACAAAAAAACAAAACATAAAACAGAAGCAATGTTGTAACAAATTCAACAAAGACTTTAAAAATGATCCACATCAAAAAAAAAAATCTCCAAGCCATTGTGGTTTTTAACTTCAGAAACAGATCTGAGTTCATTGATAGAATGCAGTTAATTGCTTTTTCAGGGCAATTAACTAACTCTGTTGATTCCAACATATAACAGATGTAAATCTGATCTTTGTTCAGCATAATATATGACTTGGATTAAATAGTATCTCCAGTGTTGTATGTGGTGGTTTGGGTGCTTCTTTAGGAGATTCTTCCCAAACATCTGGTCTGATTCATGCTGTGGTTCCCAGTGCTAAGTATTCATACATGGCACCTGGCCACCTGGGTTCCCTGCCCTCTTTGGATGTCTTGCTGAATCAGTCTAATGTTAAAGCAGTTTGTGAAAGATAAATTTTTTGGCTTGCAGCATATATGGTAATTGGTTGCTTTTTCCCAGGGGAGAGTGGTAGATGATATTTCTTTTGACACAAGCTTGCTTTTTTTTTTTTTAAGAAGTCGTGCTTTGGACATACCTACTAATACTTGCCATATTAGAATCATCTTTAAACAATTCTTTTAAATTTGAAATCTTTAATGTTTTGGTTCTTGTCTTCTTTTTTAGCTTTTATTTTTGTTTGGTAGGTTAGACACCAAGACACATATTTTTAAATTCTTGAAAATGCAATATAGTAGAGTGATTAAGAGCATGGTGCCAAACTGCCTGGATTTGAATCACAGCAGTGTGACCATGGGCAGGTCTCATAATGTCTGGATGACTCTGTTTTCCTGTCTATAAATGGAGACGGTGAAAGTAGTACCTATCAGCATTGTTGTAAAGATTAGATGAGTTAATGTATTTAAAACACATAGAATAGTACCAGAATTAGTACCTAATTATTGTCATCATTTAGCTAAAGGTAGAATAAGGCAAACTCAGTAACTGACATGGACTCTCCTTATAAAGTGCTTTTGCAAATGTTTGCATGATAAAAATCCTGCTCAGTACAAGTACTTTCCCAAAAAGCCATAAAATCTCTAAAGGCTGGATTTCTGCTTCTACATTTGAGTTTTGGTATTTTCACTAAAGTGAAATTAGTTAACATGGTTGAAGATAAAGGTTCAATGTGATATTTAGGAAGCAAGGGGATAGCAGCAGGAGATGAAGAGAACTAGCAGTTATGGACCACCCACTATGTTTATCTGGTACTATGCTAGGTACTTTGTATCTCCTTTAATCCTGTCTCATGTTTTTCAACCCAGGGAGGTGGATATCATTTTTCGCATTTGATGAATGAGGAAACTGAGGCCCAGAGAGATTAAGAAATTTGCCCCAGACACAATGAACAAACTATATTATAAATGAGAATATATGTGACCTAAGAGATAAAAGGAAGTGCTAATGGGGGTTGAAAGAAGCAAGAGGACATACCCAGTTAAGGTTTTAGAACATCATAGAGGAAGCAAAGTTTTAAAATGTCCCTCGAGCAGTAGATAGGATTTTGATGAGAGTGTGCCAATTTAAAGGCATTAGAACAGTAAGTCTTGGCTGAGTGGCACTTGAAAATACAGGTAAATTTGGGCCCTTCACCAATTCAGAATCTCTGAAGGGAGAAGTCCAAACAGTTGTATTTTTTAAAACTTTACAAGTGATATTGATGTGTAGCCAAGATTGAGAACTGTTCTGTTGTAGACAAAATTTATGGGCAGAATTCAGAGTACTGTTAGTAATCCAGTTTGTTCAGAATATAAAATAAAACAGGCATGGAAAGAGATTGGCTGAAAAGCCAAGTTGACTACCAAATTTCAGAGAGCTTTGACTGACAGTATAAGGAATTGTGTTTGTTTTAATAAACCTTTTAAGGTTTTTGCTTGTTTTTTTTGTTGTTGTTGTAAAACAAAATAACATAGAATTTACCATCTTAACCATTTATATACAGCCAATCAAGATGAAATGCTTATCTAGTACCACTAAGAGCTGACAGTACAAACCAGAATGCTGCCGAGTCTTACCCCGTTCTCCCAAAGTTACTGCACTTCAAATATACATTAAAGATACCTTGATAACTAACACTTACTTTATATATGTATGTCCTTTCAAGCAGCTCTTCTCCACTTGTGAGAAAAGAACCTGATGTGCCTGTATTCTTTCCAAATCCTCTGCTGGCGGAGAGTGTAAGCATGTGCTTCCAAAGTGGACCAACAGAGGGTGCCACTAACAGCTCTGTAACATCAGGGGAACCCAAAACTGAGCAAGTAATGCAACCCTTGCCTCATCAACCATCTGATAACCAGAAACGATTCCAGGATGTGTTGGTAAGAAAATGTAAAGCATTTCATCTTTTGTGTGATGGTTATTTAGTCTGGGGTATGTGAGTTAAGCCTTTCCTATCCTTAAACTGATTGGGACCTTGATATAAAAAGTTTTTCCCCAAATTAATGATATGTCACTTATTTCTTTTAGCTTTTCATAAATTATGATAACCTAAATTCAGTAACTCATTGTAAGCATGCCAGTCATCAGATACTTAGATAGCCAGGAAAAAAATGTCTTATTTTAAAAATATGTTGACATTATGCCAAATTCAAACTAACGTTAGTACCAGAAAAATAAGCAAGAGTTTGCAGGAAACTTGAAAATTGGAAAGTAGTAGAATATTTATGATAATATTTACTGACTTTAGTTCAGATAAGCAGATTTTTATTGAATACTTAGCTTAGTGTAAGAAAATGAACTAAGTGGATAATATACAGATGAATATGACCGTCTCTGCCTTTGAAAACCTATGGGAAATAGCCCATGGATACCAGTAACAAATAACTATAGGACAGGCTGAGAAGTGCTGTAAGCAAAGGCAATACACAATAAAAAGGGGTAATTCTGGTTGGAGGAAATAGTCATCTTGGAAAAGCTAGAATGTAAACTGGGACTTGAAGGTCGAATGACCGTGGCTGTCACTTACCAATTGTAGACTTTGGAACATTTGATTTCTCCATTTATAATTGAAGGCTAATTAAACATACGTCATAGGGCCCTAAGTATTCATGAGTTAACACATATTTGTTATTTGCCTGCTAGGTCCTAGACTGGTGCTAGCAGCCGTGTGCTCAAGGGAATGAAATATGATTTAATGTCAGGAAGGCAGAGATAGGATCACAGGTCATTCTCATTCAAAGCGAGAAAAGAGAGGAGTCAAATTCTCAAAGTAACATAAAGATCAAACTTATAACTCTGAAACATTATCATTTTTCAAATGAAGGCATGATTTTAAACTTTTGTTTGTAAAGAATTTACTATAAATCCTTAAAAATACTTGAAATATTACTCAAATGATTTTAAATCTTTTGGTTTTAAAATGAACAAATTCTGAACAAACATTCTAAGTTTTCTGTAGGATCTGATGAAATCGTTCATTCATTAAGATGGGCTTCTTTTATAAAAACTCCATAAAACTTGGCAAATGTATTTGATATTTTGTAGAATTTAGCAGGATAATATTTTGCTCTTCTCTGGCATTACTTACCACTATTATTTGCATTTTTGTTTCCTAAGACTGTTAATAGTGATTTTTCAAATATGTCCTTTTTCTTTTTTCATCAGGGTCAAGGGAACCACCTATTGAATAACTACCACAAGGAAACTGAGCAGCCATCTACCAAAGCAGTAATTATCAGTCACGAATGCACCAGAATGCAGAATGTTTACCATACTAAAAAAAAAAACCATGATTCAGAACCAGTGGACAAAGATTGTGTTCTTAATGCAACCCTTAAGCAACTAAGAAGCCTTGGAGTAAAAATTGATTCTCCTACTAAAATGAAGAAAAATGTACATAAAGTGGATCATGCCAGGTAACTTTAAAATTTGTTTTAAAAGATAAAGAAAAATTTAAATGTATTGCAGCTGTCTCATGAAAAAAGGTATAAGCTTGCCACTCAATTCAATTGGCTTATCCTTTTTTCAGGGTCTACTATATGATGAATATAAGAGATTGTTTCTACCCTTTAGATTTTTCTAGTAGAGGAGAAGGTTATATACCTAAGTAATTTGAGGGATATTGGCCAACAATATGCTCTGGGAATCTTATAGAAAGAGAAATGAGCTTTTGCTCATTTTTGATGTCTGGAAAAGTTTTCCTGGAGGTGATGGAGTCTGCGCCAGCTACTGGATGTACAGTTAATGCAGTTGTGCCATCTAAAAGGCAAAAACATTCCTTTTTGTGCGACTCCCCTGGTGGCGCAGTGGTTAAGAATCCGCCTGCCAATGCAGGGGACACAGCTTCGAGCCCTGGACCGGGAAGATCCCACATGCCGCGGAGCAGCTAAGCCCGTGCACCACAACTACTGAGCCTGCGCTCTAGAGCCCACGAGCCACAACTACTGAGCCTGTGTGCTACAACTACCGAAGCCTGCACGCCTAGAGCCCATGCTCTGCAACAAGAGAAGCCACTGCAATGAGAAGCCCACGCACCACAACACAGAGTAGCCCCCTCTCGCCGCAACTAGAGAGAAAGCCTGCACGTAGCAACGAAGACCCAACGCAGCCAAAAATAAATAAAGTTTAAAAAAAGATTATGTCCTTTAAAAAAAATTCCTTTTTGTAGAAATATGTTTTGAAGAATATAGTTATATGAACCTTACTTATTGCTCACCAGTTCCAACTGGCCATGTTCCTCTGTTTAGATTCCTCTTCATCAAAGATCACCTCAACACATACTTGTTTTAAAGAGGATAAAATCTGGAAATTATGTTATTAAGGCTAGTGTGCTTTCTATTAATTATTTTTGATGTCATTTTCTAGTTATAAAAATAATACAATTTCATGATTAAAAAAAATATCAAATAACATGCAAGAATATCAGATAGAATGCAAAAGCCCCCACATCCCAGACTCCTCAGTCTGACTCCTCCTAGGTTATTTCTCTTAACTGTTTCTTTGGTATTCTTCTAGAAATGCTCTAGGCATGTTCAAGTATGTATCTGTGTGATAAGTGTTGCAATTTGGGGTTTTTGCTTAACGTTATATCTTAGGTACTTTTCTTTATAGGTATATGCAGTTCTTTCTCATGCATTTAAACAGCTGGATAATATTCTGTTGTGCCCATGTACTATAATATAGTGAACCCAAGTTCTCTATTAATGGACTTTGAGGCTGAATCTCTTATTTCTTATCTCAAACAATGCTAAGTGAACATCATTCTACATATACTTGTACAAGTGTCTTTGTAGGATAAATTCCTGGAAATAGGCAGGATCAAAGGATATGTGCATCTGAAGTTTTGGTAGATGTTGCCATTGCCCACCAAAATAGTTTTACTAGTTTGTATGCCTACCACCAGTGTAGGAATGAGTCTAGCATTTTTGAAGGTTTTATTTCAATACTCTTGGGATAGAGGCTATATACATCTGTTAAAATGCATAAATCACCCTGTTATCTGTGTGGAGCCCTTACGTTTTGGTATGGCTGCCTGTAGGGAATAGTTTTTTTGTTTGTTTGTTTGTTTTTGCCGTATACGGGCCTCTCACTGTCATGGCCTCTCCCGTTGTGGAGCACAGGCTCCGGACGCGCAGGCTCAGCGGCCATGGCTCACAGGCCCAGCTGCTCCGCGGCATGTGGGATCTTCCTGGACCGGGGCACGAACCCGTGTCCCCTGTATCGGCAGGTGGACTCTCAACAACTGCGCCACCAGGGAAGCCCGGGAATAGTTTCTAAGTAATGTATTTCTTCATAGTGGCCACCCTGTTTTAATCTCTTAAGTGTGAAACATTGAAATGAATAAATTTTCAGTATATAATGAACTTGATTCTGTTTTTAAATGCCTATAATGAAATGGAAAGTAAAGCCTTTTTGATGTATCAGTGTGGAGTAGTCACATTCTTCTCTTTATTTAAATGACAGTTTATATTATAAATTTATGCTATAAAAATAGTACATGCTCGGGGTTGGAATTTTACAAAGTGAAGAAAATGTCATCTGAACTAATAACACCCAAAGAAAATTAGGAAACAAAGTTGCTGTTTTACTATATATATAATTTTGTTTATTTTTCTTTACTTACCATTACAAAATAGACATTTTCATTTAATATTGTGGGCTATTCCCATTTTTAATATTCAATTACCTATATGAGTTGAAAAATCCATAGATATACATTCATAGATAGGATTTTAGTTTCATGTAAGATGATTTTCTCAAGGAAGTAAAAGCTGATGTGAAAAAAATTGTTTTCAGTTCAAAACAATATATTAAATTAATCATTTCCATAGACGGGTAAACTGGCTAAAATTTTACAATGATATAGCTATATCTTCAGATGAAAACTTTTTTTAAAAAGCTTTATTTTATGTTATAAATTGTGTAAAATATTGTAGAGCTTTGGAAATAGAGTTTGATATTTGTTTTGTTTCCATTGTCAAAGTAATATGTTTATTTTGGAAACCTTGGAAAATTTAGAAAGGTAGACAAGGAAAACTCATATTCAGGGGAATTCCCTGGTGGTCCAGTGGTTAATACTATGTGCTTTCCCTGCTGAGGACCTGGGTTCGATCCCTGGTCGGGGAACTAAGATCCCACAAGCCGCGAGGCCAAAAAAAACAAAACAAAACATATTCATACCAACCAACTTCATTTATTATTAAAAATTTTGCTTTTGTATTTCCTTTTATTTTTCTAAAATAATTTTAACAGCAACCATTTATTGAGTGCTCATAATGTATGAGGAACTGTGCTGAAGTTTTATGCAACATTATTTCAGTTAATCCTTGCAATAATCTATGTGATAGATACTATTATTATACATGTGTTATAGATGAGGAAATTAAGTACCAATTTACTCAAGACCCCACACCTGTAATTTTAAACTTACTCTTCTAACTCCAAAGTCCATAGTTTTTTTGTTTTGTTTTGTTTTTTTTACTATTTTGCTCTATGCTTATTGCTTGTTTAATTTTTTGGTGGGGTCTTAACGGTGGTATATATTTTGCTGCTTTGTGTTTTGACCATACTGTATATACCCTCCCAAAAAAGTGTTTTTGGTTTTACACTGGAAAATAATCCCGTTTTCAAAGTTGTTGTAACATCTTCTAAGCATCATCTTTAGTGGGGAACTAATAAACCAGTAAGTAGGGCATAGTATTTGTTTACTTAACCCTTCCCCTCTTGTCAGAACTGAGTCAAATTGTTTTCAATGTCTTACTATTTTAAATATTGCTATGATAAACATCCTTTTGCCAAGATTGCATTTTTTAGGTTTAGGATTATTTCCTTAGACTAGAGTCTCAGAAGTAGAAAGACTAAGTCAAATGGTAGGAAAATTTTAAGGCCGTCACTACATTGCTTTCTGAAAGGGTAAGATTTTTACCTTCCTACCAGCTATATGTGTTAGTAGTTCACCAATACTTTTACTCATTTTACTTCAATAAATATATAATGAGCTGCTACTGTGAGCCAGCTATGAGAAATATCATGGTATACAAGATAACCTAGGAAAGACATCTTTCCCCTCATAGATCTTATAGTTCAGTGGAGAAGATGCACAAATAAATAGTCAATTATAAAATACTCTGATACCTGCTATGAAAAGGAAGGATATAGTATATCATGGAAGCACATAGGAGAGGTACCTAGCATATTTTCATACTGTATTATAATTACCCTATATTAAAATTGACCATTTTAAAGATCTGTGCTAAATTAGACCAAAAATTCTTAAATTATCTTTAATTTATATTTTATGCATTATTAATGGATTCTCTATATTATTGTGATTAAAAATGAAACTGCACTGAAACTATTTCTCTAACACATATAAGTCATATTTTGTTGTCAGTAGTCTTAGGCTGAGAGGAGATTCCAAGCATAAGACTATCTAAAGCCTACCTAATTAATTCACGTTGTTTCACAGTTTGTCTTGAACTTAGTTCTTTTAGTATAATCTCCTACCACTCTCTACTACCAAATTCCAGTTTACCCATCTTTGGCATTTGCAAAGTTCCTTGCTGTTAGTTTTACCTGGGATGCTCTTTTTTATCTTTCTGCTTGCCAGAATCCTTATCCTTCAAAGCTGAACTCAGACGTCACCTCCTTTGTCAATGTTTCTGGGACCTCTCACCAGAATATTGATGTTTTGTACTCTCAGAGTACCTTGTTTCTAATAAATTATATAGCATGTTCTTGTGATAGCCTTTCCAGCAAGATTGTGTTTTATCTATCTGTGAATCCTCATTGCCTCTCCCACATTTGGTGGGTCTTCATGGATTGATAAAGGAAGGAAATCCAAACTACTCGGTTCATCACTGAAGTTTACAATGAATGCCTTATTTTTATAAGTTCCTCTGTAATACTTATTGTCAGTATTTATGGCCTTGTGTTGTTATCTTTTAACAGATATTGGTATAATATAGTTGGTGTGCTGAAAGTTCATAAGGCAGTTGTTTAGAATTTAAGACACATTTTTCCTATAGAAATAGTGTATAAATTGTAGTTTGGTATTCCAGAAAAGTAATCTTTGTAATCCTTGTAATGCCTGTTGTTGTCCTAGTTCTATAAACCAGCTACCTTTGTCATTGTACCTATGTGAAAACTTATTTCACATTCCAGTTCTGGACTGCAGGAGCATATCTTCTAGCCAGAAGAGTAGCTGAGACAGGGGAAGGAAGATTTCCTTTCTGTTTTCCTGTTCCGTAACACTGCAGATTAAGAAGGTCCAAAAACAGGAAAACAATGAAAGAAGGTCCCAGACATACCTAGAAATTGTAGGGAAGATGGAGGACTGGCAGCAGTCTCTACAGGCATATTCCCAATTGGAGTGACCTTTTGAATTCAAAACAGATCCTTAGCAGTCTCTCTAGTTATTTCCTTGCTCTCTACTTGAAAATGGTATGTTTTCTCTAGTTGAAAACCCTATGTAGGATAAATAGGAGGTAACTAATTGGGATTCAAACAGGACAGTAGTCAGGGTTGGTTTTCATCTTTAAGTAAGCTGGAATAATTCCCTTAATTGTTGGCATGTGACTCTCATATTTAAACATAAATGGACTCTCATCATCCTTTTGTGACTGTATATCTAATGAGATTCTAATATAGTATATCTGTGATCAAGGCTTTTAGGATTTGATCAGTGGGATGGCCTACTTTTGCTTTTCATCTTAATTACCCTAGTGTTTATATGCATTTGTCCTGAGTATTATTGATTTGTTTTGTTTTCAAAGTAATGGTGTTTCCTCCAGACCCCAAATCGAAACTAGCTAGTTGTGTCAGACAATGAAACTTGAAGAACCTTTTGAACTGATATTGATTGTTTTCATGGATTTATATGGATCTTTTAACTGTTCTATAAAAGATCTATTATTACTCAGCCATAAAAAAAGAATGAAATAATGCCATTTGTAGCAACATGGATGGACTTAGAGGTTATCATATTAAGTGAAGTAAGACAGAAAAACAAACGTCGTATGATATCACCTATATGTGGAATCTAAAAAAAATGATAGAAATGAACTTACTTATAAAACAGAAATAGACTCACAGACATAGAAAATAAACTTATGGTTACCAAAGGGGTTGGGGGGAGGAGATAAATTAGGAGTTTAGGAGTTTGGGATTAACGTATACATATTACTGCATATAAAATAGATAAACAACAAGGACCTACTGTACAGCTCAGGGAACTATATTCAATATCTTATGATAACCTATAATGGAAAAGACTCTGAAAAAGAATATATATATAAATAACTGAATCACTTTGCTGTACACCTGAAACTAACACAACATTGTAAATTAGCTATACTTCAATTTTTAAAAATGGCTTTTAAAAAAAAGATCTAATTCAAATTAGATCTACTTTTTCTTAATGTTTAACATTTTGAATTAGAAGTTTTTATTTGCCTTCATATTATTTACATTAATATTATCTATAGATATATATTTTTAATATGTACAAGTCTGATTTAATATGCAAATTGCTTATAATTTTGAGGAAATAGGCAAAGAAAGTAGAAAAATGACTTTATATTCAGAAGATATTAGCACTATGAATATATCATAAAAGAATAATATCTAGATAGATTGGTACTATCTCTTCCATCTTATTAAGACAGTCTCCAAAGCAGTAAATACCAAGAAGGTTGAGGAAGAATTCCAAGGTAGTTATAAAGAACAGCATTATTAAGCACATTCTTCCATTGTTTGGTAATGACATCACTGGTTTTAGGGGATATTGATGGTTGAAAATAGTCTCTTCAGAATTTCAGGTACTTTTGAGAATAAAAATACTTGATAGTTATTTGGGTTTTGTGAGGGTAGGGATGCAGGCAGTGGCTGGCATGTATAAAACAGCTGAATTTCTTCCTTGGATGGTATGGAAAGTCATAGCATATTGTTTGACTGGAATATAATAATAATATAATATATTGTATATTATATATATATTATATATATAATATAATAGTACACAGAGGACTCTGATTTTTAGGGAATAGAAAAACTCTGATAGCAAAATACAAATTGCTGAATACAGTGTAGTGAAACAGTGGCTATAGAGTCCCAGAGAGTAAGGCAGACCTGGGCTCAGCTTGCCAGTTACTAGCTGTTCAACTTAGGGAAATTAGTTAAAATCTCTATTCCTTTGTTTTCTCAACTGTAAAATAAAGATAATAATACCTATTCATTCAGTAAATATTTATTGAATGCCTACCCTGTGCGAGGCACTGTTCCAGGCACCAAGGATACTGCAGTGGTGGGGGAAAGAGACAAAAAATCCCTTGCCCTCATGGATTTTCATGAGGGAGCTAGACTATAAATAAGAACTGTGAGTTAAATATATAGGTAGCCATAAGTGCCGAGGAGAAAACAGAAAAGTAGGGGAAGAGAAATGTGAATTGTTGTAATGGAGAATAAGGTTGAAATACATGATAGGGACAACCTCCCAGAGAAAGGTTTCTGCAAGAATTAAATAAGGCACTGAATGTTTAGCAGAGTGCCTGGCACATAATAAGGCATCAATAAAAATTAGCAGCTATTATTGTATATGTGATATACAGGAAAAGGCAAGTCAGTTGATTACTGTTAATGAGATAAACCAACCAAAGTGAGTGAGGATTATATCTAACAAAAGAAAATTGGTGTATACACACACACACGCACACATGTCCATATCCAGAGACTGGTTGATATTTTTCATTCATTACAAATGGAATCTCTTCAACTATGAACAATGTAACATTCTGAGCTACTCACCAAATCTTGTAATGCTATATTATCAGATGTGTTTTCTGTTTGATTTTATTTATTTTTATTTTACCAATATTAAAAAGCTTTACATTTTGGGGTCTTATATTTGGTCTTAAAACCATAACTGATATAAATTTAGGAAAATTAATTTGTGTTCCACTTTCAGTCTTTGCATCATGCATTACCTTCTAGGTTATCATAGTTACCCCTTGAATGTATCTGGATCATCAAGACTTAGATGTCTGAGCTCTCAGATAAAAAGCACCATCAAGCTTAAAGCTGAAGACTTAACTGTTACCGTCATAGAATGGAACATATTTACAATTACACTGTTTAGTACTCAAAATAAGATAAATGATGGCCTGCTCTGTTCTGTCTTTCAGTGTGTTGGCATGCATCAGCCCTGAAGCAGTGATCTCTGGATTAAACTGCATGTCATTTGCTAATGTTGGCATGAGTGGCTTAAGCCCCAACGGTGTGGATTTGAGCATGGAGGCAAATGCTATAGCTCTGAAATATTTAAATGAAAATCAGCTGTCACAACTGTCTCTCACTCGATCAAACCAAAATAACTGTGACTCATCTTTTAGTCTTCTACATATTAATACAGACAGAAACACAGTGGGCCTTAGTTTAATTTCACCAAACAACATGTCATTTGCAACCAAAAAATACATGAAGAGATATGGACTGATTCAAAGCAGTGACAATAGTGAAGATGAAGAGGAGCCTCCAAACAATACAGATACCAAGAGTGAACACTTAGTGAATCAAAACCTTACATGCATAGCTGAACAACTTGATTGTCAGAAAGAGCCTTCTAGCAATGCTTGTGAGATAACTACTTGTTGTAACTGTGACTCCATGGGCACCCACACAGATATGCCAGCATTGAGAAATATTACAAATGAAGTTGTTCAGCCAAAAGCAACACCACAGTTGAATGAAAACCCAGATTTCTTGTTAAAGAACCTTAAATCAAGTCCTGCAGTGAAACTCCGAACTGGAAAAGCAGAGTTCACCCAACATCCTGAGAAAGAAAATGTAAGGGACAGTCCGATTTTTCCTGAAAGTTTGAAACCTTCTGACACTTTAAAGCAAATGAATAGTATGAATTCAGTAGGCACCTTCTTAGATGTGAAGCGTCTCAGACAGTTGCCAAAATTATTTTAAACTTTTAATTCCCCCGCCCTCCTGATACGAGGATGGGATGTCTCCTGAAGATACTTATGGAAGCCAGAGCCTTTTGATAGTTTTGGAATTCCTAGTCATTCTAGGGATCACTCTTTCTTGGTAGCAGCTGATGGCAAAGAGCTGAACAAGTGACCTGATTGTCTATGAGATGGCTGGCTATTAGGAGGGCTAAATGCCCTTTGTTCAAATAGTGGTGTTCAGCATCACTGGATTTTTTTTTTTTAAACAAATCCTAAGATCAGTTATTTCAACAAATTTAGATAAGCAGATGCTATCCAACTATGAATCTGAACTGCTCTTTTATACTGTACATTTTGAAAAGTGAGTCTGTTTTCCTAGCATTTTGCATCTACCCAGTATCACCAAAAGAATATAAAATTATCATGACCCTGAGTAAATTAGCTAAATCAACCCTTATTGAATTTAAGGGGAAAGTTTTATTTTTAAAAGTAACTTAAGATCTTTTATACAAGGAGTATAGATGTTGTCTTAAGATGCATATTTGTTAAATACTGTGGAAGTAAAACTTTTGCACTCTTGTGGGTTGATGTTAATGTAACATTTTCAACATATAGCGCTAGCTATCACATAATAAGAAAATTACTGAGTATGAGCGTGTTTTATAAACTTTGTGAGTTTTTCAGATGTTTTAATATTTTTTAATGGAACTTAATAAAAATGTCTAGATTGACTACTTTCCTTTGTCCTCTGCTGTAGCATATCCTTCTCCACTTTAAAAAAAAAAACTTTTTAGACTCCCCAAAAATTACAAAAATGATACAGAGAGTTCGGGTGTACCCTTTATCCAGCAACCCCCAATGATAATATCTTATATAACCATAGTAAATGATCAAAACCAAGCAATTGACATTGGGTACAATATTAGTAACTAAACCACAGACTTCAGGTTTCGCAAGTTGCTGCGCTCATTTATTTACTTTTTGGTGTATAACTATGAAAATTTATCACTTATAGATTTGCATAACCACCACCACAATCAGCGTACAGAACTGTCCCATCATCACAAAGAAACTCCCTAGTTCTACTCCTTTAAAATACAGCCTCCCTCCAACACTAACTCCTGACAACCAATGATCTGTTCTCTATCACTGAAGTTTTGTCATTTTGAGAATGCTAATATAAATGGAATCATAGTGTGTAATTTCTTGAAATTGGTTTTCACTCAGCATAATATCCTTGAGATCCATCCAACTTGTTTAGTGCATCAGTAGTTGCTTCCTTTCCTCACCTTCTTAAAAAATAAGTTTTAAATTGTTATTTCTGAATGTAAATGAAAAAGTCCTCATTCACTTGAGAGAGAAAGCTCTTCTGCTGAAGTTAAATTAAGACGTCGTTGCCTTATATCAAAATTTGAGATGTAAACTGGAGAGAAATGGACTTTGGGTCTCTAAATACCCAGCTGGGGCCTTCTAAGGTAATAATCTGATGAAACAATTTATACTTAGCCAGCCAAAGTATGGCAACATGATGCTCTCTGCTGTTCCCCACTGGAGCTAGGCACCAGTTAGTGTACACTTCCCTGTTACATTACCCTTTCAGGTTAAAATCAAGACATAGAAGTGTCACTGATGGTGATTCTCTGTGTTTACCTTTGTTCCCATTGGCAACGTCTGGGGCTTCGGTTATTTTAATAAATATTTTTAAAATCCACTTATAGCTTTCATTGGAGTAAATTTTTAAGTAATGGAATTGTCATCGCTACTTCAAGTGTGTTCTGTTTAACTTTAGCCCTCAGTGTTTCACCCAAGAAGTCAGTGTAAGTACAATTTATATTGCATATTATTTAAAAAACTGAGAGAATCCTGATTCACTGACAGCCTCATTAACTATACCATTATCTCTGGGAATCCTGTAATTTTCACACCAAACAAGAAGCTCTCTATCTGAGCAATAAAAACTGAACCCAAGGCTTTTTAGGCTTTTTTTTTTAGCAATACAAACTGAACCCAAGGCTTTTAATTCCATCACTGCTGTTAGCACATCTAATTCAAGGCCTCTGATAAGACACTTAAGCAGTTTTGGAGACTGAATTTAGACTGTAGATTAATTCAACAAAACATGTCTCCTACTAACATCCAGAGAAGAGGGACCATCACTGAATCCTCTCTAGAAGTTATCTAAGAAGATAACTCACTCTGGAAGTTATCTGACAAATTAGTATCTACAATAGCTTTTCGGCATCTTTGGAAACAGCATTAATACGGGAAAAGTTGGATGAAAAGACTTTGGAGATGATTGCCTCTCAAGTGACGTTTGTCTGAATTTCTTTCTTTCATCCAGTCCCACAGAATACTGTTTATAGATATGTGGGTGCTACGTCAAATGGAATAAGGAAATGATGGAGCTTCTATTACCTGGGAAAGAAACCTGTTAGTCTAGGTCCTGGCCAGTGGGCACCTCCACACAACCTTCATCAAATGTCCCTTCACTCAACCTCTGAGCCCCTTGATGGTTAATTACTCTATGCTCACTTGTCCTCTGCCTTACCCTGCCTGTGCTAAATAAGCTCCAGAGAAGTGGATGTAGACATGTTAGACTTAAGTCTTGCCTTTGCCAGCTGTAAAGGCTCTAGGGAAAACATACACACTGGAAACAGTGGCACAACCGTATGAGACAGTGTATGATGAAAAGCCAAAACGAGTGATTCGGACTATGAGGAGCCACAACAGTGTAATCACGATAGCTTCCATCTTTTAAGACTTAACTACATGCTCACAGGGCGCTGTGCAGAGCACTTCACATGCCTACGAGACACAGATCTTGAGCTGAATGAATGATTTTGAATACTACAGTCAGTGCTATTTCAGGTATGTGCTGTCCTCCAAGCTGCCGGCCTTATTTTCTGCCAAGAAGTCCCCCTGCCCTTTAGCCAAGACCAGAAACTACTGGTTTTTTAGTCAATAGTCCTAAAGAAGGGAACCCCAGCTCTGTTAATATTAAAGAGTTCACATCAATGATTTTACATCGTGGTATCCTCTACTGAGTACTGTAACGGCTCCAGGAAGTTAGTGGAGCAAAAGAGTTTTCTGTGCCCTTGTTTTCTAGACATTTCTCTTTTTTTTTTTTTTTTTTAAGATTAGTATATTTATTTATTGGCTGCATTGGGTCTTCGTTGCTGTGAGCAGGCTTTCTCTAGTTGCGGTGAGCAGGGGCTACTCTTTGTTGTGGTGCGCGGGCTTCTCATTGCGGTGGTTTCTCTTGTTGCAGAGCACGGGCTCTAGGCGCACAGGCTTCAGTAGTTGTGGCACGCGGGCTCCAGTAGTTGTGGCTCGTGGGCTCTAGAGCGCAGGCTCAGTAGTTGTGGCGCACGGGCTTAGTTGTTCTGTGGCATGTGAGATCTTCCTGGACCAGGGCTCGAACCTGTGTCCCCTGCATTGGCAGGTGGATTCTTAGCTACTGTGCCACTAGGGAAGCCCCTAGACATTACTCTTGAGGGCAGAACCTTTCCTAGCTCCTAGATTAACAGAGACCTTTATGCCTGCAAAATAAATTTAATGATAATGTCTTAGATTTGCAGACTGCTTCACACTCTTCAAAGTGCTTTCCCACACATTTCCTCATATAATCGTCACAACAAAAACCCAACTGAAGTATGTATGGCAGACGTCCTCAACCTCTTTCTACAGACACAAATAAGGTATAAGGTGGGCCAAGGTCACACATTTATAGTTAACAACCTAGTCCTTCATAGCATCCAGCCCAGCAGTAGCCATTCCCTCCATTCTTCCTCTCCCCACCGGCACCTTTTATACCCCTAGTCATTCAGCAGGTGTCTAATGTTGATTCTGCTGGGCTCTGGGCTGGGATGCTGAGCATACCGTGATGCACAAGACAACTTGTCCTGTAGGATCTCGATCTAATGGGGGAGACACATGCAAACATTAGCAATACAGTGAGGTCAGGGCTTATGATAAAACTATATGACGTGAGGATATATTAAGAGGACGGTTATTTTGCGAATGCTCCAGGTTTTTCCAAAATCTTACAGGAGCAATATGGAAGAGAAGGGGAAGATGTGATATTTCTGATAGAGGGAACAGCTTGTTGGAAAGCATGGAGATCTGAATAGGTATAGCATTGGAGGAGGGGGTTTGGGGCAGGAAACCAAAGATAGGAAGGGAAAAAAGACACATCTAGAAAGAACACTGAGTTAGGAGTCAGCAACATTTGGGTTCCACTTGTCCCTCTGCTCAAAATTCCATAACGTTGGGCAAGTCACGTCATATCACTAGGTTTATTTCCCAGTTTTTTAGGTATCTCTAACATTCTGTGATTGTATGAAATGTTAACACAGAAATAGGTTGTGAGGAGTGATTTATAAGTCCAGAGGAGGGAAAGGCTTCTGCAAGAGATAGCATTGGAATTGGGCCTTGAAGCATTTTGAAGGATTTCCACAGTCATCGATGAGGAAAAGATTTCCTTACTTTTAATAATACCTAATTATTTAACACTTTAAAAAGAAAAAGAATTCCGTTTTCACCACCAAAATGTTGAGTAATAATATCTGTTCAAAGAGGTACCAACATCTCTTTCTCCAGCTCTGAATTAATACATTCCCTGACTTTAAGGAGCTCAAACGCCAGTGTGGAAGAAAACATCAAACCCACAGAAATGGGCTTAAGGGTTTGCAGGCCTGGGTGATGTTCCCTATCTCCTCTCCGCTCCCCAAACGGGAACTGTTTGGATCACAGAAAACATCCTCACAGGAAATCCTGCTTTCCCACCTCCTGGTAAGAGGCTGAACTCCAGGAAAAGGATGGATTTGGGGAGAGCCCTGTGTCCTGCCTCTTCACGGGAGGTCTGGGACCAGGAGGACAAGAGGAACTAATTAAAAACACAATGGAAAAGGCGATGTCAGGTATTCAGAGCTGCAGGGCCCTCAGAAATCACTTGGTCCTCACTGTACAAATGAGGACATTAGGGCCCCAAGAAAAGGGACTTGCTCAAATTCACACAGCTCAGTAAGCACAGAGCTCAGGCTGGAACTCAGGACTCCAGCCTCTCAGAGCATGCTGTCATATGCCATGGTATTTGAGTCAGTAAGTCAGGTACCAAGCATCAAACCTAGCCTTGCCTCCCCCGCCCCCCATTTGCCCTTCTACCATAAAGGAATGAAAAGGCTATGTGTGCATGCGGGCAGTACACACACACACACACACACACACACACACTCCAAATGCTCCCTTTGCCTCCACACCATCCATGGGCTCAAAGCTCAGGTTAGATGCTTCCCCACTCCACGACTCCTCCCCACCCTGCAGGAAGCCTTCCCAGAATCTTCTTGTGGGAGTGATTTTTTCCTCTCCTGACTTCTCATTACCCTCCCTCCGGTCCTCCTTTTGTCCTCTTCCAGATGATTACAGCCAGCTTGTATGTTGGCTGTGAGTGCCCAAGCTGGGAGCTTCTTGAGGGCAGGGACCATGTCTGATCGCCTTGTCCAATGAAGAGTCACAGGGACAAGGTCTGTTGAATGTCCCCATTATGTCTGGGACCTTGTGCTAGACCCTTGGGAGCAAAACCAAGAAAGAGAAGGTTTCTGGTAGACACCTGCCACTGTAAAGATGCATCTATGCATGCATGGACATAGGTGCAGAATCCCACTCATCGAACACTTATCTCAGTCTCGTTAGACCTCACCCAGTCCTGGGAGGTAACAGCAGCAAATGTGCAGTTTCTCATGCAGTCACAGAGGTACTCACGACCACAGAAAACTGGAACAAAAGCAGAGGAAAAGACCTGCAGCGAGAGGCAAGACCCTGGTTGAGGGCTGTGGTAGGAGCATGTGATGGCGGAAAGGAAGACAAGATTATTCTTAGAGATCTTTCTGAAGATCAGAAACTGCCTGTTACAGAGTCAGTACAGTTTGCTTACTGCCTTGCGGATCATTCAGGTCACAGAGGAAAGCACAATTACGTTTGTTCTCTCATCTAATCACCATAACAACTCAGTGACTTAAGAACAATAGTTAACATTTACTGACTACATCTGCTATGTACTAAGCCCCTTACATTGTTAGCTTACTTATTCCTCACAAAAATATGAGGTAGATACTCTTATTATCCCCCATTTTAGGGAGTAGGAAACAGGAACAGGGGGGTTACATAATTTTCCCCAAGGTCACACAGCCAATGTGAAGAACCAGGTTTCAAACCCCGGCAATCTCGCTCCAGAGCCCTCGCTCTTCACTCGAGCATTCTATGGGGACTATCCCTGAGAGGAAATGGACACTCAGTGATAAAGTGCTGTGCCCAAGGGGCACACGGTGGAAGCCAGGATTTGAATATAGGCCTGTCTGGCTTCTCTTCTCCTTTTTCTCCTCCTCCCTCAGAGCAGAGGGTTGAGGGAAGCATGTGTTTCCATTCCCTAAAGATCCTGTTCCTACCTTGATAAGGTGATACCAGGTCATACATGCTGGCTTCACCACAGCTGAGTCAATCCTGGTGAATAACTTGCTCCAAACGCCCAGAATCACCCCCAGGGGGTGCGCTGTGACTCTCGCCTCCTTCCCCTCCCCCACCCCCAGCACGGAGAGTACCACCGAGCCAGGGAGAGTCCAGCGCCCCACCCCCGTGAAGTCCTGCATTCCCTGGGCCACCCAGGAAGGGGCTGCGACTCACAGCCTGTGTAATCGCGGAACCATTTCTCTCTCCTACAAGGGCCAGACAGGACGCACTTGCACGTTCTCTGGGGCTGTTTTCTAGAAGCCGGAGGGCTGACCAGTTCTGTTTCCTCTAAGTTCATGGCCCAGGTTCCTGCTGGGTGGTGTCGCTCTCCCGCAATTTCTTTCTCCAGTTCTGTCTCTGTCGCTCTTATTTCTTCAAAATACATTTGTGGTGCTCCTGCTCTGTCTCTGTGATAGGCTGGGACGTGGACAAACCAGACACGGTCCCTGTCTCCGAGGCCCCCATTGGGGTACACAGAAACCCGTCGCGTGTGGTTGGCACCACGATGGAGGGAGGTTTAAGGGCCACAGGAGAAGGAGCTGGAGGCAGGAACTCCTGCTCTGCTGGAAGTCCCAGGCCAACCAGAGCCCCTGGCTCCCTCTGTCTTCCTCCAGGAGATTCACCTGGTGTTCACCCTTGTCCCCGCCTCCTCCTGCCTCCCCTGTGCAGCAGGGCCCCAGCGCACGGTCCTGGGAAAACAAGACAGTGTTGGGACTAATCCAGGAGAAGCAAGGTACCCAACTGTGTGCTGCCAAAGGCCCTAGATCATGGACATGATTTCATTCGACTCCTCTCCGTTCTCCTAAAGGTGCGCCTTGGCTCCTTGAGGGCAGCCCAGCTGGGCCCTGCATCCTCTCCCATCCCCCGCAGCCAGCACGGGGTCCAGAACTACCGCTCCAAAAGTGTTAGCTTAAAATGGACAAACGGGCAGGGGCTGTGCTCACTGTGCAGATGAGGGAACTGAATTCCAGACAGGACAGGAGATTGCGCCCCCACCACAACTTTTAGTAACAGAATGAGAAGGAGCCCAGGTTTCTTACCCTAGGGCAGGGCACGCTGTCTAAGAAAGGGGAGCATGTCTTATTTGTCTCTGTCACCCAGGCACCTAAGATGTTGTCTGACACGAACTAGATGCTTAGCAAATGTGGAATAAAATGAACGAATGGAGCTGGGTGGCATGCGATGTGGAGAGCCCTGGCCCCCCATTCTCGCTGCATCTACCACGGAGTCCCTGCGGATCACTTGAGCCACAGTCACACTGAGCTGCTTGCTGTCCCCATCTGTGCCCTTCACTTCCCACCACTGGGCCTTTGTACTTGCTATTACTCTTCCCTGTCATCTGCCCCTGTTCCTCACAGTGCAAGACAGATGACACCAGTTCTGTAAAGTCCGGTCTTATCCTTCCTGGCAGAATAAACACACACACACACACACACACACACAGTCTCTCCTGGGTTCCCAGCACACTTTGCACACTCCGCCCTAGTAGCATACTGATTAAGCTGCACTATAATTCTTTGCTTGTGTGTCTGTCTCCTCCATCTTAGGACCCCTAGGTCTAAATACAGAGCTGGTGCAAAGTAGAGGCTCCTCATAAAAAATAAGGGCTTCTATGTATCAGATGGTGCTAGGCTCTGTGCTAAGTTCTTTCTATATGTCTCATAATCTTTGCAACAATCCTGTGAATCATATGTTATTTTTACCCCCACTTTAGAGATGAGGAAACCGAGTCACAGAAAAGTGATGTAACTTGCATAGGGACACCACCTACTGAGTAGCCAAGGAGGAACTCTAGCCTAGGTTGGCCTAACAATCAGTAACATATACTTAACCACACCATTAGGCTCTGCCCTGTGGGAGGGTTCCGGGCTGGATGCACAGGACCCAGGCCATGTGGACAAGAGGGCTCCTGCTGCAGTGTTTTCCTGGTGACTCAGAGCTGGTGACAGAGTCCAGTAGGCCCGTGTGTCTCTTTAAATGGTGACTTTATAAACTCTCCCCTTCCCTTTCCACCTTCCTTTCCATCACCCACCCCCTCACCCTGGCCCAGAACAACTGACAGACCAGCTTATAACTCTCTGTCTGGTCTGACTTGTTAGAAATATGACAAGGGAACCGAGATGTCTGTTGGTACGGGTACCTGTGGGGGAACTGGAGTTCTCAGTGAGAGTCGGAGCAGAGACCGAAAAAAGAGGAAGGAGGCAAAGATGAGAAGTAGATTAAGACAGAGACAGAGAGTGAGGACCAGAGGCAGGAAAAAGAGCAGACCCAGGGAGAGAAACAGAGACAGAGACAGAGAGCGCAAGCTTGAGATAGAGGTGGCAGAGATGAGAGGCAGAGTGAAAGAAATGATAAGAGATAAAAGGGAGAGAGGGATCCTGTGGTCCCCTCACCCCTTACATTCCCTATTACAGATGAGGAAACTGAGGGTCAGAGGGAATGACACTACTTCCTGGCAGATGTCTCTGTCACTTTTCTAAACACCATTCATTTAGTTCCTCTCGTGTCCCCAGATACGTACGAATGCCTGCTGTGCTGGCCCTGAGCAGCACGAGTTGGACTGTAGTGGAGGGTTCAGGGGGATGCTCATCAGAAGAGCAAGAGGTAAGAGGAAATATCCACGCAGGATTGACCAGGGAAGGCTCCCTTGGACAAGATACGATTGAAACTGGGCCACAAAAAAAGGTTTATAAATGACTTTATTGAGGCATGATTTATGTACAATAAAACACATCCAGTTTGAGTGTACAGTTTGTTGAGTTTTGACATGCATACACTCATATAATCACCACCACAATCAGGATATAGAATATGTTCATTACCCAGAAAGTTCCCTTGTGCATTTTGCTGCCATCTTCCCTCTACCACCACCCCGATCTGAGCTCTGTCATATTATAGATTAGCTTTGCCTTTTCCGGAGTTCCCTATAGGTGGAATCAGACACTAACACGCTCTTTTGTGTCTGGCCTCGTTCACCGAGCATAATGTTTTTGAGATTCCATATGCTTGCATGTATCGTAGTTTGGTTCTTTTTTCATTGCTGTGTGGTATTCTATTGCATGAATGTACCACAGTTTATCCATTCACCTGTTGCTGGGCATTTGGATTGTTTCCAGATTTTAGCTATTATGCATAAGGCTGCTATGAAGATTTATGTACAAGAGGTCCTGTGGATATGTTTTTCAATTCTCCCAAGTCAACTGCATGTCTATAAGGAACTGCTAAAGACCCACCAAAGTGGTTGAGTCATTTCTGCACTCCCTTCAACAACGTCTGAGAATTCCAGTTGCTCCACATCCTCACCAGTACTTGGGATTGTCAGCCTTTTAAATTTTAACCATTTTAGTGAATGTATCATGGTATCTCATTGTAGTTTTAATTTGCATTTCCCAAATGCAAGTTTGCACATCTTCCCATGACATTTTGGCTATTTGTTTATCTTCTTTAGGGTCACAAGGGATTTAAACCAGGACATACCACAAGATTTTTAAGTAGTTCTCCCAATGTAGCAAATATTTCCTTATAGCCAGCAGGAATGGAAAGGTCTTTGGGTCCAAGCTGACATGGGTGTGACTGGCTGAATCACCTTGGGTAAGTTGTTTCCTCACCTCTTAAGTTGGGGTCACATTAGCAGCCCAGCAGGGTTATTGTGGAGGATGAAGTAACCAACAGAGGCAGATAGAGGAGCAACGCAGGCACACACAGCAGGTGCTCAGCACATATAGTCCCCCTCATTGATCCCACCCACAAGTATTTACATTACACAAGGGCCAGGGCCCCATCTGGGTGACCAGTAACAGCTATTTGCTGGCCAGAGGGCTGGTGGCTGCACACATGTTCTTCTGTCCTTTTCTGACAGTTCTGGGAGCAAAATCATTTATGGCAGAGCTGTGTGGGGTTCTCGCCTTGTGAGGACAGACCCACTTAGGTACTATCGGCTCTATAAGTCTGGGGAGCAGCTCTGGTCTTCTGGATGCTCCTGTACGAAGCATGGGTTAGGGAAAGGGAAATGGCTTCAAAACATTGGGAAGCACAGTGCTTTCTAAATACATTCAATTCTTTTACATTGGTCTTTGCGACACGAGGGTTGTAAACCAGAGCAGTGGTTCTCACAGTTTTGTGCTCATCAGAAATCACCTGGTTGTCCTGTTGGAACACAGATTTCTGGGCCTCACTCCCAGAGTTTCTGATTTAGCAGGCTTGGGGTGAGGCCCGAGAATTTGCTTTTCTAACAAGTTCCCAGGTGATGGTGATGGTCCCCTTTGAGAACAACTGAATTAGAGTGAAGTCCTTTCCATCCCTGAGCATTGTGATGGCAGCGCTGGGTTTGGCAGCACAGAGATGACTCTCCTCACATCTCAAGCTTGGAATTCTGGGCTCAGATGTGCTTACTGAGGAGGCGAGGTTCTTCCAGGGCAAGTAATGGAGACAGTGGTCATATGGAGGTAGAAGGGGGAAACAATGACATCTCAAATCAGAGTTTTTACTGTTAAAAATAATCCTAAGAACAGTATGATGTATAGACAATTATCAACTCCCTTGTAGAGATGAGGAAAGTGAAACTCAGAGATTAAGTAACTTTCCTGGAAACATACAGCAGGCAAGTTGGGGAGCAGGGTGGGAACTCAGGACTGCCTGACTATTGTAATTCTGCTGCCCTAGGTGTGCAGTCTGACCCCACCACCTACCAGCTGGGCGTTCTCTGCAAGTTGCTCAACTTCTCTGTGCCTCAACTGGCTACCTACAATAATGGAGGTAACGGTAGTCCCTAGTCACTGGGTTGTTGTGAGGATTAACTGAAATTGATATTTATGAGGTGTTTAGGACAGCACCTGGCACATAGTACCACCATATACGTGTACTGAAAACAAACCTGGCTGACCACAGCGGTGCACACACACTGCATCCCTCCAGGGGACAAGCTCTGGGGAGAAAGCTCAGAGATTGCCTAGGACGCAGAGACAGGGTAGGCAGAAAACACTTGAAAAAAATTTAAAGCCTCGAATCTGGGGGAGAATCCGGCCTTTGGTGGGGGTAGGGGACAGGTCGGAGAGTGGCGACGACGCCCTCAGGCCCAAAGCCCCAGAGCCGGGCTAGGCTGTTCTCTCCAGGCTGCTCCCTCCAGGACCAGACTCCGGACGCACAAGTCTGGGTCCCCACGTCCCCTCCCCCTCGACATCCCCAGCCCAGGAGCTCCGGGTTTCCTGCCCGTCCGAGGCCCCTGCTTGGGGCAGGCGGAGGAGGGGTGGCATTTCCTGGCGGGGCCGTGGGCAGCGTCACTCGCTCCCGGACACTCGGACAGCGCGCTGATCGACAGGCACCAGACGCTATTTCGGGCGGCTCTCGGCTCAACGCGCAGTTTCCGTTTTTCCATCGACCGTCGGAAACGGGGAAAGGGGGGAGGGTGTAGACGTCACGAGCCCCCAACCCCAGGCAGGGAGTTGGGGGACAGGTCAGGATGGCTGCCAGACTGTCAGAATCTGGAGCTTCGAGAATAGAGGGGGATGGGGAACATCACCTCCCCTCGCGTCTCTCTCTCTCCCCGCTAGGCAGGGCTGACAAAAGCCTTGCTTGTCCAACAGCCTGTAGGTGCCTCGAAGGCACCTAAACTCAAGAAATTTAAAACCAAATGCAGAATCCCTCTCCGTTTCCCTTGGCTTCCAAGCCCCCATCACCTGGAATAACACTCCCATCTAGGCAAATACAGCCAGAAACCCAGAGGGTTCCTGGATTTCTCCTTCCCCCTCATCCCTCAAACCCAATTCTTATAAACCCGATTTTGTATCCTAAATACATGTCATCTGCATCTGCCTCTTGCCATCTCTCCTGGCGACACCCTAGTCCACGCTCCCCCACATACCCCTTCTCCACCGTGCAGCCAAAGAGCTTTCTAGAAACGCAAAGCTGATCTTTTATAGGACATTACGCACCCCCTCTAACCTAATGAACAAAATGGTGCCCCCCTCCAAATTCTTTGAATTGTCCACAGCCTTGCTCCAGCCAGTACTGGACTCTTCTCTATGCCTTTCATGAACATCAAGCCCTTCGGTTCCAGCCCTTGGCTTACCTGGAAGGTTCCCAATGCTCACTCCTCTACCTACCCTCAGAACCCACTCTCCGATCTCAGTCCAGGCATCAGTTTTCAGAGAAGCATTCCCTGGATGGGCTCTCCTTTTTTTGGAGGGGCTCAAAGATGTGAAATGACTGGCCCAGTGGTGCCACAGCCCAAGGGTGGCAGCACTGGGCTTTGAATTCAGAATTATATTTAGTGATGCAACCAAGCAAAGACAACAGGGACCAGGGGAGGGAGAGATGAAAACCAACCCCCGTTGCAGAGAGGCTTCAAGAAGGATGGAGCAGAAAGACTGAGTCTTGAAGGATGGATGTGAGAGGAGAGGGTGCGGTAAAGCAGAGGCTGACACATAATGGAGGGTGAGTTGAATTTGATAGCAGTGGGTGATGTGTGGCTAGAGCCGCGGGGAGAGAGTATGAGATGGGGCTGAGCAAACCACAGAGGTCGGTCCCCTGAGTCCCTGCTGAGCAGTTGGTGTGGCTGGGCCAGGGGAGGCCTTGTGGCAAGTCCAGGAATTAGACTCTTTTCCTCAGGACATGGGTAGCCCTTCTCCCATGGGATTCTGTAAAAGTTACCTGTATCCACATGGCATCCTGACTTCCGCCAGAGAGCATGACAGGAACAGAGGGAACAGGCTGCACTGGATTAACTGTATCTTCACGGAGAGTTGCCTGGTGGCCAAGGAGGGGCCAGACTCAGACTGCAGCCACACTCTGGGCTCAGTCCTCTACTGGCACTCAGCCTGTGAATTCTCAGGCGCCAGAAGGAGCTCAAAACCGGAGATGCTAGAAGGGCAAAGCAGCCTGGCATGTTGGGTAGAGCTGTGGACTGGGAACTGGATAACTGAGTTTGGGTCTTGGCTTTTCCGCTAGGTCACTGTAAGCTTTGGTCAAGTCACATCTCCTCATGACCTAATTTCCTTCCCTATAAGGATAGACCAGAACTCCTGTGTGCAAGTGCACATGATGTCATGCTGGGCTCCAGGCTGGTAAGTTTCCACAGATTATTGCCCTCACCACCTTTTAAAGATCATCTTATATAATCCTCATAACAGCTCTCTGAGGTGAAACTGAGGTTTGAAACTAAGTGACTTCTATTTATTTACTTATTTAGTTTTGGCTGCGTTGGGTCTTTGTTGCTGTGCGGGGGCTTTCTCTAGTTGTGGCGAGCAGCACGGGCTTCTCCTTGCAGTGGCCTGTCTTGTTGCGGAGCATGGGCTCTAGGCACGTGGGCTTCAGTAGTCGTGGCTCGCCGGCTCTAGAGCACAGGCTCAGTAGTTGTGGCGCACGGGCTTAGTTGCTCCGTGGCATGTGGGATCTTCCCAGACCAGGGATCGAACCCGTGTCCTCTGCATTGGCAGGCGGATTCTTAACCACTGTTCCACCAGGGAAGTCCCTAAGTGACTTTGGGACTCCACCCTAAAAGAATGAACCCAGATACCCTCCATGGGCTGAGCCCATTGCCTGCCCCTCACTGAACCCAGATTTCTAGGACACAGTACAGATCTCAGCTCCTGCAGTGAGTTGAGCCCAGATCCCTCCTCCAAGCCTAGGCTCTAGCTGGGCTCAAGAGGACTCTGGTGCCAGATTTCCGTCAAACCCAGGTTCTACCACTCACTAGATACGTGACACTGGGGAAGTTACTTTCACTCTGCCTCAGTTTCCTCATCTGTAAACTGAATAATTGCACCAACCTCTTAGGACTGTTTATGAGAACTAAATGAGTTAATATTTGTACCCTGCTCAGAAGACTGCTTCAGTATCGAGATTAAAATGTTAAATTATGAGGGGAGGGATGTTTCCCAGCTCTGGGCTCAGCCTGAAACTCGGTATAATGGATATTTTAAACTCTTCGTTGACACCAGTTCTGCCCCCATAGAGCCTCTTGGGTGTGACCTCAGTCCCAACATTCAGGCAAGCAGGCTCCATTTTAGAACAGAAAAGAGCCAGGGTTGAAGCGGGTGAGAGTCGGGGGGAACTGGGAAGCTTTCTGGGATAAGAGTATCCAGTATTCAACTGCCCATTGAAATCCGAGTATCCAGGACACTGGTATGAATGAATGTCAGGGAAGGAAGGGTTGGATGTGATCGTTTTGGTGTTGTGGTCTTGCTGGGGTGCGAGTCGTTGGAGAAATGTGTCTGGAAGGCCGAGGGACTGAGGTTGTGGGGAGCCCGGGTTCCCGAGAGGCCTCGGGATCAGTAATGAGGCTGGACCCGGCGGGTCCTAGACAGAGCGCCCGCCCAACTCTCTCCGTGGTGCATTACGGAGACGGTCCCAGAGCCGCGCAACCAGTCCCCACTCCCTCCGGTGAAATTGCCAAATTAAAATGAATCATTTGGCCCGTAATGGCCGAGGCGCTTATCGGGGGCGAGCGGACCCGCGGCAGTGCCTTATCTCCGCGGCACACACGGCCCCCGCGCGCCTCGGCCCATGCTAACGAGGCCTAGAACGTGAGCGGGATTAGAGCGCGGCGGTGGAGGAGCCGGGCGCGCCGCGGCGCGGAAGCGGGGGACTGGAGGGGGGGGGGTCTGGGGGAGGGCTCGGCACTAAGGACCAGGCCTCAAAATGGCCACACGCGTACCCCCTTAGCGGCAAAACGTGAGCATTCTGGCCTTTTTCTAGGTGCAGGCAACCTGCAACCTCCCACGGAATCCCCATCCAGTTCCTCCCTCTTTTGCCCGCTCGCAGAAGAGGTTTCGCTCCTTTTCCCTCGGTTTCTTTCGATGGGGGGCATTTTCCACCGACGCCCTTGAGCTCGCCGCCGCCGCCCCTCCCGCCTCGGAGACTCTCTTCCTTCCTTCCCCTTTTCCTTACGCAATATACAGAAATGCGCGAGGCGGTGGTTGGTTTTCATTTCTCCTTAGTGGTTGTGTGCATGCGGTGGGATTGTGAGAGGGAGTGTGTGAGCTGTGGGCAGTGTTGACTTCTTCTGAGTGTGGTCTTCTAGGCGATAGGTTGTGTGTCCAAGTGTGATGGTGTTTGCCCTCTTTAGGGTGTAGATTTGAGTTCTCCGAGGCCCTTCTGCGTTTTCATCGTTGTATATAATTATGCTCGTTTGCCTTCTCGACATGTGTGTTGGGTTGCTTGGCCTTTGCGATTGTGTTTGTATGGTCTCGTTGTTGTGTCGGGCGTGTGTGAGCCTGACTACGTTGGGTTGTGCGTCCCTGAGCGATTGCGTTTGATCGATTTCGTTGTGTCGTGCTGGACGATGTTTGGGCCTGACCGAGTCGGCTTGTGGGGCAGTGTTGGGTTGTGCTTACTTCGCTTCCCTTCTATGGAGCTGGACCGCGTGTGGCCCTGTCCGCACCGGGTTGTGTGCCTGTGTGCTGGTGTCCTTTGGAAGTGCGTTTGTAAATCGCTGGGGGGGTGGAGGGGAGGGCGAGCGAGCGAGAGATGGATGCGCAAGTTGAGGAGGCGGCATGGGGGCGGGGAGAGGGATTTCACGTTTTATTCCAAATTATGATGTATTCGGAAGCCAGTGTTGGCTTGGATGAGCAGCCCAGAGGCCACTCTGTGCCTCGGTGTTGGAGGGGTTGTTAGTGAGTGGGAGGCTCTTCCAGGCTGGAAGCTGAGCAGCGCTCGCGGAGGCCAGCGCCTTCAGGCCGGTAGCCGCCGGCTTCGGTTCTCGCCGCATTCAGGCTTCGTCCATTTCTGGTCAGTTTCGCGGGTACGGCCGCCGGGGTCTGCGGGAGAGGCCCGGAAAAGACAATGGGCGCATTCTCCAGGCCTCGCGCCTCGGGTGGGGACCTTCGGGATCATCTCCAAGGAACATTTTTCTACCCCCTCCCCGGGTGAGCGACATTCCCGCGTGGGTCAGGTACCCGTCACATCGATGACCGGGACCGGGCTTCATGGAGGGACGGGGTCAGTGCTGCCCTAGCTCCGAAAGAAAGGATTTTGTTTTGCCAGTTACTGTGGTTGCTAATGTCATCACCACCACCACCACCACCATCATCATCGTATTTTAATTAAAATAATCGTCCAGGAGCGAAGCGGCGTGTCCCTTTTAGCTTCTTCGGGGCGATAACAAAGCAGCGCGGGTTTCCTCCCACCAGCGCTGCTTTTTAAACTGCTGGGTTTGTGGTAGAGAGAGAAAATGGAGAGAGGGACGAACACAGAGACTCCGTCCTAAAGCAGAAATTAAACCCGACCTCAGACACCGGGCGTGACTGGATTCCTTCTTGTTCCCACACCTCCCCCCTCATTTGGATTAGAAGAGGAGAAAGAAAATCTCCTGCATTGGACTGAAACCGCAGGGAATAATTATTACTGTATTTCCACTAAAGCCGGGGCAAAAAGGAGGTGGCCTTAGCAATTAATCCAAGACTTCGATGTGTGACCATAAACTGGACAATTTAGGCAAAACAAATTAAACAAACCTTCCGGAGGGAGGGAAAAAAAGGTGAACTAAATTTCACTACCGCTACACCCTGGGAAGCAGTACTGGATTTATTTTTACCCTCCGTCCTTTCCTTGTTTATTGCTGAAAAGAATTACTAAAATTCTCCCCTTCTCTGACGATCTGAACACCGATAAATCGAAAAGCTTGTGTAGGGATTGTTGAGGGAAAGGCGAGGTCCTTTCCTTTCTTTTTCCCTTTCTTTTCTTTTCCTTTCTTTCTTTTCCTCCTCTCCCTCTTCTTCCCGCCCCCCCTTAATCTGTAGGAAGAAAAAACGGGACTGGGATACATCAGATATCCCCCCACCCACCCCTTTCTCTGGGATCTGCGCCGTTCAGACTGTATCTCTTCGGGAAAGTAGCCTTTGGAATTGGGTTCTGGTTTCGCTTTGGGTTGGAGGTGGGCAGGTGAGAGTCATGGAGAGAATGGGGTCCTCAGAGGTTCTGTCCCACCGACCAGGGTCTGAAGATTGGATTCCCCTTTTCGGACACACATCCCCCTACCCACCCATGCCAGGCTGCGGACGACTCCGCGCTGTGGCCACAGCTCCGGCCTGACTTCGGTTCCCGAGCCAACGGCGTAGACGAGTCTGCTTAGAAAACAAATGGCCACACTGAACCAGACATCCCGGTTGGAGGGTCCGATAATGTTCCGGGCAGTCTGCGGCTGGGTTGTTGTTGTTGGACTAGATAGTTATTCCTGATTGGTCAGGTGTAGGGTTCTTTTTTATGGGGGTGCGGGGGGAGGCTTCAAACACCTGCAGGTTGGGGGCGGAAAGCTGCTGGCGATTCCCGGGGCGGGTTGGCGAGGACATGAGGTAATTCCCAGCCATTGACCCCCATTTCTCTCTCTCCCTCCCTCTCGCCCTCCCTCTTTCTCTCCACCCCCATCTTTCCTGGAAACTCGCTTTGGGCGCGGCAGACCGCCCAGGACCGCACCGCGGCCTAACTGCCGGTCTCTCAGTGAGAGAGGGGGAAAGCAAAGACCCCTTCCACAACCTGGACCTCGGCTCCTGCCCCTCTCCCGCCGGAGGAGCAGTGGAGATCCTATGCAGAGGGGCCGCTCTCTCTAAATATGCCCCAGGTGAGTTTTTGGGGGAATAGTACTGGTGGAAACAGTCCCCAGGAAGGCCTTGGGATCTGACCTGAGGTGGGGAAAGCTTGGGACAGAGGACAGTCCAGTTTCAGATTGGGGAGGAGGAGGGGAGGACAAACCCAGAGCTGGGAATCCGGGATCTGACTCTGCCACTGACTGTGGCCTCTGTGCCACTGTGGCTTCCAGCAGGGCCGTTTCCTGGCCCTGGCTGAAAACCGCTAGTTGGGTTTAGTCCCCCCTCACCCAAGGTCCCCCTCTGTCCTGGTTCCGTGGACGTTTCACAGGGCTCATAACTTTGGGGCGGCTATATCCGGATAGCGCAGGCTGTGTGCTCCCGGGGCTCTGGCAGGAAGAAGGCCGCAGCCATCCTGGCTAACGCAGTCCCAACTCGGGTGGGCCCAGGCTGGGGCCTAAGGCCTAGGGTGGGGCTGCGTTCAAACACCCCTCCACTCCAGTAGCAGCGGGAAAGTGGTTCTGTTCATGGGTGATTTTGGTTTGCGTGCAGGCTTGGGGCTCCCCCAGTGGGTCATGCGGGTGTGGATGCAGTATCAGGGAACAGAGGCTGTGTTTAAGGCGGCGGCTCTAGCCGGGGCATGGCGGAGGCTGTTTTCACATAAGAAATTTTCCTTGCTGGGAATTGGGAGCTGCCGGAGACCAGGTGCCTGTCCCCCAGGAGCTCTCGGGTTCCCCTGTCGTGTTCAGACACACATGGAAGTTATGCGGCTGGCTGTCTGGCTGCAGGAGATGAGCCGGTGTAGGGGGCTTCGAGCTGGGTCTTGGTTGCACAAAGAGGAGTTGTAATGGTCCAGTAGTCTAGTGCTGTTCGGTTCGAAATCTGAAACCTTCTCACCCCCTTCTTCATTTTCCCTAATAAAAATAAATAAACATCACTCAGGCTTTCCTTTTAATAATCTTAACCAAAGCCAAGTGATGGGATTTAGTCACCGACCACCGAAAGTGCTTGTGAGTTCTCTGGCAGCTTCCTCGAGAGCCTGGCCCTCTGGCCTGGGTGATCCTGGTTGCAGATGAACCGGCAGGGTTTTCCTGAGGTCCTGGGAGGGGCGGGGAGAGGTTGACCACAGACCCCTGAGGACCAATCATAGGTTTTGGGGGGGGGCTCAGAGATATAGATATTTATAGGCATCTGGAGAGGGCATTTGGGGCCAGAGTCAGCTCATCTGAGATACGTGCTCCCCCTGCCCCTCTGGGATCTGCTCCTACTCAGAGTCTCGGAATTAATCAGAAGGTACAAATGTGTCATATGGAGAGCTTGAGCTCATTCTGCCAATTGCTGAGTGAACGCTTTGTCACTCGGTTAGGAGCTGGGACTTAAGCACGTGTCACTGGGTGCACAACGGTGCCTGGGGACAGTAAGGTAGGGAGCCAGCTCCTTGGGGCTTGTACGCTTTGCCAGAGGACGGTATATTTCTAATGCGTTTCACTGTTGCAGGGGAGCCAGGAAGTCTCCAGTGGTATACCTCTGGTGCGTTTCTAGTGGCCGCAGTGTCTTGACGGTCGGTCCCATTCTGTGGATACAGACAGACCTATTGTTTCCACCATGAACATAAACTCGTTTCCAATGAAGTGTTGTAGACCTACTGCCTTTGCAGCCAGGGTGCACCAGGTCTGGGGGAATTTTGTCATTTTGGGGTGCTGCCCATGGGGCTGGCAGAGCTAGGGCAGGAGCTTAATCTGAATGGTGATTCTCCATCAGCTGTGTGTCCGGTGGCCATTGAGCTGAGCTCCTGAGGAGGTTTCAGAAGGTCGGGTCTCTCTTCTGGGGTGGGAGGATGGTTCCCAGGCCGACTCCAGTCCAGAGTGGTGCAGGGGCAGAATGGCTGCCAGGAATGATCAGATGGACTCTGCTTGGTGCTGAGTTGGATTTTTGTGTATTTGTTTTCTGCTACAAAATACGCCAATTATATAATTCCAACGGCAGAAATCTTATTTTGAACATCTTATGAAGCCTGTTGAGTTGATTATATTTTTATTGTTTTATTAAAACTCACAAGCATTTCCCCACTCTGGACCCAGAGTCTCATAGTTTTTCTGTTTTCATTCTTGGCGGGGGTGGGGTGTGTGTGTGTGGCGGGTTTTGGAAGAACTGGGGGGAGCGGTAGTGGGGAGTGGAGCCTCTGCCTGCAGTCACCCAGGAGTATGGTTGAGGAGGAGAGGACTGTCCTTGGCTGGAGGGGGGCGGGCAGGATATATGAGAGGGTGTATATGGGAGGATAACAAAGACAGAGACTGGAGTTCGAGTCCTGCTCTGTGGCAAACAGGCGAGTGTGACCCTGGGCAAGGTAGTCTCCTTGCCGGCCCAGTCTCCCAGTCTATAATAATGTTTACTTGAGCATTTGCACAGTGCTTTTAAATGCATATATGAGGTACACCTCCCATTTCCCAGAGGACAACACCGAGGTAGGAGAGGGGGATGGGGGAGTGCTGGAGGAGTTCAGCAGCCATCATGACACCCCTTCGCCCCACACTCCTGGATGGGAGTCCAGACCCCAGTGGCCTCAGGAGCACCCTTTGAACGTCGGGGCTTCACACTGCCTCAGGCAGGCTTCCCTTCAAGACCCCACCTCACTTTTGAGTTCAGCTGAGCAGAAGCGGGTATATATAGTGTGCGGGGAGGCATGGCCGGGATCATCTTCTTCCCTTCCTTATGTCCCATCTCCAGTCCCGGGAGGAGTAAAAGTAAAGGGCCACTGGGGTTTCTGGCGGCTACACAGAATACAGTTGGATTTGCGGAGTGTAGACGGACGCCGCCCCCGCAGGGGTGAATATGTGTTGAAAGGGAGAGCTGGCTCCTCCGGATAATTCTCTGCCAGCTCTGATCCCTCTTGCACACACACCCCCACCAGGTTTCTGGGTGTATGTGTGTGGTGGTAGGCTGGGGGCAGGTATTGCTGAAAGGCAAGGGAGGTTCGAAAAGCACCCCACCTCCGCGCGACAGGTTCCCCGCCAAAACCAAAAGGGGGGCGGGAAGAACACGGTCGGGGATTTGTTCCCTCCTCTTCCCTTGCGGCCTGAGAAGGGGCACGGGGTGATATTTCTTTCTCGCCTCTTTCTACATTTCCTTCCTCCTCCCCCCCCCCCCCCCCGCCTCTGTTTTTCTTTCGCTGGTTGTATTCCTTTTCTTCCAATGTCTTTGTCGTCCTTCTCCACCTCTGTCCTTTTGGCCCTCAGTCTCTGTCTCCCGGGCACCCTCTTCTCTTCTCCCAAACCAGAGGCCCCCTTTCCCTCCTGCCCCAGCACTGCGGGCGGGTGTGTGTCCACGTGGCGCTAGGTTTGTCCGTCTCTTCTCACGTTTCGGTGCGTGAGTTTCTCTCTGCCTTTTACCCCCTCCCGCACCCCCCGCTCCGATTCCACCCCACGTGGATGGGCTGGGGGCGGTGGTCAGAGCGGGTGTCCGCTTGTCTGTCTGCCCGCAGGATGACGGAGCGGCCGCCGAGCGAGGCGGCACGCAGTGACCCCCCGCTAGACGGACGGGACGCGGCCGAGGCCCGCATGGCCCCCCCCGCACCTGGTCCTGCTGAACGGCGTCGCCAAGGAGACGAGCCGCGCGGCCCCGGCGGAGCCCCCGGTCATCGAGCTGGGCGCGCGCGGCGGCGGCCCGGGGGGCGGCCCCGCCGGTGGGGGCGGCGCCGCGCGAGACTTAAAGGGCCGCGACGCGGCGGCTGCCGAAGCGCGCCATCGGGTACCCACCACCGAGCTGTGCAGACCTCCTGGGCCCGCGCCCGCCTCGGCCCCCGCAGAGCTGCCCGGCGACGGCCGCATGGTGCAGTTGAGCCCGCCCGCGCTGGCGGCCCCCGCCGCCCCCGGCCGCGCGCTGCTCTACAGCCTCAGCCAGCCGCTGGCTTCTCTCGGCAGGTCAGGGCCGGCGGGAGGGGCGGGTGGGCAGGAGGCGTGGGCGCCGGGGCTCCTCTTCCGCACGTCGGGATCCGGCTGCCCTCCTCCCGGCGGGGCAGTGCGGCTGAGCGCACGAAGAGAGGGGGAGAGGGGGACGTTTTACACCCGGGGTTGGAAAAGTCTTGGCTGGAGCCCCCGTGCAAGTGAGGAACGAGCCCTCTGCTAGTGTGTGTGTGTATGTGTGCGCACGCGGGGGGCGGTGTGCAGGTGTCTTGTTAACGCGGCGTGCTGGGAGCTTGGAAGCCGAAGAGGGGGAGTACCGGCATGCGGCTGGCTGTGAGCAGAAGCGCGGGGCGCTGCCTGGTGGTGGTGGTGGGGTGGACAGGAGGAGTCTGAGTGTGAGTACCAGGAAGGAATGTGTCTGAATGCGCTCCGCTGTGAAATTCTTCTGGAAGCTGCAGCCCTCGGTGGACAGGTAAGAGATGTGCATCTGAGGGTGCTTGCAAGAGGGCTCCCTCCTCTGAAACTCCCTGCCAGGGCCCGCCTGGGGAATAGATCCCTCTCTCCTCTCCTGAGCTCCTCTGCCCCTAGCTGCGATCTCTGGCCAGGACCTGTGCTCCCTTTGGTGTGAGGGTATCCATTTCCCTGCTGGGGCCACTGAGGTGGTGGAGAGCAGGAGACACGGTTGGGGTGGGGACAGGAAGATGAGGCAGGGAGAGACAGTGGGGGGCAGTCGGTGAGTCTGTGGGACACTGGAGGAAGAAGCTACGGAGAGTCGAGTGGGTAATGGGGGGGGCATGTCAGTGGGGCTGAGTCAGGGTTTCCTGTCTGTTGTCTGTCCTTGGGTCCCATGGAGCTGGCGTGAAGGTGGGGTGAAGTTGGGGGTAAGGGACAGGGTGCCCTTATGTGGTGCAGGAATTGCACACTGCCAGGTGTGAAGGCCGTGTCTGCCTGTGTGAGCACCTGTTTGGGAGTGGAGGTGCCTATGGATTGTGTGCTTGTATGTGGGGGGTGTATGTTCATTTTTGTGTTTGCTTCCTGTGTTCACCATTAATTCTGTGTATGTGTGTTTGTGTGTGTCTGAGTGTGTGTGTGTAGGGGTGTGTGACCACCCTCCCCTTGTTTGTCTCACCACAGAGAGAGGCTGGGGGTGTTGTGTGTGTGTGTGTGTGTGTGTGTATGTGTGTGTGTGTGTGTGTGTGTGTTTCATGCTTCTTCTATCCCCAGTTCCGATGTGAAGGGACCAGGGTTGCCCTTGTTTTTTTGGGGCGGGGGCTCAAGAACATGCGGGGAGGATCTGTATGGGGCCCCTCTCTCCCCTCCACCCACATGTGATCTTGTGATCTGCCTGCTCCCTCCCACAGTGGGTTCTTTGGGGAGCCAGATGCGTTCCCTATGTTTGCCACCAACAACCGAGTGAAGAGGAGACCCTCCCCTTATGAGATGGAGATTACCGATGGTGAGTCAACCCCCCCCCCCCGCCCCACTTGTGTACTCACCCCCTCAAGGTGTTAGAACCCTGAAGGAGGGATCATCGGGGACTTCTCCCTAGGTGTCTCACATAGATGGGCAGCTTTCTTGGAGCCAAGAGAAGCTGTTGAAGTCCTCGCCCTATTGACCTGGGACTAGGGGAGGCCATGGGTGGGGCTGGGGGTTTACCACGGTCCTGGGAAGAGAGTGCATGGGAGTGAGGACACACTGTGGCGCTTAGCCCAAACCTCCACGGCCAATTGTAGTCCCCACTCTAGCTCCATTCCTACAGTTGGTAAGGATCCCCCGGGAGAGCAGAAACACACAGTGTTTCTAAGCACCAACCTCCAGGGATTCTCTGTATCTCCTCCCAAGTCCTCTTTGGAATCTGAAGTCTTCTCCCTGCCTGGAATTGCACCTTTAAGGGTCTTGTCCCAGGTCCCTGCAGAGTGGGGCCCTCTTGTCCCCTTTTCCATACTCTGAGCTGAGACTCGGAGTTCCCTTCCTGACATCATAGATTCTACCCTGCTCCCTCCCTCCCCCCAACCCCAAAGGCCTCAGCATTTTTAATGTGAACTACCTGAGTAGTCTTTGGCCCCGAACTTGGGGGAAGGAGTTGGATGAGTGGGAAATTTGGAGGATCCCCTCCCTCTTCCCAGGGTTGACTAGATGTAGTAGAAGGGGCCCAGCACCAGGGGGCAGGAGAGCAGGCTCTTCAGAGCCGAGGGACTTCCTGGAGCTCCTGGTGCACACCAGTGGCCTTGGAGCCAGACTGGGATTTCTGCAAGTTGCTGGTGGGAGGGATGTATATTGAGCTGGGGCTTCTGGAGGGGATCCCACTGTGGTGTTCTGGAGAGGAGGCAAGCTAGCATCTGGATAAGGAACAGATCTCAAGAGACCCAGCCAGCCTGGGGCACAGGGGTGTAGGGCCGGGAGGGAAGGGTGTTGGAGTGTCAGTGCTGCTAGGTTAGAGACAGGAGGTGGGTGTACCAAACAGGAAGTAGGCAAGACCAGCCCTGAAGTTCCCCAGGGAAGAGGCATTTTCTACGAAGGTCAGAGACGACAGAAATCAGGCACAGAGGAAGGGGCAAGGGGTGAGGGTTTGGGGGGAGTGCAGGAGTGTAGAGAGGCGATTACCCATGAATGATGCCAATATATACCAAACACCTACTCTGTGCCCTGCCAGCGTGAGACAGAGGACATGGAGGGAGGTACAGACTCAGGAAAGAGGAAGGTGTGGAGAGGTGGGTGGTTCTCTGGAAAGGACCAGAGAGGAACAGACAGAAATGGAGGTGAAGGGAAGGGTGGAGGGGTGCAGGATATGCCCACAGGATTTTGAAATCAGAGATTTAACCAAAAAGAGTCCATAAAAATGGAGCTAACACAAGGTCTAAAGCCAGGACTCAACGTGCATTCCTGTTGCTGAACTTTTCTGGGCCTCCGTTTTCTCATTTGTAACGTAGGGAGAATAATAGCTTCCTCACAGGTTGTTGAAGGAGCGCAGTGGGGTAAAGTGCTTTTAGGGCCTGGCTTGGGGTAGGCACGGCTTCTGGAGTCTGTGTAGCTCTAGTTGTGACAGCGGCCATAATGCCTCTCTCCCCACCTAGGAGCTCCCTCAAGATCAGCCAGCTTCAGCCACAGAGCAGTGGTCCTCCTGGTGGCACAGCTGAGGGGCTCCCCTCTGTCTGTCCTGGAGGCCGGAGAACAGCAAGTTATTTCCTCTGAGGCGCCCAGGGTAGGACTGCCCAGCAGGTGTGCTGTGTTTTTCCCAGCCTGGGTCTGGCCTTTGGCAAAGCGTCAGCTGGGCTGGGGCCTGCTGGGGTTTGGAAAGATAGCTTCTGAGGCACTGTGGGCAGAGGATGAGTGATTCTCCCTGGGGGAAACATGGTGTGTGTGTGTCTGTGTGTGTGTAAGACTGGTGTGTGTATGGGTAAGAGATGATTAAGCGGGAAGTGTCGGCGCGGATGAGCTGGGTTGCAGAGGCAAGGTCTGCCTCCGTCCTGGCCGCCGTCTCCCTAGCTGTGAAATGAGCAATGGGTCTTAGGTGATGTCTTCTCTCCTACCCAGCTTTCCACGTTCTGAGATCCGGTTCCAGGGTCATCAGAAGAGGGCAAGCAACCATCCCAGTACTGGCAGTTCCTTCAGTGCTCAGAGCTTCCTGAGGACTGCCAGGAGCTGGCTCTGTGCCTCAGGGTTGTGGAAGGAAGCGGCCGCCTCAGCCCAGGAGCCTGGGAGCACTAGTGGGGCGCTCCTCTGCCTTTCCTGGCTTTGGGAATCCCAGGTCACGCTTGGACATTTAGTGCAGTGCTTTGTATACCGTAGATGCTCGATACATGCACACTGGTGTCTGCCCCTGCTCTGCAAGTCTCAGTACATGAGCGCTAGTGAATACTGTTCTAGTCTGTGATCAGTGCACTGCAGACACGGGGAGGCGGAGGCAGCCCTCCAACGCCTGCCTAGAGCCTCAGGCCATGCCTGTGCGTGGCTGTCTCTCCACTCCTCTCCTGGGGGAGAGAGCCTGCAGTGTAAGTCATTTCCCCACCACTCTCTGCTCTCTCCTCCATTCCGTACCTGCCAGCATGATCAGTTGGCCAGCAAATATTTATTGAGCTCCTACCTACTCTGTGCTTCCATCACCCTTAGAATAAAATCCCTACATCTTACCGCAGGGCCCTATGGGATCTGGACTCAGGCTACTCTGATCTTACCCACACTAATCTCTCCGGGCTGGCTTCAGCCATTTTCCAGCTCAGGGCATGTGCACATGCCCTTCCAACTTCCCTTCCTGTGTCTGGCTGGCTCTTCTTCGGCCTTAAGTTCTTCCCTTATAGATGTCACCTCCTCCAAAAGGCTGTCCCCAGCCACCTCCGGTAAACATGGCCTCTCCTTTCCATCTTCCGTTTCCATTCAGCTTCCCGTTTGGTGTTTGTTTGCTGATTGTCCATCATCTGTCATCCCCGTTAACATGCAAGCTCCACGCGGGCAGGGACTCTGTGCACCTTTATTCCTCAATGCCGAGCACGGTGCCGGTTGTCAGGAAATAACTGATGAATGGATAATAATAGCTAACATTTATTGAATGTTTCGTCAGAGCCAGGTATTATCTTAAGTACTTTAACTGTATTAGTTGTTAGATTCACAAGACAATCTTATGACTTGAGTTACTAGTGTTATCTCCACTGTACAGGTGATGAGGCACAGAGAGTTCAGGTAATTTGCCCAGAGTTACTATCTAGGGAGTAATAGTCAGGAGTTGAACCTGGAACGTCTGGCTCCAGAGTTTAATCTTTCTAACTAGTGCCATATGGCCTCTTAGCACAAGTGAATGAATGAATAATATATGGTTCCTGTCCTCAAATGTCTCACAGCTCAGAGAGGGGGACAAGCATAGAAACATACAGTGATGATCGAGAGTGATGGAGATTACAGGATTATAGGGCCATGGTGGTTGGTTAGATCTGTCTGGAGGGGTTGAGGGCAGTTCTCAGAGAGGAGGAAACAGATAAACAGGGTTTTGAAGGACAAGTAAAGAGTTTTCTGAGTAAAAGGAAAGAGGGCATTCTAGGTTTCCCAAGTTTCCAGGTGAATGGCTTCTCCGCTTCCCCTTGGGGGAAGACGCCCTGGGGCATCCCCGGCCCACTGTCCTAACCCTTGTCCTCCTACCTCCAGGTCCCCACACCAAAGTCGTGCGGCGCATCTTCACCAACAGCCGGGAGCGATGGCGGCAGCAGAATGTAAACGGGGCCTTCGCTGAGCTCCGCAAGCTGATCCCCACGCATCCCCCAGACAAGAAGCTCAGCAAGAATGAGATCCTCCGCCTGGCCATGAAGTACATCAACTTCCTGGCCAAGCTGCTCAATGACCAGGAGGAGGAGGGCAGCCAGCGGGCCAAACCTGGCAAGGACCCTGCGGTGGGGGCTGGTGGAGGGGGTGGTGGCGGAGGGGGCGCTGCACCTCCAGATGACCTCCTGCAGGACGTGCTGTCCCCGAACTCCAGCTGTGGCAGCTCCCTGGACGGGGCAGCCAGCCCGGACAGCTACACGGAAGAGCCGGCACCCAAGCACATGGCCCGCAGCCTCCATCCTGCCATGCTACCCGCCGCGGATGGAGCCGGCCCTCGGTGATGGGTCTGGGGCCACCCAGGACCAGCCGGGAGGGTGCCCTCAGGCCACGGGCACCACGGGCTTTAGGGCAGGTGGGGTGAGGATTGGGCAGCTCTGAAGCAGGGCATGGACTTTTGATGAGCTTTCCTTGATGTCTGAGCTGTGGGAAGTCCCAGCTGCCTCTGGGGCTGGCTTTCCTGTTTCCTGCCTCAGTAGGAGAACAGAAAAATGGAGCAAAGTCGTAGGTACTTTTTATGAAGATGGCACGGTCTTCCCCCTTTTCCATATCCCTAAGACTTCTCAAGTAAGAGGCTGGAGTGGCGTTGCTTTTGGCCTGGCGCAATGGAGCCCTGTCTTGGCCGAGACCTGGGGTTGTCAGCTCTCTCCTGTGTCCGGCAGCCTCTGCCTCGCCTTTAGCCCCTCCCAAGCTCGCTGGGGTGGCTTTTGTGGCCACGCTGTCCACATATACAGGTACCCAATAGCTGCCCATTTCTTGAGCCCCATCTTCACCCAGGCCCCTGTTGGTCCGTCCAGCTTGCCAGTGCTGCAGAGAGTCACAAGCCTCGAGGTGCCTTCTTCAGGGCCTGGCTGAAGAAGACAGCCAGTGGACAGCCTGCTCTCGACTAGCTGGGCCAGAGGGTCAGAAACCCAGAAGCCCTTACTCCTTGCCCTGGGGATCGAAGCTCTGCTTTCTCCCCACTGAGACTTGCCTTCCTCGTCCTTGTGGCTGTGGGGACTGAGTCTGCGGCTGTGAGCGTGCCCTGTGAGCTTTGTTCGAAGGCAGACAAAGGAGAAATGATGAGAGTGAAATTGAGCAAGAGCTATCTGGGGCAAGTGGGCTTCAAATCGTGGTGGTGCCTCAGAGCTACCTGCCTGCGTCCTCAGCGACACGTCGCTGTTCATGCAGGGAGCAGATGCCAATGTGCTGATCGGTGTGTGTCGGTGCTGAGAGTAGACGTGTGGCCCCATCTCGCGTTCTCCTAGCTCCTCAGAGGGGCCTCCCTGCTGCAGGATGTCTGTTTGCTGATGATCTGGTCTGTGTCCTGAAACTGAATCGACAACAAACTCTGTCCTATGAATTCCTGGTATTTGGGATTTTGCTTGACTTCAGGTATTTGTGGGATCTCTAGGTCTTGATATGACCCAGGATCTAGCCCCACTTCTAGGGCCTGGGGAGCCCAGTGAGAGTCCAGGCCCTGGCGGAGACCCAAACACATTGACATTCACTTAGCAGAACCTTCGGCATCCCTGAGCGCACAAATTTTGGTCATCCAGGGTGTGTATGGGAGGCTGGCGTGACGCAGTAGGAGTGCTCCCCTCCAGAAGCTGTACATGATATTTTTGTAAATCAAATCCTTATCTTCACCTTTTAAAGAAATACTGCCACGAGTCCCTTGGTAAAGTGGAGAATCCTTTTGTAGAGTGGACTGCTGCCCCCTCATTGATCTCCCGTGTCGATCCAGATGGTGGGACATGGTTTCCTTAAGGCGACGCCTGCCTGTGACCCACATCCCAAGCCCCTGGAACAAACTGCACACGAGTCCTACATACCTGTCATTGTGCCCTCAAGTCACCCCAGCTGGCTCTGACCAGGCTCTGCCTTTGAGGTCACAGGGGAAACAATGCTCTGACTTTGCCCCGTCCATAGCAAACGTGGAGGAACCATCGCTGCGGCTGTCAGGAAAGGCCCTCACACCTTATGGGCTCCAGCCTAGTGGCTCGCCTTCACCATGGCAGGACCTTGGGGACAGCCACATGCCCATGGGGAATGATCCCTGCTCTCCTCCCCTTCCTTTTAAGTTGTGAGAGGAGAGGTCCAGTTTGTGGGGGTGGGAGCAACATGGTTAACCCTTGTAGCACTCTCTCTGTCCCATTTCAGCGCACCCCCCCAATCATATTTTGATGAACATTAGGATTCGTTCCTTTCTGATACTTGGAAGCTCCTGTGAAAAATCCCATCTGTCTAAAGATGGAGCACCTGTTCTAGGTCCTAAGGCTGTGTTTGCTTCCGGTGGGTTAATTTGACCTGGGAGTGAAAAGTGGCCACAGTGAGCATAGGTGGATGGGTTTTAGGAGATGGATCACACATTCTTTGAGGAACTCCAGCTACTGGCTTCCTCTTCTCTCAGACTTGCAGTGTGACCTGGAAAAGTTCTCTCTCTGAAAGTCAATTTCTCATAAATACGCTAGCTTGGCCTGTCTCCTAGGGCTGTGGTGTGGACTGAATGGAATCGTGAAAGTAGAAGCATTTTGAGACCGTACAGAACTCTGTCCCCCACTATCATTCCTGCAGTGGGGTTTCCCACCCTGAGTCCGGGACCTAGGCAGTGGGCCAGTCTGCCTGTCTGCATAGCATTTGGGTAATTTAGGTTCTAAACCACTTTATCCTGAGTTATCTAGGTTATCCTTATCTCTCCAGATTGACCTCATTTCAGTCTCATTCCAAAGCAAGGCACAGGAGGGAGACTAGAAAAGAGAGATGGGAACAGAGGCAGAATATGTAAAAAGTACTACAGCTACCCGAGACAGGCCTGGGTAGGGGTGGGCAAAGCTTCGTGTCTTTGTTAAGTACTAGAAAAGATCCATAATTTTCACTTTCCTTTCCAGCACCTGCCCCCACCATACTCTTCTCCTTCCTCTGCCTCCTCTTCACCCATGAACATTCTCCATCCAAGAATAATATCTGTACAAAAAGGAAAAAATGTAAAAAAACATGAGGAGGACAAAGATGATTGTTAATGACTGGAGGGAATCACGTCTTTTAAGACAAATTCGTTTTCTTTTATTTGTAGTGGCAAACGACAAGATGGTACAACCTTTATCCTTTTCTGAAAGCAAAACAAAGGGCACAGCATCGGTAGTCAGCCGACAACTGTCTCGGCCTTTGGGGGTGGTCGTGTCGTACTTGTGATGTCAATGGTACGTGGCCCCCGCCGAAGGCTTGCCCCCCAGCCCATGTACATAGCGCATCGTTCCTGCGGGCGGGCCCAGCACTTTCCGTCAATGTTGTACTGTATGTGATGCATTGCGTTGGTCTCTGCATTTTTCTGCAGAAGAGGAGTAACCGCTCCAGGTACCTTGACCTTTGTACAGCCCAGAGGCCAACACTGTGGGCGTGTGACTCTTTAGCGACAAAACCCATGTGGTGATGATGTGTGTATATATATAAGGATATATTGGGAAGATTTCTAAATAAAAGCTTTACAAAGGGGCCTAGACTCTGTGCTTGCATGTTGCACCCCTAGGACTGAGAGCTGGGACATTAAAGGAAAGGCGTGGCACAAACCTGTCTCCCCTGAAATGGGTTCTCCCGGGGTGGGCTCCCACCTTCTACCCTGAGGCTCCCCCCTTAGGGTTTCTGTTCTTTTCCCTCTGCCAGGCCTGACAGAGGGGGCCTCTTCTCAGTGCTGTGCACGCACACTTCGGGCACGGTGCCTCGGGCCAGAGAGTCTTCTCTGCGTGTCGGGTTCAGCTCCGTGGCTGGGGCAGTGGCTTTTATCATAGGTTCAGGACAGATTAAGTTCTCACCGGAGAATGGTCCCAGGCTCCCCAGTGACTCAATGGAGGCTGCTCTTGAGGATTGGGGGTGCGGGTCTTACGTGGGGCTCAGCGACAGAGGCTGAGGCTTTGGGAGCAGTGAGTGGAGGCTCAGGCAGAGAGCCGCCGTTTGGAGGCAGGGACTGTGGATGCCGGTGAGGCCTCTGCATGCAGACTGTTGGATCTTCGGGAGCCTCAGTAGGTCAGGTAGGCACTTCCAACGAAGTACCAATCCTTCTTTCTTTTGTCCATTTAGCAAATATTTATTGAGCCCCTATTGGGCCAGGTATTGTTCTAGGTTACTAGGATCTAGCAGTGAAGAAAACCAAGATCCCTATTTCTGTGTCGCTTAAATTCTAGGAGGGAGACGGTAACCCACAGACACACACAGCCATATGAGTATGTTGATTGTATAGTAGGTTAGAAGGTGGTTAGTATTAAGGGAAGAAGATGTGCCAAGGGGGGAGCTCAAGGGGCCCACAGATAACTTTGGCTCTTTTGGGGTGAGCCTTGCTCATCCTGCCAGGCTCTGATCTTGGCCGCCCCTTTTCCGGGGGTGCTTCCGACCGTTGCTAGAAGGGCAAAGGCACAACAGGGCATGGGGACACTGCTCTGGCCTGTAGGGAAGCTCCTCGGCTTCTGAAAGACGCCAAGTGTGCCTCTCGCCAGCCCAGAGCAAGGAGGTCCCTGGGCAGAGAGATGGTGAAACTCAGTCATGGGATGGGGACACCAGGGGGAGTGGGTTGCAGGTCTTGGCGCTGGTGGTGGGAGCAGCATGGTGAAGGGACATGAGAGAGAGACAGGGCAGGGTGGTCAGAGGAGCAGGAGAACTACTGGCAGCGTGTGAGTGTGGGGTGTCAGAGGCTAAGGCCAAAGGGTGTTTGGGGAAGTGGTTAGCCAAGCCCAAGGCAGCCGAGAGGGCAAGCAAGAAAAGGTCTGAGAGTGCTGGCTGGATCTGGCAACGGGGAAGTCGCTGGTGGCATTGGTGAGAACAGCAGCAGGGGAGGGGTGGAGGCAACAGTCTGACTGTCGCGGACACAGAATCGGAAGGGAGGAGCACCCATTTCCAGGAGGACCTTTCTCAGGAGAGAGCGAGGCAGTCCATGTCCAGAGAGCTCAGGAAGAGCCCATCAGCTCTGTGGCCATCAGGCAGAGACTACGAGGCCATCGACTGCCCAGGCTGGCTGGTGCCCCATCTCCAGATGGGGAGACTGAGGCCAGAGAGGAGAGGAATCTTCCCAGGGCCACACATCCCTTGGACAGTGGCAATCGGGGCATGGCCGGGCCTCCTGCCCCACCCCTCCCCCACCCCCCCAGGCTGTGCCTGTGGTGGGGAGGGGCGGCCACGGGCCTCGCCCAAATGGTCTCTCCAGCCTCATTTCTCACCACTCCACCCTTCGTTCTCTCTGCTCGTATTTCACTAGCCTTTCTGCTCCTGCTACTATTTTTTTTAACTGTCCAGTTTTTGCACTTTTGGTTTCTATCCATCGTCTGTTCCCACCCTCCTTTCATCTAGGTAAGTTGCCTTCAGCATCAGGAGACTGTCCTGACTCACTGGGGTCAGCTGCCTCCTTTGTGTCCCCACAGGCCTTCCTTCGCTCTCTGTCTGCTTGTCCACTTATCTGCTTTCCCACTAAAACACGAGCTCCTTGAAGGTGAGGCCGTGCCTGATTTGTCTGTTCGCCTCCAGCGCCCTGTGTCAGACCCGGTATGGGGCCCTTTCAACATTTGCTGAATGAAGAGGTTCCCCTGCATGGAATCTCTCAGCTCGGTGTTGAGGCCAGTGTGGAATGAAAGGGTAGAGGGATGGATGGGTGGGAGGCTGGGTCATTACTGCAAAGATGCCCTCCGCCTAAAACCGTGGTCCTGGGCTGGTCAGGGGCAGACGGACAGCTCTGCCCCTTTGGGCTGGTAGAGGACCTTGGGCTGCTTTGGTTGGTGGATAGGAAGGTGGGGTATGTATTTTCTTGGGTCGGGCCCCCCAGCCTGCTTCTCATACTGGATCCGGGTTGGGGTGAGGTGGGTATAATGAAGGTCAGGAGGCTGATGATCTGGTCTGCTCATAGCAGCCTTACCTCCCCATGCTGCCCACTCCCCTTTCCCCAGCTTGCAAAACAACGAAGTGTTCCCCAGCAACCAGCTCTCCCCCTCTGGCTGTGTGACCAGACTGCTGGGGACGGGCCCTGGTGCTGGGCACAGTGTCCAGCAGTAGAGGCTCAGCCATCATGACTGTAAGGACAGGAGTCAGTCAAGATCACCCAGGCACCCTCTCTATCGTCCAGAGGAGGAAATGAGGCCCAGAGAGGGTATGCGCTTCACCAAGGTTACACAGGATTTGAATTCAGGTCTGATCCAGAGCCAGTGCTCAGGGCCCCTCAGGAGAGGAAGAAGAAATGGCCAACAGGTAGTTAGTGCTTTTAGAGCAGGTGGGCCTGTGCTAGGCTGGGGGCAGATAGCAGCTCGGTGTGTCCAGCAATCTGCCCAGGACCATGAGCAATCAGTGTGGGCGCTGGAGAGCTTGCCGATAGCTACAGGCTCGGCTTGAGGACAGGCTCGCGGGCAGTGAGGACAGCTGATGTGGTGTCAGCTCAGGGAGGGAGAGGCCAGGACAGGAATGGGACTGAGCAGGAAAGGCAGCAGGGCCACAGAAAGAGCCTGGCCTTTGGGGTTAAGTTCCAGGGCTGCCGCTTCTTGTGCCTGCTGTGTGACTTTAGGTAAATCACTTAATCTCTCTTAGTCTCAGTTTCCTCATCTGTTAAATGAAGTTATTAACACGTATCTTACAGGACTGTCATGGGACTTCAGTAATATATGTAAGTGCTTGTGTCTTGTAGAAAGAACCATTACTCTCGCTGGAAATGGGTTTGGGATAGGGCTGTATTTGGAATGGCAGAAGAGAGAAAGAGGACAGAGGGGAAGTGGGGACATTGATCATTCACAGCAGCAGGAATTCCTCTGGACCTGCCCCATGCTGGGCAAGGCTGGGGAGCCAGCAAGGGATCTTCCTTGTCCCTGTCCTCAGGGGGCTTGCAGGCTGGGTGGAAGTGAGATGTAGGGGAAGAGGTCCAGAGCATGACAACCCTGGAGGCAAGTGCTGTGAGAGAGAGGCCCAGTGGGTGTGGGAGACCTGGCTCTGGCAGTGGAGGCCCAGAGTAAATGTTTGCTGAATTGAAGGCGCCTGGGAGGAGGCTGGGGAAGGCTTCCTAGAGACGGTGTCATTTCCATTCTTCTAGGTGCCTCTGCAGGTTCGCACAGCCTGTCCTGAGCCCCAGCATCTTCTCTCAATGGCAGAGGCAAGCTGCTCCAGGGATGCTGGTCCTCCGTCCTGGAGGCCCTACTCTTGTCCAAGCCACCTGGGGCGGGGCTGGGCTGCTGGAGCTATCCATGCCCACCAGGACATTCCCTCTGGCTCCTCCTTTCTCTCCCCACTCACTTGGTCCGAGCCCTGCCTCCCTCCCCAGCTCCTGGCCTTCTCTGTCCACACAATAACAGGATGTGATCCGTTCGAAGAGAGGAAGTGGGGAGGACGGGCAGTGCTGATAGCGAGGTTCTGACTCTCCGCTCTCCGTGCCTCCCCTCCCCTCCCCTTTGGACCAGCCCCTGAGGCCGCCTGCTGTCCAAGGCCCTGCCTGCCTGGGCCTCTCTCTGCGTTGGGAGGGATGAGTTTGGGGTCTTCAGGCTTGACTCAGGCCTGTGTAAGCCCACGGAGAGATACACACTGGCCCTCTGCATGGCCTGCCTCCTGGCTCTGGCTTTGCTGGCCTGCCTGAGACGCTGAGACTCAGGGAGCCTGGCCTGACAAGCTCGGGACTCCAGGGTGTTTTCTGGAGTTGCCAGAGCCTGTGGGTGGGCAGGTGGTTCCCTCAGCATCCATGAGCAGGGCTTCACCCACCGCCTGTTTCCACGTGGGCCTGATCCAAGGCAGCGGGCCGATAGGGTCAACCAAGAGGTCCTCATCAAGCACTGACTCTGCTCTGCCTTGCACAGAGTGTGGGATAGGCCGCCATACGGGGAAACTGAGGCTCCGAGAGGCAAGGGGAATGTCTAAACTCAGCATGAACTAGGAGCTAAGCTGGAGCTAGAACCCAGCTGTCCTGACCCGCAACCTGGAGCTGCCTCAGCCCCTTAGGCCAGTGCGGTCCAACAGAACTCCGTGGTGATGAGCACGTTCTATCTGCCCTGTCCAGTATGGAGGCCTCTCGATCAGAGCGTTGCAGCTCTCCGGCACTTGAAATGTGGCTTGTGCGTAACTGAATTTTTAATTTTGTTTAATTTGAATTAACCTTGATGTAGACCTGTTAAACTACCATCCCCTCAGGGAAGAGCCGGTTTTGGTAGAGCGAGGCCAAGGGTCCCCTGGCCCCAGACCTGGGGAGCTTGGGAAGAAGATGTTGGTCACCAAGGTTAGCCTCACCTGTGCTCAGTGTCTGCAGTTTATACCGAAGGGCTGTGCTTTCAGCTCTGCCGTCTCACTGACTCCTCCCAAGAACCCGGTGTGAGGGGACAGTCACTGCCATTCCCCAGATGAGGAAATTCCGAGGTCAGAGAGGTTAAGCGACTTGGCCAAGGTCGAGTGGCTGAGAGAGAAGCCCAGCTGGGATTCTGATCCGGGCTGTTTGGGGAACCTGTTCCCTCACCCCAATGCAGATGAGCCCCTGAATACTGCCGGGATTACTGAGAGGGGCACCACCCAGTCCCTGGCTATTAGTGTAAGCCTACTCAGAGGAGCCATCAGAGGAGGGCTGCCCCCCATACATTGTTGGGGGGAGGTTTTGTTTTATGTTATTTTGTGAGTCCCTGTTATGGGGGAGACACAATCTCTCCTGACTCAGCCTCAGTTCTGCAGATGGTGATCTGAAGATAACACCCCCTCCCCCAATAGGCCCCCACCCCCTTCTTATCCCATAACTGCCACCACCCCCTGCCCCCTGCAAGACCCTTACGTTTCTGAGACCCAGTGGAGTTACGGGACCAGGGTAGAAAACCTTTTCCCACCCCATGTCTGGTGACAGCCCAGCCAGCTGAGACCCGGGAGCCCAGGGTCCTCAGCCCTCCCCAGCTCACCCCCAGCAGCCTGGGACCTGTGGTGCTCCCGGGTCCCAGGCTCTGTGGGATCTCGGCGGGGGGCGGGGGGCGGGGGCCAGGCCTTCTGCCCTCTGGCCGTTCCCACACCGGCAGCCCCAGTTCCTTCTCTCAGCGCTCCGCCCCTTCTCCATCAGTCCCCCGCGAGCTGCCGCCTTCAATGGGCTATCAGGCTTCCTCATCACTCTCACGCCCCTTCCCCACTACCCCTGAATAGGTGGGATCCAGACAGACACTGGCACTCCCAGCCCCAAGCCCCCAGGCAATCTCTCCCAGGACCTCCTGGGACCTCGCAGCTATGATGCCTGCTACCTGCCTTCCATGCTCAAGACTCTAGGTCCTGAGGCTGCAATTCTGTTGTTGAGCAATGACGCATTCTAGAGCAGCGGTCCAAACAAGGGGCGACATGCTGTGATGACCCTGAACTGAGCTAAGATTCGACTCCATGAGTCTAATGACAGGTAGATGTTGATGTCTCTACGATCCTCAGGTTCCATCGCCCTAGGAGTTGTCATTCAGGGATCATACGCTTACTGGACTCCCTTTGGCTTTTTGGCGGCCGCAGCAGGTTCGGTGGGGCAATGCAAGGAGAGGCTTATGGGGTGGGCAGAGCCGGGTGGGGATCGCCTGGCTTGGTTATATTTTGAGGAGGGGGGCCAGGGTTGGCCACAGGCCCCTTCAGGGTTCACATCTGCTCGGTTGGGGCTCGGCCAAAGCTGGGCTGCCGGTCCAGTTGCCTGGCTGCGGCTAAGCGGGGAGCCTGGCTGGCAGGCTTTCTGTCTGATGCTAATGAAGGCAGTGGCAGGCGAGGAGGGGGAGGCACCGCTTTTGTCTCGCACTTGTCCATGCTGGGGTCCTCAGAGAGAGACAAGGGACCCTCCTCACACCCAAGTGGCCGTGATTAGCCTGCTGTCACTCACTTTGATGGCTCCCCGTGCTCTGGGGGTGTGGACAGAGTTTTGGGGAGGGAAGGGGGAGCAAGTATGGTCCTGTGCCCGCCCCCCGCTGTGTTTTCCAGGGAGTATCCTAAAAAATAGGCTAGTTTAAGAGCTGAGCGAAAAATGTGGCCCCATTCTCTCTCCTCCAAACTCTCTTAAGGGCCTGTTGAGCTCCCCAAGTGTTCCACATCCATCCTTACTTTCCCTCCTCTAAGCCTTTGTATAAACCCGAGATGCCCTCTCTGTAGACTCCCACCACCAGTAACACTTCTGTGTGTTAAACTTTATCTGAGGCTGCATCTGCTGGTCCACCCCCCGCCCCGCCCCGGACCGGGGTCTCTCCTATTTCTGAACTCACAGAGACCCTTGAACCAGATCTGGGTGCTGCCTGCCATCTGCCCATGTTTGAATCCTGGCCTCATCTCCCTATTTGTTTGTGAGCTGGTCATTGCTGGGACAGTGTGTCACTGGTGCCTCCGTCAGGCCCAGTGTGTGTGGGGGGTACACAGGTGCTCAGTAAATGTTTACTGAGTTATTTCATCAGATCCTTGGGGTGAGTGGGCACAAATGGATCATTACCATCATTTTATTGTGGGCATTTTCAAATATACATGAAAATAGAGAGGATCATATAATAAATGACAGGAATCCATCACCAACTTCAACAATTGTCCACATGGGTAATCTTCTCTCATTTATACCTTCATCCCTCCCCACACTCCCTGTCCTTGAAAAGGATTATTATGAATCAAATCCCAGACATCATGTTATTTCATCTGTAAATTCAGTTAAAATCTCTATTAGTTGATTAAATTAATATCTACTGAACATCCATTCTGTCTGGTTGTGTGCTATGCCATTCTGGTAAATTCCTATTCATCTTTCAAAGCCCAAGTCAAATGTCACCTCTTCTTGGAAGTCTTCCCTGATTCTTCCTTTTCCCAGGGGTGTTTAATGGCTCCTTCTTTGGGGTTCTAATTGTATACCTTCTTCACAGAACTCATTGCTTTTTAGTATTGTTTGGTTTTGTCTTGTTTATGTGAGGAGGCATTGTAATGTATGCTTAAGAGCTTTAGAATCAAATAGATGTGGATTCAAGTTCTGGATCCATTTACTTAACGAGTTTAACTTCTCTGAACCTCAGTGTTCTTGTCAGTAAAATGGAGATATAGCACTCCCCTCATACTGTTGTGAGGATTAGATGAGCAATGGATCTGAGGCGCCTGGTACAGAGCCCTGGCCCACAGTAAGCATTCCTTCCAGAAGTGGCAGCATCACTGATGGGACATGCCTCTCTGTCACCATGGACTGAGCTGGATGGCAGGACCCAGGTGCTTCCTGTGTGTGTCCTGGCACCTGAGCGGCCCCTGTAGAAGAGTATGGTGGGGGAAGCCTCCAGTTAGCCATACGGACTGGGCTCTTCCACAGAACTCTAGTGGCCCTGCCTGGCCAGGGATGGCAAAGAAAGACTCTGGGTTAACTTTTGGGCTATTTAAGGGCATCAGTAAAAATCTGGAAAAGTAACTTGATTTTGCCTTTTTAATGCACATTTTATTTTATTTTTAAACTACAAGATCTCTCGCCACTGCCCCCTACCCTCCACCCCAAACAAACATTCCTTATTATAGAAAATCTGGAAGGAACAGGAAGAGAGGGACTTCCCTGGTGGTACAGTGGTTAAACTGCAAGCTCCCAATGCAGGGCCCTGGGTTTGATCCCTGGTCGGGGAACTAGATCCCACATGCATGCCGCAACTAAGAGTTTTCATGCCACAACTAAGGAGCCCGCCTGCCACAAACAAGACCCGGTGCAACCAAATTAAATAAATAAAAAAAATATTAAAAAACAAACAAACAAACAAACACAAACTCAGCCCAGGTCACCAATGAATGTTTTCATGTATTTCCTCCCTTAAACCGCATCCCCCCCAAAAAAAACCCCCATGTTTTTCTTTTCCCAACTGTGAAATTGCAATTGCATTTTGTTTAACTTTTGCGTGCAGCCTTTGAAAGTTATTTTCATATTGAAGGTCAAAGTCTGACCTTTCAGATAAAAGCTCCAAGCGTGAAGTGGCCCGATGGTTTGGGTGTGGTTCCTTCTAGACCGAGTTAGAGGTGGTGAATATGTGGCCAGCAGAATGTACCCCTCTCCACCCTGCTGGTGCCTCCGTTCTGAAAAAGGAGCGGCTTGGGACAGAGCAGTACAGCTCAAACACTTGACACCTTGTTCAGATCTGGGGGCTCCTAACATTGATCAAGTATCTAAAGCTACAAGGTATTCAGATGCATTACCCTCCAACCAATCTGGGCAGCACTGCTGGGAGACGAAGGCTCAGAGAAATGAAGAGCCTTGTTCAGATCACACAACTACTGGTGGGTGATAGCCTTGACCCTCAGCTCACACTTCCTGGTCCCCAGGGACTAGGCATTGAGTCTATTCATCCCTCCCCTGCCCCTTGCTGTGCTCTACCTCCCCCCTGCAAGCTCACAGCTCCTGCTTGCACACCTCTAGTGACGGGGAGCTGAGCACCTTTCAGAGTCATCTCTGCTATCACTAGACAGCTCTGTTAGACAAGCCTTCCTCTCACTGAACCAAACCCAGCCTCTGTGTGACTCCTCTCATCATCCCCAGCTCGGCGCTCAGAGGGCACAGAGCACAATTTCGCTCTCTGATCTGGAGACACAGCCCTCTGAGGCTGCTCCTTTTCAGGCTGAGAGCTCAGCTTCTCCAAATATTTAATAGACCAATGGCAAAATTAGTAACAAGGGAAGAAAACAGTTTTAGCTAGGATGAAATAAGATCAGTTACATGACTCCAAAGGCCCTGAAATGTGAGGCATGCCTGATGCTTGTAGATCGTACGGGTATAAAGGCCGTATGTGCGGCTTATCTTCCCTTCAGTTCAGGTGGAGACCCACGCTCCATCCATTTAAGTAGGGCATTTCTTTCTTTTTTTAAAAATTAATTAATTAATTAGTTAGTTTGTTTACTAGTTCTTTATTGGAGTATAATTGCTTCACGATATCGTGTTAGTTTCTGTTGCACAGCAAAGCGAATCAGCCATATGCACGCACGCGTCCCCATATTAATTAGGGCATTTCTTAAGGCTGGGTCCCAGCCTGATGTCTCATCCTTCCCTATCATGGCCATGTCATCACTGCCTAAGGCCTCAGCCACCACTCACGAGCTGCTAAATTCTAAACCTCTAATTCCAGCTCAGATGTCTCTCAGGAACGCCAGACCGACACCCCTAGCTGCACCCTGAGATGTCCCCCAGGCCCTGCGAACTCAGCCCGTCCGCACTAGGAGCCCGGACATGCTTCACTGCTCCTCGCTTGTCTTATCCACTAACGCGTGGGTTCCCCCAGGGCAGGGCTGCGTAGCTGTAGTGCCTAGAACAGTGCTTGGCACAGAACAGACACTTTGAGTGTTTTGTTAAATGAAGGAACACATGCTCTCTCCTCACTCCTAAACTGCTGCTCTTCCAGTATTCTCCGGTTTAAAAACCAGCACCAACATCCAAGCATTGTCCAAGGTGGGGACACGGGTGCCGCCTTGACTCTTCTCTTTGGAGGCCCTTCCTCCCTGCATCCATGCGGTCACCGCAGCCTGCCAGTTGTACCCCTTCAATTGATCTTTGATCCTCCCACTTTTCTCCACGCACTGCTCTAAGCCTTGCCACACCATCTCTCTCCTGGATTCCCGCCCCCCTACTCCCCTACCCCCATACACAGCCTGCTTACAGCTTCCTGCCTTATCTAACCCATTCTTCAAGCTGTGGTTGGAGAGATCTTGCTCAAATGCAAGACTGCCTATGGCACTTCCTCGCCTAAAACCCCATAATGGCTCAGTATCCTCTGTAAAACAGGTCCTGCAAGGCCCTCAAGACCCCTTTCCCAACCACCCTCTGCTCTCCGGCCAAGCCCATCCCCCATCAGTTCCTCCTGCTGGGGCTCCTTTCCATAGGCTTTTACCCAGCCTGGAAGGGCTCCTCCCTACCACTGCCCAAGCCCAGCACTTCAGATCTTCTCTCGCTGGGACCCAGGGGAGCCTGACATCGCTGCCCCACATCTCCCAAATGTACATGTCCAGCCTGGACCTTGCCTCTTAACTCCAGATGCACGTACCCGTCTCCAAACCAAACTCGCAAATCCTGCCCCTTCTGAGCAAGAATGGCCGGTGTTCCTGAACCTTCCCCATCGCAGCCCAGCGCGCTGAGCAGACTCAAAACCTTGATGCCATCCTCTTTCCCTCACATTCCAAGTCATGTCGCTTTACCCTCAAAAGACGCCTAGATTCAGATCGCGTTATCCCCAGCTCGTGGCTGCCCTTGACCTAAGCCACTGGCACCTCTTGCCTGGAGAGTTCAGTAGCCTCCTAACTGGCCTCCCTGCTTCTGGTCCTCTTGCTCCCATGGCCTTTTCTCAACACAGCAGCCAGATCACGTCTTCTGTGCTCAGAGTCCTCGAAGAGCTTCTCGTCTCAGTCTGACTAAAAGCTGAAGTCCTTCTGGCACCCACAGGCCCCAGAGGAGTGGCCTCTTGCAGCCTTTCAACCCTCCTCTCCTGCCCTGTCCCTGTGCTCACTTCCCTCAGCCACAAGGACACCTCCCTCCGTGCTCCTTCCCAGGGCCTTTGTACGTGCTATTTGCTCTCCTTGCCTGCAATCCTCTCCTCTCTGACAGCTGAATACCTTGTTTCCCCACTTTCAGCTCTCCTCAAATGTCACCTCTAGAGGAGCCTTCCCTGAAGTGTCTGTGTAAAGCAGCACACCCCTCCCTGCCAGGACCCCATCTTCCTGATCCCATCTGGCCTTTCCCCTACTGCCATGTGACCTATTTTATCTGTTTATTTGTTTGCTTCCTGGCTAACATCTCTAGAATATAAGCTCTGTGAGGGCAGGGACTTTGTTTTGTTCACTGCTGTATCCCTGGCGTCTCGAAGAGTGCCTGGTCCACAGAAGGCATTCAGTAAACATTTGCGGAATGAATGAAGAAGTGAATTTTAGACTTAATACTACCTTTTCTTGATTTCGTAAACTAGAGGGCATACCCATTTATATACTCTTCATGCCCTTCCATCTCCTTTGAAATATTAGGTGCGACGGTAATTAGATAATAGTATAATGGAAGCTCTACCTTGTTCACTACTGTGTCTCCAGTCCCATGGGAGACAGTACATGTGTGCTGAGTGAATGAATGAAAGCAAGCCGATTGCTGTTTGGGAAACTGACCAACAAGTAGGTGCTTCACAGTGGGACTGGGCTAGACATAGGGATGCTTGGGGTTTAGCCCTGTCTTGCCTACTATTGATAACTTACAGTCTGACCTCCAGTTAGTGACTGTCTCTTCCTGGGTCACAATTTCCCCAGCTGAAAAATGAGGGGCAAGATCACGCTACTCAGGAGGAGCCTTTAAGCCAGGAGAGACCGTGATTCTAGAAACCACACCCACCATGTGGTTCCACTGCTGACCTACAGCCTGGGGCAGGGGAGCAGGGCTGTGCTGGAACCACTGGGCAAAAATTTGGTCTTGGGACCTCTGCTGGCAGGCTGGGCTCCTGGCCCAGGGCCAGCCCTTTAGTTTCTTGGCACAGTGAGTGGGCAGCAGGAGGTGATTGATCTTCCCCCACTAGGGGGTCCTGGCCCTAAATCTCACCAGCCCAGTGGGGTCGCCTAGGACCCAGGAGTCCAGCCAGTACATTCCTTTCTGCTTTCTGCTCCTTCCAGCCCCCCGGGGCACTGGGGCCCTCTATGGGCAATCTAACTGTAGCCCCCAGCTCTGAGCCCCAGAAAGCCTCTGTCCAGAAAGTGCCAATCTTTCTTCAGGTCTGACCTTGAGATCGTGTGGCTTTGCTTTGAGCAGACCTGCCCCAGGCTCCCTGTGTCAGGACTTCCTAACTCTTTGTGCCATGGAAACCTTGGGCGGTCTATGGACCCCTTCTCAGAGTAATGCTTTTATTTAGTTAGTTTTGAATAGATTTTATTTATTTAGTTTTGAGATTTTATTTATTTAATTATTTATTTATTTTTGCCTGCGTTGGGTCTTCGTTGCTGGGCACGGGCTTTCTCTAGTTGCGGTGAGCGGGGGCTACACTTCGTTGTGGTGCACGGGCTTCTCATTGCAATGGCTTCTCTTGTGGAGCATGGGCTCTAGGTGCACGGGCTTCAGTAGTTGTGGCATGTGGGCTTCAGTAGTTGTGGCTCGCAGGCTCTAGAGCGCAGGTTCAGTAGTTGTGATGCACGGGCTTAGTTGCTCCGCAGCATGTGGGATCTTCCTGGATCAGGGCTCGAACCCGTGTCCCCTGCATTGGCAGGCGGATTCTTTTTTTTTAAATAAATTTATTTATTTAATTTTGGTTGCGTTGGGTCTTTGTTGCTGTACGCGGGCTTTCACTAGCTGTGGCGAGCAGGGGCCACTCCTCGTTGTGGTGCGTGGGCCTCTCACTATGGTGGCCTCTCTTGTTGTGCAGCACGGGCTCCAAGCATGTGGGCTCAGTAGTTGTGGCACTCAGGCTCAGTAGTTGTGGTGCACGAGCCTAGTTGCTCCGTGGCATGTGGGATCCTCCCGGACCAGGGCTCGAACCTGTATCCCCAGCATTGGCAGGCGGAGTCTTAACCACTGTGCCACCACGGAAGTCCCTGGCAGGTGGATTCTTAACCACTGAGCCACCAGGAAAGCCCAGTAATGTTCTAAAATGCATAAAATAAAATGCGTGGCATTGCCAGGAAACCAATTACATTGAAATACAGTTATTAAAATATTAAAAATACAAGTTTGCAATATAGTAACTATATGTACTTTATGATAAGACCTAGTGGAAGTCTAGTCCCAATGACTGTTATATTTCCATACTGATGAGCAGAAATAATCCATCCAGATATCTGCAACAATTTTATGGTGACAGGAGAAGGTCGCAGAGGGACTGTGGTTTGATGCCTTCATTCCCAATGGCAGAATATGGTGAATTTCAGTTAGAGGTTAGTGAGATACAGATGTAATGTTTTTCCCATGCAAGTTCGTGAATCGAGTACTGCCCATGGGCTCTTGTGGAGGGAGTGCTAAGTGAAGTGAGCTGGGGGAACCAAATGCTGAGTCTGAGAGGAGAGAGACTCACCCCTAACCAGCCCACTTCCTCAGAACCTGATTAAAATACAAAAATCTACCATAGTCTTTTAACAGAGTCACAGAATCACAGGCTTCCAGAGATGGAAGGGCCAGAACCCCTTCTGTAGTTGCCCCCACTGGGGGACCTGCTTCCCAGCCTTGGCTTGTGCACCTCTAGGGATGGGAACTTATGCTCATCCCGGGCTGGCCAGGTCCAGCTTCTCTGAACAGCCGTGACCCTGTCTCCTCTCACCCAGGGATGAAGCAGATCCATGCTCTGTGCCCACAGCTAGAGGACAGAGAAAGATAAGGTCCTGACTAGAGCTAAAATACCTTACTCATTCAACAAGCATTCTCTGAGCTGCTCTCTGCCAGGCCAGAGGTAGGCGCTGGATATACTGAAACTTACATTTGTTGCGTGTGTGCTCAGTACTAGTGTGCTGGGGCTGAAATGGACACGATGCCTTCTCTCCAGGGAGACAGAGACTAAATGAGTAAACACACATATCAACATGTCATTGCAATTTGTGATAACAGCTGTGAAGAGATGAGCAGGGGACTCATAGAAGGAGTGACTTCAGATGGGGGAGAAGGGAGATCAAAGAAAGCCCTTTGGAGAAAGTGACACCTAATGCAAGACTTAGAGGAGTGGTTAGAATCCGCCAGGCAAACAGAGGGGAAGAGCAATTGTGGAGGAGGCCCTGATGCAGGAGAGAGCTTGGCTGCTGTTAGGAAGTGACAAAGGCCCTGGGGCCAGATGAAGCTGGAGAGGAGGGTAAGGGCAGGTGGTGGGGTCTTCAAGCCGATGCTAAGAAGACTGCGTATCATCTGAAGAGTAGCTGGCAGCCCTGAAGGGGTTTAAGTAGGATCTGTTTGAATAAATAAAACAAGGTCTCCAGGAGCTCTTGGGCTTGCAGCAAAGACATTAGCAAGATGAAATATAAGAACGAATTAAAAACATTTTACTTCTGTGCTCTAAGCCCCAACGAGAACGTGCCTCCGTGCTTTTCCTCAGGCTGAGCTCTCTGCCTGGATGCCTTCCCCCAAGCTGTCTCTCTGCTAGTTCCAACAATTCAGCTAAACTTTTCCTAGCATCAGCCCCGCCAGGACGCCATCCCTAACGATTTAGCTGTAGTGCTTCCCTAGAGCATAGCCCTGAGCATGCCAGGTGCGCTGTTCACAGCATCACTGACTGTTTAGTTGTCAGCGTCCACCCTCCCTTCCTTCAAACTACCCCTGCAAGGGGTCGGAAGTGGGGCGCTGGAGAGAGGAAGTTGCAGAACCTTCCGCTGCAAACTGGCTCCCCTCTATCCCCTCCCCAACTAGTCTGGGATCGGGGCTAGACTCTGCCACCTGCTGGCAACAAGTGGAATGGCAGTCTGGATGGGGTGCGGAGAAAGGGGACCCCTACCTAGAAGCAGTGAGGCCCACTTTGGCTTTTCTGAAGGGTAATCACACAAGACCTTGCTGTGTGGAGGGCATAAGGGGGCCTGATGACACGGGGTGGCAGAGCTGGGCTGGGAACAGGAGGGAGGAACTGAGCGTTGATGGAACAGTGGCTCAGAGATGAGGACACGGGGTCCAGCCCTCTGGGGCTGCTGAGGCCTGAGTCCAGATCTTGGACCCAAGCCAGACCAGCAGGGGCTCCAACTTGTTACCATGGGGACCCAGGGCTGTGTCCATATAGCTGGGGAGATGACCCCCCCTCCCCTCAGCTGGATGAGGACACCTAGAGAGAAAGGACCAGCCTCAAAGCCAAGTGTCCACCCACACCCCCCTTTTCCGGAACAACTTGTTTTGCTCTAAAGCTTGGGACTTTGACCTGGGAGGTGTGTCTTCCTCCTCTTGGTCACCTGATGTCCTTCCTGCTCACCCCCCTCCCGCAGGGTCCCCAAGCATGGCCCAGGGAGTTCTTGTCCTTCCCTGGGTTCTATAGGGAAGGGGGGTGCTTGGATGAGAGAGGCAGGCGCTGGGACTTGGGGACTGATGGGAGAGGCTGGGCTGCTCTGGGGGGCCACTGGCTGGATGGGAGTCCCTGCCTGTCATCTCTTCTTGGAGCTCACCTTCCACACTTTCTGGGACATCCACTCTTTTGGAGTTTCCCCTCCTGCTACACCCTGACTCCTCTTCCTCTGAAAGACCCTATGCTTTCGACTGCGTCTGGGTCTCTCACTGCTTCCCTCCTTGCCCTGGCTCTCTCCTTGCTGCATGCGCGTGCACACACCCACACAGACACACCCCGCGGAGACCACGTGCTCCCGTGCCTCAGCTACGAACGCCATGCCGAAGGCGGCTCCCAAAATGCGCCTCTCTACTCCAGACCCAGGGATCCCACTGCCTTCTTGGTGCTTCCCTCTGGAGCATCCACAAGCACAGTACATCTAAACCTGTAGCTCATCATCCCGCCCTACCTCCTGAAACTTGGTCTGGCCCCTTCGGAGGCACCACCAAGCCTGAAACTGGGAATGACCCTCAGCTCCCTCCATCCCTCACTCCCCACACCCAGCTCGTCAGTGTTCTAGTGACCATGTCCCGTCCATTTAATCCTCCTAAATATGGCTCAAGCCCATCCCCTCTGCCCTGCCCTGCTGCAGCCCGCGTCTCCAGCTGTTACAGCAGCTTCCCCATGACCTCCCTTTCTCCGGTCTTTGTGCTCCCCTTTCATTCTCCACGCTGTCCAGAGGTGTTTTCTTGAATGCAAGTCTGACCCTGTGACTCCCCTGCTTAGAAGAAGGCGTCAGTGGTTTGTTACATTCAACCCAGTTCCCTGCATTCTAATCAGTGATTCCCTGGCTGTTCATTAACACACAGGGTGCCTACTCTAGCCAAACGTTGTGCCATAACACTCTGAAGACACCAAGTTGGGGTAGGACAGACAACAACTGTCTAGGTATAGGAGGCATCACTCACCTCCAAGCCACGTTCCCTTACGTCATCTTGAGACGCCGTCATTGCATAGCTGTGTGTACCACCCATGGTAGTGGGCACACACATACACACACAGGAAGCAGGGACGAGGCATGATGTCTGGGTGCTACCACTGACAGTAGAAAGGGCTGCCCAGGAGGTCTTGTGAGCAGCCGTCTGGTGGCTTCTGGGCAGGGACGCTGTGGAGGGGCTTCCAGCTCACGCCCTGGCTTCTGGGGACCCTCCATCTCTGAGACTTTGCCCCAGTCTTCTGCCTCCTTCTTTCTTGACATCTGTGGAGCCAAACTCCAGCATCCCTGGCTTCCTGTACTCCTGGGGGAGGGGAGGGGGTGGGGAGAAAGGAAACGCAGTATGGCCCTTGGGCCCGGGGCCTCGACAGGTACGTGGGTCATTCTCAGTTCCTGAGCTGGAGGGTCTCATGGGCTCCATGGGATCTTAGAAGTTGAGGGCCCAGGGGTTCAGGGCCCCAGACTTGGACCTTCCACCTGGGGTGTCCTTCTTTTGTCCTCTAGAGCAGGGCTGTGTTCACTTACTTCTCTCCCTGTGATGGGTGGAGAGGGATCAGAAGGTGTGTGCAGAGGCCTCTGACCAAGCCCAGATCCTGTCCCAGCTTCCAGGGACCACCTCTGGGGCCAGGAGGAGGAGCTGAACTGGGTCAGGTCAGCTGGGCTGGGTGGGGAAGGCTGGGACTGGGACCCTCAGGCCCTCTGTTGTGATCCCCATGGGAGAGGCTGCATTTAGAGAGTTGCTGAGCTGGGCAGGGAGTGCAGGGACAGAAGCCAGGGTTGTGCCCCAGGACTGGGGTCCCGGGGTCTGGCTTGGCTGAGTGGGGACAGGTGAGGGGAAGAACAGGAAATAGGCCAGGCTCTCGGGGAGGGGGAGCTTTGACCTTTCCCTAGCCTCCGGGATTTTCCCCGTGTCCCCGAGCCAGCCAGCAAATTAGTTAATCCCACCTTCAGCCTTCCCAGAGGCCCCGCCCACTGGGCTCGTTCAAGGCAGGAGAAGAATGTGTCACTCTATCCCCAGAGCCCAGCCCCGCTGCCGGGAAGGGGAGCTGACGCAAGACTCCAGGAGGCCTGAGGCCTGGAGGTGAGGCCCCGATTCTCCCCACATCTCCCAGGACCTCAGACCCATGGTCTCTAGAAGATGACCTCGAAAGCCAGCCTGAGTGGGCTGGGCTCCAGCCAGGGGAGGCCAGGCCTGGCACATTACCATGGGAGGGAGGGCAGGCTCGCTCCACCTTCCCGCCTCAGTCCTCCCTCTCCTCCTTCCTTACTAGCACCTCTCCTCCAGGGTCAGACGGAGACCAGGCTGATCTCAGCAGACACCGACAGGCCCCAGGGCAGCTCCAGGAGTCCAGATTCCAGCGGCCGGAGAGAAGGCCCGGGAGCTGCCTGCAGCCATGTCAGCCCTCGGCCTGGTCATCCTGGGCCTGCTCACGGCAGTGCCACCCGCCAGCGGTCAGCAAGGTAGCACAGGCCTGGGCCAGCCTGGGGTGGGGATAGGGGCTGCAGTACGGAGAGTGCCGGCCTGGGTGCTGGGAGCCCCGGGGTAGAAGGGGTGGCCTTCTGGCCCGTCTCATCACCCTTGGCACCTACGCTTTGGAGGGGGAGCAGGGATGGGCTTAGCCAGAGGAACCTCCAAAGGCAGACACAGGCTTCTGTCTGTGACTTGTTTCCCACGAGTGAGAAATGGGGGCAGCAGGGGAAATATTGGATCTAGGGTCTAGGGTCGGGGAGGGGAGTTGAGACCCACGTTCCAGGAGCAGGAATTCCCTAGAGGTGGCTGGTTGCTGAGGACAGAGCATTGGGGGCTATAAGGGGGGTGGGAATAGTGTGTGAGCCACTCTCAACGGCAGGATTGTTTCAGGGGTGGGCAGTGCTGTCAGGCGTTTGCCCATGGCTTTGGCCTAAGTTGTTTCCGCTTCCTACCCAGAAGACAAGTGTCCCAATGTGGCCCCCACCATGTGCCTGAGCTCTTTGTCCAGCTCTGCCTCTGTCTTGCTGTGTGGCCTTGAGCAAATCACTGTCCCTCTCTGAGACTCAGTTTTCTCATCCATAAAATGAGGACAATAAACCTGCCCCACCCACCTCCCAGGGCAGCTACCACTAAGGGGTGGGGAAGGGCTTCACATTGGTAAAGCACCACACCCACCATCCGGTGTCAGCCCTGAGCTGTGGGGAGTCTGCCGGTGGGATTTGGGTCCAGGGCAGGTTGGCAGAGGTGCTCCCAATGCACCCCTCCTTTGCAGATGCCCTGAGCTCTCACGCATGTCTGCTTCAACTCTGTCTCTCAGGTCTTAGAAGCCCTCTGTGGGAATCGAAGATCAAAGGGGTGGAGTAACTTGTGTGGGTCACACAGCAGAGCAAGAAGGGACAGGGCTCAGTTCACCTCTCTCCTGCCCCAGGCTCTGTCCCTTATGCTATATGTTCATCCCAGAGCCACCTGGAAGGAGGAGCAGTGTCCCTGGTGTGTCTGGAAGGAATTGGCTGCAGGGTCTGGAAGAAGCAAGGACAAGCCTCCCAGGGCTTAAGCCCTAACTCCCAGTCCTTGAGTAACCACTGACCTGAGGAGACAATGGGTCTGAACCATTGTTTTTTGGGGAAACAATGAGTCCAAAATACAGCTTTTTGGCAAGTATGGAACTTACAGTAAGCATACTGCGTATCTTTTGTTATCCAAGGAGATAAGCAAGGGCTGACCTGGCCGCAGGACAGAGTTCCCAGAGCCCTCCCTCCTTCCCAACACCTGCCAGGCTCAGAGAGCGCTTGGAGAAGAGGCAGGGCCTCCCTGCAGCAGGAGAGCTTTCGGGTAGACTCAAGGAAGGACTTCTGAGCAGGAGTGAGGCAGAATGAGATTTTTGATGTTCAGCCTGGGCCCCTCAAGATACAGGATGGCACTAGGGAGGCAGGTGTTTTGGCCTGGAGGCAGGATTCTTCAAAAGTCTCCTGTGGGCCTCTCTCCCCTCCTGAGGCCTCTAACTGCTACTGTGTGTCTGTCCTCTGTGGGGCCGGGCCTCCTCGGGCTCACAGAGCACAGTGATGTCCGGGGAGAGGAGAGCCCTTTGGGGCTGCCAGTGGCTGAGGGCAGAGACTTCTGGGAAACCTGAGGGTTAGAGGTGGTGTCAAGGGGCAAGGGGCAAAAGGCAGAGAAGGTGCCTGGAAGGGGCCTCAAATTGGTCTCTGGCCCAGTCATTCCCCGGGGCGCTGAGCCAGAGAAGACAAAAGGGGCTCAGGCTTGAAGCTCCCCTCCCGGCCCCCAAGACCCAGAGGAGAGCTTGTCCCTCTGTCTTGACTTTCCAAAGACGTTCTGTCCCACTCCTTTCTCTGGGCACTCCTGGCACCCCGAGCCAAGCAGCCCCATCCGCCTGCACTCCCACGCCTACCCAACCCCACAGAAACCCCTGTTACAAAACAGGATCTTCCAGATGCCAGCCTAGTCCTATTAGTTCTGGGCTGCCTCAGCCTGGGAGCCGGGGAGGAGGGGAGCCACCCTCACTGGAAAGGCCAAGGCCGTCTGTTCAGGGGGCTGCCCTTTGGTCCCTGGGGCCTAGGCACTCCCCGGGGGCCCTGCACTGACCCACTGCAGTGGGGGAGGGGTGGGGGGGTGAGGGGACGCTCTGGGCTGCCTGGACCTCAGATGCTGCTCTCTCAGGCTTGTTCCCTCCTCAGCTCCTTTCCTTCTTCCCAATTCTGTCTTCCTCCAAACCACGGTCCCTTTTATAAGCCCAGGGGTCAGATGGGTCCTCGTTCCCCAGAAGGTCTCCACTAGTCCCGGCAGCAGGCTGGTAGCCTCTAGCCAGCCCCGGGGGGCGTGAGGCCCCACCTGCACTGGCAGCCCCACTGTGCCCAGCCCGCTGCAGCACCCGCCCCCCACTCCTCCCTTTCCAGGCCTGGGGAACCTGCAGCCCTGGATGCAGGGCCTTATTGCCGTGGCTGTGTTCCTGGTCCTCGTTGCAATCGCCTTTGCCGTGAACCACTTCTGGTGCCAGGAAGAACAGTGAGTGCTGTGCGGGGGCCCTGGGAGCTGCGCCGGCGCAAGCCGGGAGGTCCCAGGACCACGGCCACTGCTCTGGTAGCAGTGAGAAGGGCCGCAGAAACCCTGAGCCCATTCCTCTCACTGTGTGGAAGGGGCACTGAGGCCCCAGGTCTCAGGGACCAGAGCTGAGGCTTGCTGGAGCCCTGCGAGTGCACTTGCTGCGCTTCGGGGAGCCGTCTTCTCTTCTTGGAGTCTCAGTGTTTCTATCTGTAGAGTTGGGACAGTGGCCCGTCTGTGATGGACGCTGTGAAAACCCCTGGACAGGAATGTTCTGCCCTTCTTCAGGGTCTGCTGCTCTGTCACATGCAGGGGCTACAGGGGGGCAATGGGATGGACACTACTCTTGTGCTCACAGACTCCCAGACCAGAAGGGAAGGCAAACATGGAAGGGGTGATGGCAGTGTGAGTGCTGACGCTAAAGGAGCAGGCAAAATGCAGTGTGGGCCTGAGCCGGGGGGTCAGAGAAGTCTTCCTACTGTATGTTTATCCTGAAGCCCAGGCAGGAGCTAAGTGGGGTAGGAGAGCACTGCCATTGAGGGAAGAGTCACTGGGGGCCCTGAGTTCGGAGCAGAGCACAAAGGTAGAAGGGGTTGGGCTGAAATCCAGCTCACTCCGCACCTGCTGACTCTGGGGCAAGGCTGCATCTGCCCCCACCTCTCACACCGGCGACCTGGTGCCTGGGTACCAGCAGCACTGTAGAACCCACTGAGGGAACAGAAGCAGCTCATGGATGGAGAGGCCCGAGATAGACTGCTGACGTCGGCAGGGGCCAGGCCAAGCAGACCCTTGGACACCAAAGCCCCGAACTTTGGGCTTTATCCTTAGTGCAGTAGGAATCCAGTGCAAGTTTGTAAGCCAGTCTTGGGATGAGACGTGGCCGGAACAGAATCACTGGCTGCCCCGTGGCGGATGCTTTGGGCCAGTCTGCAGGCGAGGTGAGCAATGAGGGTGAGGTCAGGAGAGTCTGAGCTGTGGAGGCAGCAGAGGGGATGGAGAGAGCGTACAGGTCTCAGAGCTTTCTAGGAGGGGGTGGGGACACTGAGGACAGGAGGGAGGAAGGACAGGGATAACATCCCCGCTTCTGATGGGGCCACCCACCGAGACACAGACCACAGGAGGCAGATCTGGGGCAGTTTGGGACATATTAAGTCTGAGGTGCCCATGGGATGTCCGAGGAAAGATGAGCAGTGGTTAGGGTCCCTGTAACCCTCATAAGAGTGGTGTCTGGGGAGCTGGGGACAGAGGACACACTTGAGTAAGAGGCGAGGAGATTTTTGTTGGGAATATTTCTTTTCTCCACTGGCCCCAGCTCTGCCATCAGTGACCGCTCCTACCGCCTAGGAGAACCTTGCGGAAATCTAGGGCAGACACTGAGTCCTGCTGGGTCTGCCCTGGAGCTGAGCTGAGGCCAGAGGAAAACGGCAGAGGGAGGCCAGGAGGTGGCTGGTGCAAGGCCTGGGGTACATCTTTAGTAGATCTCAGGCTGGGACCTGAGGGCCCCACAGTGGTGCAGGGAGAAAGGTGTGCGGCCCCACGGCCAGAATCAGGCTGTTGACAGGGCCCTGCTGGAGAGAGGAGCTTCTGCCTTAGGGCCTATAGAACAGGGCCTGACTGGACTAGAGGGAGGAGGGGGGACCGAGGGAGAGGGGACCCAGAGAGCCCTGATGATGAGCTCTTTCCCCAGGGAGCCTGTGAACATGGTCATGACCATCGGAAACAAAGCAGATGGGATCCTGGTAGGAACGGACGGCAAGTACTCCTCGATTGAGGCCAGTTTCAGGTGAGGTGCTAGTATAGGGCTGGCCACCCTGTGCTCCAGGGTCCCCTAGGGACCTCAGGACCAGGTGCTTCTGAAGGGGAGAGGGCTCAGAGGATGGGGGCTCATATGGGGAAGGGCTCAGTGAAGAGAGGGGGTTCCGTGTGGGGAGATGGTGAGCGATGGGGGCTTTGAGAGCACTGCAGGGCTCCATGGGGACATGCAGCCTCAGTTTGGGAAGAGGGTTCCGTAAGGGGATGGGGACTTGGTGGGGGGAGGGCCTCAGGGGGTGGATTGGGACTCATAGGGGTGCAGTGGGGCAAAGAGGCTCAGCGCGGGAAGGGGACTCTGAAGGGATGAGTTGGGGGACTCAGTGTGTGGGGGGAGGATCTGTAGGGGAGGGAGCTCAGTGGGGAGGTGGGTTCAATGGGGGCCCAGTGGGGGAAGGGCTAGGTGGAAGAGAGAGAAGGGGTTCAGGGGTGGTGGTGAGAGGCCTCAGGTCTCAGGTGCAGAAGACCAGATGTGGTCAGGGGAACCCCCTTCTGGGGCTCAGACATTTATTCTGGAAGACACTGCCCTCAAAAATGCAGGACGGGTCAGGGAGAAGGGGATGGGACAGAAGGAGCAATGACCCCTGTCATCCTCTTTCAGGTCCAGTGAGCATGAGAATGCCTATGAGAACAACCTGGAGGAGGAGGGCAAGGTCCGCAGCACCCCAATGTGACCCCTGCTTCCTTGTGCCCGATGTCCAGGCCCCTCCTTCTCTGTACAGGAATGTGCAGTAAGGGGCTGACTCCAGCTCTCACACCTGCCCCACCCTCCAGCCAAGCTCGGAGCTCAGACTATGTCCAGGTTGGGGCTCAGCCGTGGCTCTGGGGTCCTAGGGGGCCTCCCACTCAATTCAGTTCAGAAGACCCTTCTGAAAAGGACAATCAACTCAGCACCTCCCATCCCGCCTCACATCTCCCTCCCTCCAACCGTGGAAATGGCTCTCATTTCTGTGAAATAAAGACGTTTTGTACTTCTGTGTCTGAGGCTCCCAGGGCTCAGAAATAGCTCCTCAGGCTACCAGTGAGGCCTGATCTTGCTTTCTGGAATCATCTCCAAAGCCTCTGTCATGGTGATTCTGGAGGATTTCCCAGGAAGCCCTCTCTGGGAGAACCCCTGGGGCCAGGGAGCACACCCCTTACTCCAGGCAGAGACCCTCCTACAAGTGCCCCCTCTCTTGACCTGCCTTTCACAGCCACAATTCTGGGCGATTCTGGGGTCTTCATGCAGCACCAACATCCTGACCCCCTGTCTCCATGCTGCCGGGCACTGAAGTGGGCTCACTCATCTCCTGTCCATCCAGCTCTGTCCTCCTGCCCGTAGCCCTTCTGGGCTGGGCTTTGGGCATAGGAAGCCCCAGGAAAGAGTCTTGGGCTAGGACTCAGGAAGCCCAGATTGCAGTCTGCGGTCCTCTGCTGACTTGCTGTGTGACTTTGGAGAGTTACTGTCCCCTCTGAGCTCTGCTAACCCTCTGTGGAGGATTTGGCCAGTCCCACCACAGAGCTCGAGTAGAATCATCCTCCCTAATGCCACTGACTCCCAGTCCTGGGGGGGGGGGCCGGGGCCAAGTAACTGGGCCCCCGGGGGAATGAAGCAGGAGGGAGAGGACACGGGAGGCTTGACTCAGCTGGGCTGGCTGACCGTGGAGGACCCTCACCTCTGTGACTGTCATTCTTATGGGAACAGCCTCTGTCTCTCTGTCTGGGGTGACAACTGGAGGCTGGCTTCCCCAGGAGCACTCCCAGATCCAGAGGAGAGGGGCTGGAAGGCAGGAGGCAGCCCACCTTGTCCCAACGGTCTCCCTCTGTCACCTGTCCCAACCTGTCACAGCCCCTCGTTTCTCCGTTAGAACTGCTCCTCTGCTGTTCCAGGGTTTCACCCAAATATCCCTGGGGAGACCCATCTGAAATCCAAATTATCCTTCTCACCTCACTGGGGTCTAGTTTGCAGCCTGCAGCAGAGGGAAGATCCCCGAGCAGAGGGCTGGCTGGGTCTTTGCCCTGCTGTGTGACTTGCCTCCCCTCTCTGGGCTTCAGCTCAGTGAATTGTGGCTGGAGCTCTTGTGATTCCCACTCTAGGCTTGTGTGCACATGGCTGGATGCCTTTTCACCCATCTCTGCCAGTTGAAACTGCATATTCCTTTTCCTTGGCCCTGCGTGGGTTCCTCTTCCTCTAGGAAGTCTTCCTTGGTTAGACCAGAGGGCGGAGTCAGCTGACCAGCCTTTGGCTGCCTTGGATCTGATCCTCCTTGCATGAAGCTACATCCCCTCCCACCTCTGCCCCCTGTTGTCCCAGGGGGGTTCCAGTCTGACCCCTCACTGGCCTGTCAGGGCCTGAAGACAGAGATACCATCCCTCTGTTTTCCCTCCAGCCCCTCACACTCGTGAGGTTTCACCAGCAGGGGCTGTGGCAGCTGCTGTCCTGCCCTGGCGCTGAGGGTGGGGGAGTGGGGAGCTGGGGTCGGGTCGGGGAGGCAGAATCCCCAGCAGGCTGCCTGGGCCTCTCCAGGACCCTCCTCAGCCCCTCCCCACGGGCAGGACCAGGATGGTGGGAACTCCATCCTGGGGTCCTTGCCGTGCTGGGCTAGCACTGACCTTCCCTCCAACCCCATGTTCCTGCCCTGACAGGGGGCAGGGGGCATGGAGCTGCCGACTCCAGAGCTGCCCGAGCCCCCAGTCCTTATCGCCAGTTCCCACCTGCCAGCCTGGCCAGAGGAGGGAGGGAAAGGAGGCTGGGCCCGGGCCAGGGCGGTGCTTAATGACCCTCCGGGGGCCTAATCGCAGACTGGCAGCCGCTGAGTGGCTCGGGCTGGCTCCTGGAGAAGGCTGATAACACACCAGCTGGGCCCCCCACCATCTATCGGGGCTGCACAGCCAGTCCCTAGGGGGCGGCGCTGGGAGGGGGAGCCTCTGGGCTCAGGCGGGGCGGCAGGGGAGGTGGGAGAAGCTCTCCGCCCCCCGCCCTGGGGGAAGCGGATTCTGAGCTCCTTGATTGGCAGACAAGGGGGAGGATGCTCTTTCAACGCCTTCCTGCTCCCTCCCCACCCCTTCTCCCCATGCGGGACCTCCCCCACTCAGGCCCGGTCTCCTCTTCGGCTCTCCCAGCCATTACTCATCTCCGTCTCCGTGCTTCTGTCTTTTTCTGAGCGTATCTCTCGTCCTGTTTTTACCTCCATCTTCTTGTATCTGTCGCGTCTCTCCGTTCTCCTCCCGCCACCTGAACTCAGTGCTCACCGGCCTCTCTCTCCCTTCGCATCCGTCCTCTCTTTCCAGCTGGCTCTCCCTGTGGGCCCCTCCCTAGCTCTCCCCGACGTGCCCGCGCTTCCCTGATGCCTCCTCTTGGCGGGCGGACTCCGGTGCCCTCACTGGTCTCACGCTTTGGGCCCTGTGTGATGTCGCAGGACCTCCAGCTGAGCCCGCCACCTGCTCTCTGGGCAGAATGCACAGGCTGCCCAGGCCCTGGCTGCAGGAACCCGAGGCTCTCTTACCCACACAGGGCGTTCTGGCTCTTCCAGCTTCCTGGAACAGGGCTTGCACCTTTCTTATTCTTCCCCTACCTAAAACATGTGGATTTCACAGGGTTACATTATAGGTTACACACAAACTCATGCACTAAAAGCTCCACACAGGAAATGAAGATAGATTGCAACACTGCTTACTTCAGTTAGACTTGAAGAGGAAATTCCAGCCTGGAGATGGTTTTGAAAAAAGGCTGCGGAGTTCTAGCTTGAGTGTCACCTGTTGTTAAGACAGAGTTGGCAGGGCGTTGGGCTGATTTTCAAGATGACTTCCCTTATGCTCAGAGTGACATGAGCAGGAATACTGCTTGCTTATTGCGTTTCGGGGAGCCATCAGATGGGAACTACTGCTGGCCAGAGTCTCCTCCCCCAGTCCAGGGTAAAGGAGTGGGTGTGGGGAGAGGTGCGGAGTGGGTGTGACTTTCTCCTTATCCTACCGTATCCCCTTGGACCAACCTCACAGATGAGTCAGATGTCTGGAGCCGGCAGAACTTGCTCTGGGATGCCGGTGGGAGGCATCTGCCTCCCCTCCAGATCTGGCCCGGGGCCTGGAGCCCCCAGCTCAGCTCTCCTCCCTCCCTAGCAGTACACACAGTGACCAGGAGCTTGAGCTTAAGAATCGTGAAGACTCTGGTTCAAATTCCAGCTCTTCTCCTCACTGCCTGTGGGACCACCTGGCCTTTCAGATGCTCCTTTCACCTGCCAGTAAAATTGGTTCTGTCATGGCTTCCCTGCGGGGCTGCTGGGAGGACACAGAGATAATGTATGTGTTATCACCACACCTGAGACTCGCCAGAAGTCTGTCTAGGCTCAGCTTAGAAGTTACTTCTTCTGGGAAGCTTGTCCCCAACCCCTGGGTTAGGGGCTTCCTCTGAGCCACATCAGCCATCTCTACACTCACTGCCCCGTGTTGTCTGTTTCCTTGTCTGTGTCCAGCTCCAGCCCCAGTTCTGGGAGCTCCTCACGGGCAGGCAGGGTGTGACTTTCCTCTCTGAGTCACCAGCACCCAGGACAGGGCTGGGCCCAGGGAAGGGAAGCCCAAGGGATGGTGAAGAGACCCAGAAGATGGACTAAACCCCAGTCGTCTGTCCAGTTGTATGTCTGTCCGTGCCCCTCAGCCTCACACACGCACAGACACACACCTGCACGTGCTCTCTCAAGCTCTCTCTGGCTGAAGGTCCTGGGGTCAGCGAATACTGTTACTCCATCTGGTCTGCAGCTGGTGGGGAAGGGCTGCTCTCCCCCATCTGCCTGTAGCCTCGGCTGCCACCTGGTGGCTGTACACTCAATGGGACAGGCAGATTCAGCAGAACCTTTGAACTTGACCTTCAGGGGGCTCTTCCCCCTTAAGCACCGGGACCAAAGGCCTTCCCATGGCACGGCCCCGGGGACCCCATAGGTTGTGCCAGCACCTTGCCCTGCAGGCTTCAAGGGCAGCCGGGCCTCCAGTGTCCCCTCCTTGTGTGGCTAGAGGCCAACTCCGTGAAAACCTCAGGTTCCGTGCACTACTGGTGGGGCCAGGCTCTGGGGCACTTAGCCTCCGGTCCTGATGACACACCTCCCTTTCTCTCAGAAATGGTCTGAGAGCCCAATGGCATCTGTCCTGAGTCGCTATTCCAGAGAGCAAGGAATGACAGTGTTTGTGGTGCCCTGTTCCCTAGAGACCCTGGCCCCCTGGAGAAGCAGAATAGAGAGAGTTTGATGAGAGAGAGTGCGAGAAAGTTCAAGGACGAGTCTCAGTACTTTCCTGAGCAAGCTGGAAGATGCTGGAGCTGCGGGGACACCGCACTGGGTTCTGTGGACTGCACCTCTACCTGCAACCTGGTGGGCCTCCATCCACCTGCAGGGAGGGGTGCCTATTTCTGCTTCTCGCAAAGGTACTGCGCAGGCTAGCGGATGGCCCTGAGAATGGCAGGTGCCAGGGGACAGGCAGGAGCATGTGGGGTGAGGATGCGTTTGGACACATGGAGTTTAGGAGCTGGTGGGACGTCTACAGGGAGTGGACCGGGGACGGCGCTGTTGGATGCACAGGGCATGTCTGAAGCACAGTTGAGCAGTTTGTAGTTGAGCCAGAGATTTTGCCTTCTAGTTGGATGCCCACTACGAGGCTAAGAGGCCAGGTCTGGGCCAGGCAGCCTGGACACAGCACCGCTCTGGCACTAATGCTGTGTGACCTTGGATAAATCAACTCAACCAAGCTCATCTGTAAATTGGGGGCAGTACGTGGGGCCTATTTATTTATTTATTTTAATGAGAAAATGCACTCATAATTTTATTTATTTATTAATTTTGCAGTTCTAAAACATCAGCACAGTGTTATCCACTGTTTTCTTTTTTTTAATTTTATAATTTTTATTGGGGTAGAGTTGATTTACAATGTTGTGTTAGTTTCAGATGTACAACAAAAGGAATCTGTTATACATATATCCACTCTTTTTAATTTTTTATTTTAAAATTAGTTTATTATTCTTATTGTTATTTTTATTTTTTGGCCATACCGCGTGGCATGTGGGATCTTAGTTCCCTGACCAGGGATTGAACCCATGCCTCCTGCATTGGTAGCATGGAGTCTTAACCACTGGACCACCAGGGAAGCCCCCTACCCACTCTCCTTTTAGATTCTTTTCCCATATAGGCCATTACAGAGAATTGAGTAGAGTTCCCTGTGCTATATGGTAAGTCCTTACTCATGGTGTCTATTTAATAAGAGGTGTTGTGAAGATTCAAATAAACGGTGCACACAAAACATATAGAATAGTGCCAGATATACAGTTAGTGCACACAATAAATGTTAGCTTTTGTTTTTTTATTACTATTGTTATTATTACAGGATGAACTCGGTTGGATTCAAGACTACTGTGTCAGAGCTAGCAAAAACCTTAGAATCATTTAGCCCAGTTTACTAATATTGCACTGTGGAATCTGAAGCCCAAGGAAGGGATGGCACCTGCCCAAGGTCATGTAACAAGTCCAGGTGAGAGGCAGGCTAGAGGCTCTTCATGGCTGGTGGGTACAGAACATGCTGAGCACAGCTGCTCCCCTGGACCTCTGGAGGCACCGACGTAATGGGGTTAGTTCGTTCTGCATTGCTGAGGCTGGTACAGTTCTGTACATGGACTTTGTAAATGAATAACCGGGCTTCTGACTGGTTCTGGCTGTGAGCTGGGGGTATGGGATGGGGGTGGTGGTGAGGATGGGTGTGGGCAAAGTGGGGGAGTGGTGAGGGAGGAGAGGGAGCTCCGGGGAGCAGAGGGGAAAGGGAGAGAGAGGGATGGGAAGAAGCCAATGAAAGAACCTTCCAGGTGCCAAGAGCTAAGAAGTTGGAACAAGAGACCGGGAAGGGCCTTCCCTCAAACCAAATGCAGTATGGTTGTGGTAATGGTGGTGGTGGTTTGCACGTTGAAGCTGACGGCCACTATATGGTGTGTAGGATGTCTTCTGTTTGGAGACTCATTCTGACCATATTTTCTTGAGGAAAAAATGCGGACTCAGAAAGGGAGGTGACTTGCCCAAGGTCACACAGTCCAGTAGTGGCACTGGACCTGGTCTAATTCTACCCCAGCATAGGGTTCTGTGTGTGTGTGTTTATGAGAGGGAGAGAGAGAAAGCGAGACAGAGAGACAGAGAGAGAGAAATGGAGAGCTGAAGAGGAAAATAGAGTGTTTGCCACTGCAGCGCTCACAGTCCCTTTGGAAAGAAGCATCTGGGAAAGTGTCTGAGAGCGGTCCTCGCAGCATCTAAGTGGAGTGGTCTGCATCGGCTGCTTCTGCCTCCATCCATTCCACTAGCTTGTCCAAGTCTGCCACCCCCAACACGCTGCCGAGACTGCTCTCACCAGGAGCACCAGAGTCCCATCTTCTTGTTGCAAGATACGGTGGCCTGTCTGGTCCTTCTGCCCTCAGCATAATAGGATGGTGGCCGTTTTCTCTGGGGAGCTCTTCCTGACGAACCGCCCTCAGCTCACCAGGCTCCCAGAGGCCCCTGGACTCAGAGCCTCAAGTTGGTCAGGGCGTTGCTCTCTGACAAGGTTGTGAGCGCTGATCTCCATGAGGCAGAAACCACAACTGTCTTGTTTGCTGTGATGTCCGAGTATCCAGCACAGGTCCAGGATACAGGCGGTCTCCGGCCAGTGGTGGCTGAATGAGCGACACAGGGACCTTATCCACTCCATTCATTTACGTCACTTCCCATGAAGTATCAGCTTCTGAATCAGCACCTTCAGCCCCGTCCCCTCCAGGACGCAGTTGCCTCCTGCACAGCTCCACGGGCACCTCAGGCCAAGGTGGAATCCCTGATCTCTGATCCACCTGACTCCCCTGTGCTGTTAGTGGTACCACCACTCATCTACCCAGGCCAGAGGCGGGACGCACCCTGAATTCCCCTCCCTCACGCCATCCCACCTCCGCTGCTTCAGGTCTGCGGCTTGCCTGGATGTTTGCAGCTACCCTCGCTCTACTCCTTGTTTTCACTCTCGTGGCATGCTCAAACTGTCCTCCACATGGTCACTAGAGAGACCTTTCCCAAACACAGAGTCAACCAGGACCCATCCCTTCACACCTGGGAGGTGAGCCTCCCTCCTCCAGGCAGGTGTAGCTTAGTGGCTGCAGGCCTGGGCTTGAAGCCAGACCTCCCTGGGCAAATCCTGCCCTGCCAATTTTATATTAGTGTGACATTGGGCAAGTTAGTAATAAATGCGCCTCAGCGCCTGAATCCGAAAATTAGGGGTAAAATTATGTGCATATTATTGGGCTGCAGTGAAGAGTAAATGAGTTAATGCATGTACAGGAAGCATAGAGTAAATAAATGCTCAATAAGTGTTAGCAACAGACATCTGAATTTTCCTTCTTGTTTTGCCTGCAATGTCTTAAGCAGCCACTAGATGGCCACACTGCAGGCTCTCTGTGATTCCCACACCAAGCTCTTCTTCCTCCCCTCCCACAACGTTTCACATCTCAGTGCCTATTTGTTCATGTTCCGGGCTCATGTTTTCCCTTCTGCCAGCCTCACCTCCTTCAAGACAGCTTTCTGATACATCTTTCCCACTCCATGCTCACCAAATGGGCTATGTTCTATGTCTGAGAGCTGCTGGAGGGCAGGACATCTCCAGGACACCTGGCAGAGTCCCTGCATAGAACACGTGCTCAGTGTTTGTCGGATGAATGAATATGTGTCAGCCAGTCCCAGCTCAACGACTTAAATAATTTGCATGATCTTGGGAAAATCGCTTAACCTCTCAGTTTTCTTTTCCTTAAATGGACATCAAAAAGAGACTTTATGTCGTATTTGTGGAGAGTCCGGTGTATAGCCCTAGCATAAGATCTGGCATGCTGTAGCCCCAGGGCCAGCATGCACAGACACCTACCAACCATGGCTCATTCTCATCGCCCACCAGCTATTGCCCACTTGTGCTTACACCTTTCCCATGTCCCAGTTGAGGGTATTAAAAATGGTTTTACCGGGACTTCCCTGGTGGTCCAGTGGTTAAGAATCCACCTTCCAGTGCAGGGGACACGGGTTCGATCCCTGGTCGGGGAACTAAGATCCTACATGCCGCAGGGCAGCTAAGCCTGTGCGCCACAACTACTGAGCTGGCGTGCTCTAGAGGACCACACGCCGCAATGAAAGATCCCGCGTGCTGCAACGAAGATCCTGTGTGTTGCGACTAAGACCCGACACAGCCAAATAAATAAATAAATTACAAAAATGGTTCTACCTCTTCCCACAGGTCCTTCTTTACCAAGTATGGTCTGGAATTAATCTGCAAGCTGGCTGGGCTTGGTGGGCCTAGGCTTAGTTGATGGTTCAGCAGAGCCCAGTGGGCTCCCATTTGCCTGGAAAGCACAGGCTCAGCTTCCCTGCCCCTGAAAGCCCCACTGTCCTGCTGAATGAGGCCCTCCTGGGCCTCCTTTTCTTCACCCCAGTTCTTGATGTCCCAACACTGGCTGGCGTTGGGCAGAAGGTCTGGTTCTTGGATCTCTGCACTCTTATACTGCCTCTGTCTGGATGACCCTAGTCATTGTGCCTCTCCCATCAAACCACTGAAGCAATGGACAAACTCCCAGGAGTGGGATGTCTCCATCAAAGAATATGAGCATTTCCGAGGCTCTTGTAAGGTACGTGCTCACTAGTGGTTTCCTTAAGAGCTGAATCCAGTTTACATTTAATCAGTTCACTGTAGACAGTGGGGGTGGGGGTGGGGGAAGATTTCAGTTTGCTTTGAGGCCAACACTTTCTAAAGGGCTGTTCACGAAGTACAGCACTTTCTTTTTGCCAGATGTCTCTTCTGTCCTTTTATCCTCTCTCCCTATTCCTTGCAATATCCTGAACAGCCACCAGATGGCAGAGCTCACACAGTTCCTGGGATGCTCCCTCCTGCACCAGCAAACCCCTTTTCCTGTGTGTATAGGGGAGTGTGCCCAGGCTGGGGGTCTGAGTGTAGTGGCCGTTGATAGGTTCCCTGGGGAGATGTGGAGGTGGCCCAAATGGAGAGATCCCTGGCTGGAAGTCAGGGCGTTGTGTGTAAGGGCAGTTCTTCAGCCCCAATCCATCAGGAGCTCAACAGATTGACCTGAAGCGAAGAAAGTTACCCACAGTAGTAAAACGAAAGTGACAAGAAAGTAAAAGGAAAATGAAACAGAAAGCGCCTGGATGGGAAAAATTAAAAGACATGTTGATTCCCGTATTTTGTACATGTAGCTTTTGTGTGAGCAAAGGGATGGTAAAATTGCATGGATTATGGGCCTTAGGGGATCTAGAATAGAGGTAGAGAAAAGAATTTTCTCCAGTTGGAAGGCAGCAATAAATCATTTTATGATGCTGGAAAAGCTAAAACACCGACCAGATGTAGGTATAATTGAAATAAAAAGATAGGGAAAAAGAGAGTAAAAGTTGACTCTGAGTTGTCTAGTTTGAGCAACTAGGCACATGGAATATTATGTAGGTAATAAACATGACAATGAATAGTGTGTGAAAAATACCATTGCGCTGAATTAAAAAGAGGAAACTTCTTTATGCTAGGTAATAGCGCAGATCCTCATGAACAAGTAATGGGAGAGATCTCAGAGAAAACTGGAGTTATTGTTTCAATATAGTGGTTAAGAGCACAGACCCTGGAGTTTAACTACTTGGGTTCAAATCCTGGCCCCAACATTTACCGGTGGTAAAATTTCACCTCTTTGTGCCTCAGTTTCTCTAAAATGTACATAATACTATGACCTTCATGGCAGAACTGTTGAGAGGATTAAATGAGTTAATACATGAAAAACATATAGAACAATGCTTACCACCTAGAAAGTGCTATATAACTGTTTGCTTTTTTATTACAGAAGTAAAGCTGATTTTGTAGGAAACAATTAATTGCTGTTGGGCAACTATAGTAGCACAGCTGCAATAAAATACTGCTACAGTTTAATTGGACTACTACAGCTGCCCAAATCAAAGCCAGCACTTGAAAGAGGGTTAAGATTAGAGGGAGCTGTAGAAAAACACCCAACATAGTCAAAGATAAATTTTGGCCTATTCCTTTATTTGTCTGCATACGGTATTTGTCTTTCTCTTTCTGACTTACTTCACTCTGTATGACAGACTCTAGGTCCATCCACCTCACTACAAATAGCTCAATTTCACTCCTTTTTATGGCTGAGTAATATTCCATTGTATGTATGTGCCACATCTTCTTTATCCATTCATCTGCTGATGGACGCTTAGGTTGCTTCCATGTCTTGACTATTGTAAATAGAGCTGCAATGAACTATTGTAGTACATGACTCTTTTTAAATTATGCTTTTCTCAGGGTATATGCCCAGTAGTGGGATTGCTGGGTCATATGGTAGTTCTATTTTTAGTTTTTTAAGGAACCTCCATACTGTTCTCCATAGTGGTTGTACAAATTTACATTCCCACCAACAGTGCAAAAGGGTTCCCTTTTCTCCACACCCTCTCCAGCATTTATTGTTTGTAGGTTTTTTGATGAAGAATGGCCATCATTAAAAAGTCTACAAATAATAAATGATGAACCACACATGCATGCCCAGGACTGATCCAGAGGTCCTGCTTTGTCTTCCTACAGAAATTTGCTTCCCTTCACATCAGTAGTTCTTCACAGCTGAAGCTGGTGCATAACAAATGAAGCAAAATATAGGGATGTTTGCTTATTAGTTCTAACTCTAAATATTACAAAGTAGATACATACTCAATAATACAATCTCTCTACCTACAATTTATGTAGCAGGTTCATCCAAAGGGTACAAATAAGGCTTTTCTGAAAGATGACCCTGCCATATGTCCATGGCAGACACAGAGGCTGTGTCTCAGACAATGGAATGTCTCACAGAGGACTCAGGCGATGCAAAGCCCAGGACTAACCTGTATACTGATGGACCACTTGGCTAGATTTAGAAAAGATGTGGCCTTGAGAGCTGAATTTGAAAATCAGTTCGTTGTGATACAAAAGGCTGTACATGTGTTGGTGGGTGAGTTTGGTAAGGTTGAACACTGCTTCCAGGTAGAATTGGAGGGTCCTGGAAGAGGCAAGATGGGACAACATGTTAGTGGGTGACAAGTACTTTCCCTTGGCCACTGACTTGTCAGTCTGTATGTTGCCCTGCTGGCTGAAGGCACACTTCACAATGGTGTCCAGGGCCTTCAGGGAGACTTGTTCAAAGATCTCTAGGTGTGGGTCTTGGGCAATGATCCCTCCCATTTGTCCTGGGGCTGGAGATGAAGATCATGATTATACACATGCCCCTCTGCTCCTAATTTCTAAGTTCTTTTGTGTCCCTTGGTTCAGGATGTGCTCTTCCAAGTTATGGAGGCTTGAGTTTGAACCCAGCTCTGCTTCTAATCTGTCTTATAATCGTAAACAAACTGCTTAATCTCTAAATCTCAATGTCCTTACCAGTAAAATGGGGTTAATAATACCAAAGTCGTAAGACTGTAGTATTGGGTGGGCCAAAATGTTCGTTCGTTTTTTTGCGTAAGACGGCTCTAGTAGCACTTAGTCGTCTTTAACTTCATTCGAAACAATTTTGTTAGATTGTATGTGACAGCTGTCTTTTCAGCGTGCATTTAAAAAAAGACTTATCAAAATCGGTGAATTTTTGTGTAGCCATTTTAATATTGAAAGTGGAAGAAAAAAAGCAACATTTTCGGCATGTTATGCTTTATTATTTCAAGAAAGGTAAAAATGCAAAAAGATTTGTGCAGTGTATGGAGAGGGTGCTGTGACTGATCAAATGTGTCAAAAGTGGTTTGCGAAGTTTCGTGCTGGAGATTTCTCGCCGGACGATGCTCCATGTTCGGGTAGACCAGTTGAAGTCGATAGCGATCAAATCGAAACAATAATTGAGAACAATCAATGTTATATCACGCGGGAGATAGCCGACATACTCAAAATATCCAAATCAAGCGTTGAAAGTCATTTGCACCAGCTGGGTTATGTTCATTGCTTTGATGTTTGGGTTCCACCTAAGTTAAGCAAGAAAAACCTTCTTGACCATATTTCCGCATGTGATTCTCTACTGAAACGTAATGAAAACGTTCCATTTTTAAAACAAATTGTGACAGGCGATGAAAAGTGGATACTGTACAACAATGCAGAACAGAAGAGATCATGGCGCAAGAGAAATGAACCACCACCAACCACACCAAAGGCCGGTCTTCATCCAAACAAGCTGATGCTGTGTATATGGTGGGCTTGGAAGGGTGTCCTCTATTATGAGCTCCTTCCGGAAAACCAAACGGTTAATTCCACCAAGTACTGCTCCCAATTAGACCAACTGAAAGCAGCACTTGACGAAAAGCATCCAGAATTAGTCAACAGAAAACACATAATCTTCCATCAGGATAATGCAAGACCGCATGTTTCTTTGGTGACCAGGCAAAAACTGTTACAGCTTGGCTGGGAAGTTCTGATTCATCTGCTGTATGCACCAGACATTGCACCTTCGCATTTCCTTTTATTTCGGTCTTTACAAAAAATTCTCTTAGTGGAAAAAGTTTCAGTTCCCTGGAAGACTGTAAAAGGCACCTAGAACAGTTCTTTGCTCACAAAGACAAAAAGTTTTGGGAAGATGGAATTATGAAGTTGCCTGAAAAATGGCAGAAGGCAGTGGAACAAAAGGGTGAATACATTGTTCAATAAAGTTCTTGGTGAAAATGAAAAATGTGGCTTTCATTTTTACTTAAAAAACCAAAGGCACTTTTTGGCCAACCCAATAGTATGAAAGGATAAAATGAGCCTGACATGTAGTAAGTGCTTAGTAAAGTATGTGCAATCACTGTATCTGTATGTGTATCTGTATTTTGCTTTGATTTTAATTTTAGAATATGAGGTGGGCATGGTGACAAGTGTCAGAAATGATGGCGCTGTGGTGCACTGGAAAGCACGGGGCCAGTCAGAACTGGCTTAAATCCAAGTTTTGTCATATACTGAAATGAGACATACTTAGGTGATCTCATGCCTCTGAGTCCCTGCCTCATTAATACGTCTCTGCGACTACAGCTGAGGTCCTGTGTGTGGAATTACCTCACCCAGTGCCTGGCATCTAGTGGGTGACCAGTAAGGACAAACAACTATTGTTGTTTCCTCAGTGTTTGAACTCTGTAAGTTGGTGGCAAACCGCATGAAAGCTTGGAAGCTTCTGTCTCCTTCAGTGCTTCACCGGACCCAGCCTACAGTACACAGAATTCAGCCCTCTGAAATCACAAGATCTTTCCTGGGAGTGAATGAGTTTTGTTGCTTCTCTGGGCTACCTGAAACATTAACAATTTGTAAATCACTTAGGCTTTAAGTTCTCACAGTCACCTCATTCAGGACGGCTAAACAGATCGAAACTCCGAGAGGAGGGGCTTGGAGACTCAAAACTGTCTTCTCTATGGGTCCTCCTGAAAGCCTGTGAATCGTCTCCTGCCTCAGCTGAAGCTAAAGCTCCCCTTTTGCCCAACCACAGGGCTGTCCTCTGTTTGACGTGCCATATCTATAAATCCTTTCCATTCTCCAAGCCCTAGCTCCAGTTGCTTATGGAGTCTTTCCTGATTGCTCCTGAGCAACGACTCCCTGCCATGTGGGCATTCCTACTCCTATTTTGTCTGAGCCATAGATGAGATGCTTTGCTCTTCTGCCTTGTTTTCTCCCAATGTGGTGAGTCTGCTGGACTCCGTCACTCCTTCATTCAAGTAACTCTCACTGAGCACCTACCCCAAAGGCATCCCTGGAATAGGTGCTGGGTATGTAAACGTGGTAAGACAAGGGCCTTGCCTTCGTGATGCTAATGGCCCAAGAATCATATAACCCCACAAATAGCTATGAGCATAGCTCTGAGGGAGCTCAGAGTCTCTTGTACCATGTGCTTGGTAGCACCTCAGTCCAGAGGCCTGGTAGAAATGCTCTCTCCTCCTCTTACCAGCTTCATCTGTATTTTCTCAGATATCATGGTGATGAAAATTTTCAGAATGTGATGTTGAAGCCAGGTCTTACAATCTGGCGGTACTGTAGCCACTTAGAAAACTATGCAGGGTCACCAGTCCTCGACCTTATGAAATGAGAAGGGCAAATACTGAGATTGCAGCCCAGGGAAATGAGGAGAGACTGGTGCCCAGGCAACAATCCTCTGTCTATGGCCCTGGAGGGGAGAAGTCAGAGTGAACAGAGCTCGAAAGAGTGAATGAGGGTGAGTAGACATTACATTTTGGGAGTTAGGTCCAAACCATGTTCAATTAACTAGTAATTTCACATCTTAGTCATTTCATTCAGCTTGACTCTGAGCTGCTGCTCAAAACCAGGGTGGCATCTCCTTCTCTAAATGCACTGTGGTACCTGGAAGAGTGGCGCCTTTCTTCAGACCCTTGTTCTTTTTTTTTTGCGGTACGCGGGCCTCTCACTGCTGTGGCCTCTCCCGTTGCGGAGCACAGGCTCCGGACGCGCAGGCTCAGCGGCCATGGCTCACGGGCCCAGCCGCTCCACGGCATGTGGGATCTTCCCGGACCGGGGCACGAACCCGTGTCCCCTGCATCGGCAGGCGGACTCTCAACCGCTGCGCCACCAGGGAAGCCCTAGACCCTTGTTCTTTGAACAACCTGATTTTATTGCAGCAAGTGACAGTGGCTCCTGAGGCTGGTGCACAACCTTTCCCTTCCCACGGTTTGACTGTTCCGTAGATTCCATAAGAAGCCAATAAATTATATTTTTGCCTAGTTTAAGTTGTGTTTTTTTCACTTATAATTGAAATAGTCATGATTAAAACAAAACTTACGAGAGTTGCACTTTTAAAAGATCACTGTACAGTTTCCCCTTCTTTGCCCCTTTAGCTCTGGCCACTGCTGTGGTATCAACTCCGTGTGGGCCAGTTTCACTTGGGCACAACTGCACAGCCCTCTGCTGGTGCCCACACTACTGGTGAGCTGTGTTGTTGTTGATGCCGAGGTGTGAGATGCTAGAGACCTGTTCAGTGTCCATGCAGGTATAACCGGGTACAAGGAAATTAACTCATTAAGACGCAAACCCTTGAGCAATCAGAACTGAGAGTTGGTAAGTAAATTCACCCCTTCCTTGCCTACATCGGTTGCCCTAAGAAGCTTTAAAACTTATAAGTCCTCTCCAAAGATGGTCCCATAACATCAAACAGTCAGTCAACCTTGATGCTAAGCACTGATCAGATCAGTCACACTCTTGATCGGTTTTCCTTCGTACGCTGTCCCAATCCCTTTCCCCCTTATTCCTGCTACCTTGGATTTTGCTCTCTAAATGAAACAGCAGCACATGTGGCTTGCCTCAGTCTCTGCTTTCAGGGGAACCTAGGCGAAGATGTTTTGGTGGTCAAGCAAAGCACAGATTGGATCATGGTGAGAGTGGATGCAGAAGGCCAGTTAGGAAGAGACCAGGAAGGAAGAGGCTTGAACTTACTTAGGTGGTTGCAATAGGATGGAGAAAAGTAAATGGATTCATATAATAAGGTAAAGGAGAGGGGGGAATCAGAGATGATATATCTCAGGCCTAAGCAAATGCATGGCTGGTTCTTAATCTTTGGCCTTTGATCTCCAATTTCACTCATGTATATATTCTGCTCTCTAATGCTGGGTCTGGGTCTCTGCCTACCATGTTTTAATACTCCTTTTCCACCTGGCTTCCTGATGGGTCCTGACAATAAGGAGGAAGAGAGAAGAGACTTCCTATCTGTTTTTCAGGTTCTCTCAGCATCACCCCAGCCTCCAGCTTCTTTGAGCACTCCTTGCACCAGCCATACAATGTCGTCTCCTGAGACATCTGAACACAGCTGCACAGAGCTTCCCTGCTGGAGGTCTGAGCGCCAGCCCTGCGGGCCCCTCCCCTGAGCTCTTACTTTCTGAAATCCCATCTCTGCCCTTTGTTACCTCAGCCCTAAGGGTGGTAAGTGCTTCCCCTGGGTTACCTCACTGTACTCTTTTTTTCCCTCTTTCAGTCTTGCAAAACCTATATTAACTATTACCTGTATTTCTTTTTTCTGTCTGAAATACCTAGTGTGATTTCTGTTATACTGACTGGTCCTTAAACGTTACAGTTTCATTCTTGTAAGCTAAAGGCACAACTGATGAGACGCTACTGTGTGCATCATGTAAATAAAAGAAAATTCATTTTCTCTTTTTAAGAAATACATTAAACAACATGTTTCTAACAATTACAAGCAGCTCTCCCTATTTCCTTCCCGCATTCAGCCCTGAACTTCTGAAATGCACACAAATGGAATCTTTGCAAATTAAATATTGCTTTCCCACCGACTGACGCACTCTTTCCAGAATGACTTTCTTTCCCTATTGAAGCATTTTCATAGAAAATAGTTTTATGATATTATACTAAGCATAAAAATACATGCTAATCTAGAGGCTTAAAAAACTCCTTTCCGGAATTGGAAAAATAGAGAAAAAGAGTACATTAAGGGGAAAACCTTCTGGCAAGGGATACCATCTTGTTCCCATGCATGGAGAAAGGGTACAATTGTCAACTATTCCTACTGTGCAGGCAGAAAGGTACTTTCTTCCCTGTTTCCAAAACAGGTCAGAATAGGCGATGCAGCAATAAAAATGCTATTTTCAAGGAGAAAAAAATCACAAGCAACCACAAATTCTGAAAATAAAGCCAGTAAACGTCTCAGGCTCCCATAGGAAATGAAACAATTGATTGCCCACCCTATGGCTGGCACTGTGATATGTCTTTGCCTGCATTCTGTCATTTCTTCTTCTCAACAACCTTCTGAAGGAAGTTTTGTTATGCTCAGTTCGACAGGAAAAAACTGAAGCTGATGGAGGAATTCACTCAGCTATTAGGAAAGGGAGCCAGGATTTGAAATCAAACATGATTCTGATTCTAAAGCCAGTGACCTGTTCGTCTGTTGTGACCTGTGGGGTTTCTGGAGGTAAAAGCTTTAGTCTGGACAGATGTACCCAACTAGATATCCCTTGCCGTTTGACAGCAGTAGGGGTGGCTAAAATTACTTTATAGAGGCCCTTCCATTTTGGCAATAGTTGGTCTTGGCAGGACCCCCTCTTTCCAGGTTTTAAGAAGAACTTGGTCCCCAGGGTTTATTTGTAAAGGAACTGCTCCTTCCTCTGCAGTTTTAGTGGGAGCTGGCTGTGTCTTGTGGGCCTAGTCCTGGATTGCTTTCTGAACCTGTCCTAGTTTAATAATATATCTCAGGGCCTGGTTCACTTCCACATCCAGTAGAATGTCAGTAGTTAGAAAAGGCCTCCCGTAGGTCATTTCAAATGGGCTAAGTCCCAGGCCACCCCTGGGGGCTACACGGACCCTGAGGAGTGCAATAGGGAGCAAATTGGTCTAAGGTCATGAGTGTCTTGGCAGAGCTTTGCTAAGGTTTTCTTTAAAGGATGGTTCATTTTCTCTACCTTCCCTGAAGACTGGGGGTGCCAAGAGGTGTGTAGCTTGCAGTCTATCCCTAGGGCCGTTGTGAACCCCTGTGTGATTTTGGCTATAAAAGAGGACACATTAATTGCTCTGGAGGGACTTTGGAAGTCCAAACCGAGGAATTATTTCTTTTAAAAGGGACTTACAGACTTCCATAGCCTTTTCAGATAGGTTGGGGAAGGCTTCAACCCATCCTGTGAAAGTATCAACAGATACCAGATGGTATTTATATCCTGATCGTGGGGGCATTTGGGTGAAATCTAACTGCCAGTCTTCTCCCGGATATGTCCCTCGGTGTTGAACTGGCCTGAGTAATGAAGGGGGGATTGGATGGGCCTGTGGGTTATTACGGGCACATAAATCACAGGCAAGTGTTACTTGTTTTATTGTTCTTTTAAGCCCCTTCCCTGAAAAGCCTTTTGCATCAAGTTCCATAGCGCATCCCTCCCATAGTGGGTGGCATCATGTAAGCTCTTTGTGAGTTTCCATTGTTGGGCTTCAGGGATTAGAACCTTATCCTCCTTTATATACCAGCCTGTGCTTCCCTTCTCATAGCCCCATTTCTCAGCATTTTCTTGTTCCTGTGGAGAATACTGGGGAAGGCTAGGGAGTTCGGAGGAGCCAATCACTAGAGCCATAACTTGCTCAGGTTCCTGCAGTCGAGCTGCCTGTTTTGGAATTTACAATTTGCAATTTGATCAGCTTTGCTGTTTCCTTGGCCCCTAGAGTGGATTACTGCCACCTGGGTGGGAAGCTGCACTGCTTCTAAAAGAGCCAGGATCAAATCTTTATTATGTTTTTTGTTAGTTAGTTAGTTTGTTTTTGTTTGTTTTGTTGTTGTTTTTTTGGCTGCGTTGAGTCTTCGATGCTGCGTGCGGGCTTTCTCTAGTTGTGGCGAGCAGGGGCTACTCTTCGTTGTGGTGCGCGGGCTTCTCATTGCGATGGCTTCTCTGGTTACGGAGCACGGGCTCTAGGGGCGTGGGCTTCAGTAGTTGTGGCACGTGGGCTCAGTAGTTGTGGCTCACGGACTCTAGAGCGCAGGCTCAGTAGTTGTGGCGCACGGGTTTAGTTGCTCTGCAGCATGTGGGATCTTCCCTGACCAGGGATCAAACCCTTGTCCCCTGCAGTAGCAGGTGAATGCTTTACCACTGTGCCACCAGGGGAGTCCTTTATTTTGTTTTATGGGGGAATTTCTAGCGGTTAATATTCTTCTTTCTTTCTGAATGGCAGCATTAGCACGTGGAATCCATATTTAGAGTCAGTAAAAATATTTCTTTTCCTTCCCTAATTGCAAAGCTCTCATTAATGCAATTAGTTCAGCCTTCTGGGCTGATGTCTGGTGTGGCAGGGTCTTGGTTTCTATGATGTCATCTGGACTAACTATGGCATACCCCGCCTTTCGGGCTCCCATTTCTACAAAACTGCTCCCATCAGTAATCCATTCGACCTCAGGGCTTTCAAGAGGCTCACCTAGAAGATCAGACCTGCTGGAGTAAGTTCATTCTCTGGTCTCTATACACTGATGCAGTAAGTCTCCACTCTCGGCCTCTGGAAGCAGAGTTGCTGGGTTCAGAGTTAGGCACACCTTTAAGGTAATGTCAGGGGTGTCCATTAGGAGGGCCTGATATCTTGTTAACCTTCCTCCAGTCAACCAATGATGTCCTTTGACTTCCAGCACAGACTGTACCTGATGAGGGGCTGACACATCAAAGTGTTGTCGCAGGGTGAGCTTGGAAGCCTCATTAACCAGCAGGGCTGTGGCTGCTACTGCCCGCAGGCAGCTTGGCCATCCCAGGGCCACTGAGTCCAGTTGTTTTGAAAATTAAGCCACTGGCGTCTGATCCGGTCCCAGCTTTTGGGTCAGGACTCCTAGTGCTATCTCTGACCTCTCGTGAACAAATAGGGTAAAGGGCTTGTCCAAACTTGGAAGCCCCAGTGTTACTCAATTCAGTCTTTAGAGTCTCAAAGGCCCGCTGGGGGTCCTGATTCCATTGAAGGAGTTCCCTTTCTCCTCCTTTTAGAGCCTAATATAGGGGTCTTGCTATAAGGCCATAACTTGGAATCCAGATACGACAGAACCCAGCCATCCCGAGAAAGCCTTGGAGTTGCCTCTTTGTGGTTGGAGATGGTAATGCACTAATTGCTGTTTTGATCTATGGCTAGGGCTCATGCCCCTGGGGTCAAAACAAATCCTAAATATTGAACCCGTTGCTGTGAGATCTGAGCCTTGGTTGGAGAGACTTTATATACCTTTCTTGCCAGAAAATTTAGGACCCTAATAGTATTTTGATCTGAATCTTGTTTGGTCTCACTATTTATCAATAAATCATCAACACCCTTCTCAAGGCTCAGTTCCCTTGCTAACGCATTTTCAAAAAGATGAGGGCTGCCCTGAAAACCCTGCGGAAGCACTGTCCATGTATATTGGTTAGCCTCCACGGTGTCAGGGACTCTCCATTCAAAGGCAAAAACATATTGAGAGTCTGGATGTAGGGGAATATAGAAAAATGCATCCTTGAGGTTTAAAACAGAAAAATACTGAGCACTCCCTGGCACTTGGGTGAGACAGGTCTATGGATTTGGCACCAATGGGTGAATAGGGATGACTGCCTCATTCACTGCTCGTAAGTCTTGCACAAACTGATACTCCCCGTTAGGCTTCTGAACAGGGAGGATAGGGGTGTTACAAGGGGATTGGCAGGGCCTAATGAGTCCGTGTTTTAGGAATTTGCTGAGCAGCGGGTGGATTCCCCTCAGGGCCTCAAGCTTTAAAGGATATTGTCTCTTCCAGGGGTATTTTTTTCCCAGGTCTTAACCTTATTTTTATTGGGGGAACACATTTTGCCCGAGGTATCCCAAACTGCAGGATCTACTTATTCTCTAATTTCTTTTCCTTTTTTTTTTAACATCTTTATTGGAGTATAATTGCTTTACAATGGTGTGTTAGTTTCTGCTGTATAACAAAGTGAATCAGCTATACATATACATATATCCCCATATCCCCTCTCTCTTGCATCTCCCTCCCACCCTCCCTATCCCACCCCTCTAGGTGGTCACAAAGCACCGAGCTGATCTCCCTGTGCTATGCGACTGCTTCCCACTAGCTATCTTTTTTACATTTGGTAGTGTATATATGTCCATGCCACTCTAATTTCTTGGTGCATGTCTTGGGGAATATTTTGATGCCCAAGAGGTGGGTCATTTGGGGCTACTAATAGATGCATTCTCTGTTTGAATTCTTTACCTCCTTGGACTTCACCGTGTCCTAAGAATATACTAGCTCCTAACTTATTTAGCAAGTCTCTCCTGAGGAGAGGGACAGGGCATTCTGGCATATACAAAAATGAGTGAGCAATAATAATGGACCCAATTCCGCAGGCAAGGGGAAACATAAATCGCCTTACCTTTGGCTGTCCATCAACTCCCATCACTCTACAGTCACGCCTGGAGAGGGGGCCAGCTGGCCAAGTCAGAACAAAGCAGGTGGCTCCAGTGTCTACAAGAAATTCAGTTCCCCTGCCTGCCATGTCAAGGGTGACCTGAGGCTCCGCTGGAGTGATGAGGATGGATTGAGTGGGATCTGGAGCCCAGCAGGCGCTTGGGCCCTGTCAGTCGGTGCGCAGGAATCTATCATCCAAGAGATTTGCAAGGAAATGGGGCCGGTCGGGGTTGCCCCTCGGGCGTCCCGCAGGACAGTGCTCAGGACGTTCCCTCTTCCAGTACCCCCCTTTCTGACAAAGGCACGCTGGTTTGGGCCCACGCGGCTTCTTAGTGGTCTGTCCAGCCTTCTTGGCCCTCCAGAGTCTCCTCGATGTGGTGGGTGGATCAGAGCAGCCAAAAGCTGCCTTTTGTTAATTAGCCTCTCATCCTTATTGGCCTCCTCCGTTAATCTGTAGTTATAGACCTTGAAGGCTTCCTCTACCAAGTTTGACACTGGGGTTTGGGGCCCAGCCTCAAGCTTTTGTAATTTTCTCCAGATATTAGGAGTAGGCTGGGTGATAAAGTGCACGGCCAATAGTGTCCTCCCTTCTAAGGACTCAGGGTCTGTATTGGTGGACTTCATGAATGCTTCTGTCACCTGGCTCAGGAAAACTGCCGGGTTCTCATCTTTTTCCTGTGTAACCTCTTGGACCTTATCATCATTTACAGGCTTCACCATACACCTTTTCATTCCTTCTGATAGACAAGTAATATAATGTCTCATCCTAGCCTGGCCTACACGATCTTCACAGCCCCAGTGTGGGTCATGATCTGGGATTGCATCCCCACCCACCTGATAAATTTGGTGGTATGGACTGGCTACCAGTAAGCCATCTGCGCGTTCCCTGGCCTTTCTCAGTATATGCTCCTTGTCATCTGGGGTGCAACAGTGGGCCAGAATAACCATGATGGCCTGCCAGGTGAGAGATCACTTAAAGGCACAGAAACTCACACAAGCTGTTATCAAAAGCAGCGTTCCAGGACAACTCTGTTCTTTTATGAGAGAGAGAAACCAAATCCAGTCTTGCATCAGCCTACTCTTAATAAAATCCATTTACCTAATTAAATTTAATCGAACCTTAGAAAATCCTGACCACATACAAAATTGTTTCCTCAGTGCAGTGTTCGTCTTCCGCAAACCTTCTGTAAATTTCTGTAGCCATAATTTGTCCCTCATTCTTTCCCCATGGAGAAATATCCAGCTCTAGCACACGATCACCCTTTTTCCTTTTGACAAAATATATTTCCATTCCTCATACCTTCTTTTCTGAAAACACGCATCCTACTTTCCTTAAGCCACCATGAACTATCCTACTTATTTATTTATTCATTTATGGCTGCGTTGAGTCTTCATTACTGTGCGTGGCTTTCTCTAGTTGTGATGAATGTGGGTTACTCTTCATTGTGGTGCGCAGGCTTCTCATTGCTGTCGCCTCTCTTGTTGCGGAGCATGGGCTCTAGGTGCACGAGCTTCTGTAGCTGTGGCTCACGGGCTTAGTTGCTCCACGGCATGTGGGATCTTCCTGGACCAGGGCAAATAGCTTAATTTCTCTCTCACAAGAAGACAAAAGTAGGTAAATTTAGACCTGTTTAGCAATTAATGTTCCAATATTTTACCTTATTTGAAATGGCCTGACTATTCAATTAGTTCCTATGATTTAACTTAATTTAGTTTCAAATTTACCAAAATTTGGAGCGACTTGTTTTAGATGGATGTTTCCAAGACATAATTATTCCTGTAGAGGTTACCAAAAACTTCTTATCCCAGTACTTTCACTTAAAAATTTAATGATATCAGGTTACTTCCCCTGTTGACACATTTTATAACAGAAACAAATGCACTTATTGACTTCCAGGAACCTTAGGTACAATGAAAGTATTGTACTTAATGTTGATGACTCTAAAGACAGGTCTGTATTAATTAAACCCACAAGCTTAAGTTAGACAAGTTAATTTCTACAGAACCAGAGATTTCATAGTTTTCCTGCTTGAATTTAAAATGGCCCTCTTTTTCTTTTTTCCCTCGGTGTGGGGGACTACAGATGGATCAGGTACTTCCTGAGAGCCCAGGCAGAATAGTTACATTGCAAAGGCAGAGGCGGAGATGCAAGCCCCTTGATCCCGGGAAAGAACAGTTATGCCGATCACAAAACTTAGAGACACAAACAAGAAGTTTCAGGATAAAGTGGATGGAGGGTAGGGGTGAGGACCAAGGGAGAGGTAAAGGGAGGAGGGACAGAAAAGAATGTCAGAAAAAGAGAAAGAGACAGAAAGAGAGAGATTGCCCTTTCAACCTGCCCCCGCGGGTGTCCATTCAGGCACCAAACAGCGCTCTTCCAGAAAGGGCCAGTGAAGAAGGGAGCCCACGGGGGTGATTAAGCCCGGAAACCAGCCAGTTGTATGTTGTCTGTGGGACTCTCACCCACATGTACACCAGTATATAGAAATCTGCCCCTTCAGCCCGTTCCCAGTAGGACTTTCCTTGGCGGCAGGAAAATAAAGGTGAGAATATTGGGATGATAGGGCTTCCAGCCATTCCACGATATGAGGTTTGAACATCTATCGCTCTCATAATCTCTGGTCAGGGAGAGCCCTCTGGACCACGGTCTGCACGGCATGAGGCGAGCCTCTTCCACCTCTGCCTGTCACCCGTCAAGGTGAGCCGTTGCCGGCCAGAGGGAGCAGGTCTCACAAGCTGAGAGGATTGATGCTGTAGCTGCCTGACGTCCACTCTCTCGGAAGGACAGGGCAGAAGGAGGAGAGGACGGAGAGAGGAGAGGACTGAAAGAGAAGTAGAGAAATTTCAGGAGAGGGAAAGGGACTAAGGGGAAAGGGAAAATGGTGAGGGAAAAAGGACGAAGGGAAGGGGAAAGTGTTGTCTGAATGAGGGTACTGAAGCCCCCAGGGGCCAGGAAGTCAGACTTACCAAACGTGGTGACACTGAAACAAGAGGTTCAGGTGGCCGCTTGTCACCCGCTGTGAAGCTGTGTTCGGTGGTCCCAGAGGTGCCCAGATCCTCTTCCCAGACAGGCACAAGGAAGGGCCCAACGTTGGGCACCACAAAATATGTAACTGACCAGGGCTCTTGGCCTCCTTAATCAATAGAAGTTGATCAGAGGCCAGACAAGAAATGCAGGCAAGGCTTTACTGGGGCCCCTGCTGCAGTGGGGGAGCGGGAACAAACAACAGGTTCCCTTGCTTTCTCGCTCCCCGAAGGGGGTCAAGCTTGTTTCTTACATGGGGTGAGGGTAGGGGTGTGTCCAGGGGTTGGGCCAGAGGGTGGCTTAAGGTGGTCTGCCCACCGCTTAGGTGGCGTCGTGTGCAGGGGGCATGCGCAGCACCCTGCTTTTCCTCCTGACACCCTGTTTTTAATCTAGGCTCTTCAAAAGTGGCAGTTGGGGGTCAGAAGCAAAAGCAGGGTGCTGCCCATGCCCCCTGCACACAACACCGCCTAAGGGGTGGGCAATAAGTGGTGCTGGGAGAACTGGACAGCTACATGTAAAAGAATGAAGTTAGCACACTCCCTAACACCATACACAAAAATAAACTCCAAATGGATTAGAGATCTAAATGTAAGACCAGACATTGTCAAACTCTTAGAGGAAAACATAGGAAGAACACTCTTTGACATAAACCACAGCAAGATCTTTTTTGACCCACCTCCTAGAGTAACGGAAATAAACCCAAAAATAAACAAATGGGACTTAATTAAACTTAAAAACTTATGCACAGCAAAGGAAACCATAAACAAGACAAAAAGACAACCCTCAGAATGGGAGAAAATATTTGCAAATGAAACAACAGACAAATGATTAATCTCCAAAGTATACAAACAGCTCACGGAGCTCAATATCAAAAAAACAAACAATCCAGTTAAAAAATGGGCAGAAGATCTAAACAGACATTTCACCAAGGAAGACATACAGATGGCCAAGAGACACATGAAAAGATGCTCAAATCACTAATTATTAGAGAAATGCAAATCAAAACTACAATGAGGTATCACCTCACACTGGTCAGAATGGCCATTATCAAAAAAATCTAGAAACAATAAATGTTGGAAAGGGTGTGGTGGAAAGGGAACCCCCCTGCATTGTTGGTGGGAATGTAAATTGATACAGTCACTATGGAAAACAGTATGGAGGTTCCTTAAAAAACTAAAAATAGAACTACCATATGACCTAGCAATCCACTACTGGGCATATACCCTGAGAAAACCATAATTCAAAAAGAGACATGTACCAAAATGTTCATTGCAGCTCTAGTTACAATAGCCAGGACATGGAGGCAACCTAAGTGTACATCGACAGATGAATGGATAAAGAAGATGTGGCACATATATACAATGGAATATTACTCAGCCATAAAAAGGAATGAAATTGAGTTATTTGTAGTGAGGTGGATGGACCTAGAGTCTGTCATACAGAGTGAAATAAGTCAGAAAGGGAAAAATAAATACTGTATGCTAACGCATACATATGGAACCTAAAAAAAAACAATGGTACCGATGAACATAGTTGCAGGGCAGGAATAAAGAGATAGGCATAGAGAATGGATTTGAGGACATGGGGTGGGAGGGCGAAGCTGGGGCGAAGTGAGAGTAGCATCAACATATATACACTACCGAATGTGTAACGTATAAAACAGTCGGCTGGTGGGAAGAAGCAGCCGCATAGCACAGGGAGACTGGCTCAGTGCTTTGCGATGACTTAGAGGGGTGGGATAGGGAGGATGGGAGGGAGGGAGACGCAAGAGGGAGGGGATGGGGGACACGTGTGTGCATGGGGCTGATTCGCTTTGTTGTGCAACAGAAACTAACACAGTACCGCAAAGCAATTATACTCCAAAAAACATCTATTAAAGAACCCACAAATATTAGAAACTATCAAAACTGCTTTATCAAGGGATTTTGCCCTCTCTTTTTAAGAGTCTTTGTGTACAACTACCTTCAGTGGGATAGGGACAGTGGGAGGGAGGCTCAAGAGGGAGGGGATATGGGGATATATGTATACATATAACTGATTCACTTTGTTGTACAGAGAAACTAACACAACATTGTAAAGCAATTATACTCCAATAAAGATGAAAAAAGAAAAAAAAAGTGACAGTTGGGTTTTTTGGTCTCTTGGTATATTTTGCTCAGAATTTGCCCCAACTGTGCATGGACATAGTTATTTTTAGTCCCATACACTTTCTTTGTATTTTGTTGCTCGAAGAGAGGTGTGACCAGGTGCAAGCATTGCAGCGCTACAGCAAAGGGTCCCAGGCCCAGCCTGTCTCTGTTGGGCCCCTCTAAAGATGTAGCGAGGAAGCGACCACACAATAGCTGGGAGGCTCCTTCCCTGACAGGTGCCCGGGGTGAGCTTCTTCCCTCTGAGCCTTTGGAGACGAGCCCTTTCTCCTGACTCAGCTGCCATGGGAGCCTCAGGTGACAGGCGGGTTGTGGGGCGTGAGGGACCCCAGAGTGTGA